>NC_090924.1:867494885-867797916 GCF_040938575.1 Ambystoma mexicanum | reverse complement strand
TCACCTCTCTGACCCATCTTGCTATAGTGGTCGTCGCTACGCTTTTGTGTGGCCTTCTACGTTCTATCAGCAATTGGGTCATCCCCATTGGCCTCAATTCCGCTTTCCTACACTCATATTCTTTTATACACGCTGCTACACACCACGTAGGGTGTCCTTGCATATATGGGTAAGCTATTGTTGAAGAGTCTGTCTTCGTTCTCCTAGCCAGGATAAAAGTCACCCCTTCTGGCCCATATGTTTTCCTATTCACGTCTAGTGCTCTGACGTCTGCTACTCTCCTACATGACACCATACACAACAGCATTGTTCATTTACCTGACAGTTGCTCTAATGACATGTATTTGTTTCCGGGCCAATCCGCAAGCAATTTCAGCACTTCTGTCACGTCCCATAAAGAGTCGTACTTGGGTTGTGGCGGATTTCTAAATCTTATTCCTTTAAGCAACCGAATGACTGCTATATTCTCTCCGAAAGGTAGGCCTTCTATTGGTGTGTGACCCGCAGATATCGCTGATCTGTATACTCCAATTGTTCTATAGGCCTACCCGTCTTGAAGTAGCTCCGCTAGAAAGTTTAGTATCTCCACTTGAGGGGCTGAAACGGGATGAACGCCTCTCCTCTTGCACCACCACGACCATCTGTTCGAAGCTGCGTCGTAGCTCCTTTAGTCGATGGTGCGCATGACTCTGCGATGAGGCTAGCAGCCTGTGCCGAGATTCCAGCATTTCCTGCTATCTGGCACGCCATCAGCAGGAAAATCCCCTTCACCCTCAGAGGATGATACAACCCAGCTGGGTCCGTGAGAAGGTTTTCTCCTGGCGTTAGAATTCTCAGGTAATCTGTCACTAGCTCCATCATAAGTGTTGGAAACCACACTTGCGATTTCCAAATCGGTGCCTCTACTATCAGTGTCGCTGCCACCCTGGATACTTTTGTTAGCGTTCTACTCATCATCATGAATGGTGGAAATGCGTAGTGCATCTCTCTTCTCCAGTCTTGCAGAAATGCATCTACCCCTGCTGCTGTCGGATCCAGTCTCCAGCTGAAGTATTTGCTCTTCTGAGCGTTTAGTCTGGACGCAAACAGATCTATTTGTACTAGTCCCCAGATCTCTTCTGTTCGCTAAAATATCTCCCTGTCCAGCATCCAGTTGCTGGAGTCTGCTAAGTGTCTGGAATTCCAGTCTGCTAATACATTCAGTGAACCTGGAAGATACTCTGCCACTACTAATGTCCCTGACCGTAGGTAGGAATGTCAGAAGTCCTTGGCTATTTCCGCTAAAAATCTGGACTTCGTCCCTCCTAAATGATTGATGTATCTGACCGCTGAAATGTCCATTTTCAGCAGGGTACACAAATTCACTTTGCCTTTCGTGAAGGCTTTGATCGCAAAGGATCCGGCCAATAGTTCTAGACAGTTGATGTGTAGTTCAAGTTCTACCGAACTCCACTTGCCCCAGTCTGCAGTTGTCTGCAGCAGGCTCCCCAGCCTGCTCTGCTGTCATCCGATTCTATCACTATGTCAGGCCTGTCGCCAAATATGGCTTTGCTGTTCCAAGCTTCCATGTTCTGCAACCACCATTCGAATTCTGCCTTGGACTCTGGCTCTAAAGGTACTAGTTGGTGATACCGTAAGCCGTGCTGAAGGTGTTTTATCTTTAGACGTTGAAGGGCTCGATAATGCAGGGACCCTGGGAATATTACTTGTATTGATGCTGCCAGCCTTTAAGCCTGCCCCATCTGTCTGGCCCGGGGGGTCAGAAGAGTTCTTGCTCTTCCGGGCCTTCATACACCCCTGATGGCCCTCTGGCTTGACCCTTGTGGACGTGCTGGCTTTTGGTAGGGTGCTTGTCTCGTTGTGGCTCAGGAATAATTTGATTGTTTCCAGTCTTTCTTGCAGGGGCTTGACCTCTTGAGCTACTGCCTCAATTAGTGAGTGCCCCAGCACCCCTCTGAAACTGTAGGCTAGGTCCTCTGAATAGGCTGCCTACTGTTCCTCTTCACTCCATTCATATTCTGCCATCCTGTGCTGGTAAGTGCCTTATAATACCATCTCAGGTGTAGTGGCACGTCCACTTAGCTTACTCTTTAGATTTGCTGAGGCTGCACCCTGGCCTGCGAGGCAGGCATCTGTATAGTGCTCTTTGAACACTATCTGCCACCGGACATAAGCTGTCTTTGAGCGTATATTCTTTAATGTTTGATACTGAGTTTTACACTCGACGAGCGGTGCGCTGTCTTTTAATCTTTTTGTTCTAAATTATTACATTGGCAGATCCTCCTGTGTCGCGAGTCGAGCGTTATGAAATGCTCTTCTCGCACCAAAGGCTCCTCCTCTGCAAGGGTGTGGCTCTCCCCCTCACTAATGAGCTTCCTGCTCTTAACTGAGCCTCTGCGAGCCCTGCTGCGTTATCTCGCAGTCGTGGGTAATAGCTCTGTCCCTGCAAGGTTGGGGGCTGTTCTGCTCCGAGCTGCCGCACGCCTCGTGAGGCCTAGCCCCGCCCCCCCAAAGGTGGGGGTGACACGATTGCAACTGGAGAGGCATCCGGCGAGCCCCTACTGTGCCAATAATGTGGCACGGGCCGCTGACTCCTCTTCCTTGTAAAATTCACTAATTCTCACGCTGCGCCTCGTGGCTACGTTGCGGGTCTGGCACCAGCTGACATCTGAAATATTTTCAAAGTTGGACCCAGCAAAGCACCTTTTTACCACAGGAGGCTAAAAAGCAGCATTTGAAAAATGGACACTTTGCTTTCTAGAATAAGTGGGAAGGCGTAGCAGAGGTGGTAATTTTGAGAGCTGTATTACAAGGGAGAAGTACCACGTGCCTGGGGCTGAACTCCTGATGCAAACAGGCAGCTCGTGGGCAAGAGCACAGAGCATTCCATGTGCACACACAGAAGGCTGCAAAGCAGGAGCACAAGAGGGGCTAATTGCAAGCAAACAACTTGGCCCAAAAAACCCAGCAGCATGGCAGAGTAGCAGAGAAGGAGAGCAAGGGACCTCAAGGAATGGGCAAGGAATACAGAGAAGGAATTTGGGGCAAAGTGTGTGTCTGAGGCACTCCATCGAGCAGACCAAACCATGGAGATATCACTGCTACTGATTGATGAGAGCAGCAGAAGCAAGTCGGGGGGGAGGGGTTGGTGAGGTGGCCCTCCCCCAGAGGCAGAAGAGAGGCATCCAGTACAGCAGCAAGAGAGGCATCAGATGCCCAGAGGAAGAAGAGCAAGAAAGAGAAAAACACAGGTACTGCCAAAAGCAAAACTGAAAAACGTATTTTAAAAATGTTATGCACCTGCATGGCTGTTCCGGGCGATTCACCCAAGAAAAGCGTCTGGGGCAGAGGGAAATGGGAGCAGAAGAAGAAGGTCAAGAGGTTTAGACAGGCAAATGAGGTTTTTGACACAGGCACAGACAGCAGTGGGGATGAGGAAACAGAACATCTGAAAGAATGAGTGAAACAGAAAGGAGTAGTGAGCAAGAGGAAAAAGAAGGTCATGATTGAAGGAGGGGCAGGGCAGGGGGCTGAAAGGCCGGAACCTGCACCACAAGTGGGCCAGGAAGCTGTGCCTAAAGTTCAGGTCGATGTGGCAGCCCCTCCACAATTGGGTGGAGTACCGATGGCAGAGGCCCAAGCCGCAGCTAGCAAAGAGGGTGTGCCAGTCATGACAAAGTTTGGCAGACCTACAATGGGCAAAGACGTGCACAGGAGGACAAGGAAAACAATGGCATGGTATATAGATGAAAAAGTGAAAGAAAACATTTGGCGAAAAGAATTCATAGATATATTTTCACTGTTGGAATATCAGAAGAGGGGATGTGATGTATCCAGGGAGGACAGGAAAGAGGATGAGAAGGGGATATGCAGGAGGGTGACAGTGGAACAGAGCTTTGAAAACTGGGTGTCAGCTTTCCACATCCTGTCATCATTATATTACAAAAATACCCGGAAGAGGGGAATGCGCTAGTGGCATATGAGCAGAGGGTATTTAAAGTACACAAAGCATTTGGGGCGATGCATGGTGGGAATATGACCACGAATTCAGAATGCAAAGGGATTGTTACCCGTACGTAGAATGGGATGAGGAGGACTATAACATATACATGTTCAATGTACTGAAGGAAAAGTGGGACCAGAACTCAGGGGGCTATGAAAGGAGGCCATATTGGCAGAATTGCCATAGCAGCAAACACAGGTACAACTATAGGAACAACGACAACGGGGACCAGCGGGCAAGGGAGCAGCATTTTCAGGAAAGGCAGTTTGGGAACCAGTGAGGCTGGCAGAGCAGCATGCCCCCCACATCGCACGGGAGGGGTAGGTGCAGGGCCAGCGCAGGGGCCGCCGGTGGCATGCTGGAAATTCGAGAAGGGTTTCTGCAGCTGGGGAAAGTATTGCAAATTTAGTCACAGATGTAGCAAGGGTAGCGGGGAAGACAGCAGTGCAAAATGCACCAGGGCAGCACCGGCCAGCACAAAACACAGCGAGGGCGAGCGATCACGGCAACTGGTAACGTGGAGTAGAGCACCAGTATGGCTGGACAGAAGGGAAAAATTGTGACATGGAGTACATAGAGTGGCAAGTTAAGAGGGCCATTACATTGAAAACTTTAAAGAATAATATATGCTTGAGAGTCAGCTACTTTGCTGGAAGATTTAAATGGGGAGGTTATCGGGCATACGCCTAGCAACTGGGAGAGTAAATAAATAATCAAAAAATAATAATAAAAAAGAGAATCGCTGGAAGATTTCAATGGGGCGGTTATCTGGCATTCGCCTAGCAAGAATAATATATGTTTAAGAGCCAGGCACATCGCTGGCGAAGTAAACGATGTCGCTGATGCCCTGTCTCGTTCACAGTGGGAAATTTTCAGGAGGCTGAGGCCGTGCGCAAGGGAACAAAAAACACCTGAACGGTGGGTGGCACAGGCACCGCTACAAACGCTGTAAAGGAAAGAAAGACTAACCCGGGTGATACAGGGCAAGTGATGGCGAAGCAAAGGAAGGCCGGGAAAGGCCAGAGAAGGAGCCGGGAGGGGGCATAAGAAACCTCGCCAGAAACGCTTTTGCCCAGAACACGGGTA
The DNA here is from genome assembly GCF_040938575.1 of Ambystoma mexicanum. Lineage (NCBI taxonomy): Eukaryota > Metazoa > Chordata > Amphibia > Caudata > Ambystomatidae > Ambystoma > Ambystoma mexicanum. The sequence goes on along the minus strand of NC_090924.1, from coordinate 867,792,827 downwards.
AGCAATATTTTCTTGAAGTAGCATTTACGCAGGGGAAAAGGAAAAGTTGGGCCTCAGCCCACCTGGCGGCGGTAGCATATGCCGCTAAGGTAGCCGGGGGGGGCAGTCCCAACCGACAGCCCATTGATAAGATATGCAATGAGGGGACAAGCAAAGTAAGAGGGCAACAAGCCTGACAGCAGGAGGCCCCTGAGTTTGGGGAAACTGGTCTGCTTGTTAACAGCACTCGAGGTCACATGCTCCAGCTCATACGAAACAGCACTGTTCAGTGCGGCATCTGCGATAGCATACTATGGGGCGCTTAGAATTGGGGATCTGGTGGCAAGGAACACAGCAGCTGGGGATGACCTAGCAATGGGCGATGTCAGCATGGGTAAGGAAGGCATGACCATATTAGTAAGGAAATCCAAAACCAACACAGCATTTTCAGGGGATTAGAAAATAGGGGATGCAGATTAGAGTACTTTTGGAGGAACCTGAGCGGCTGGGGCACCCACTCAGGTGTGGCAGCACGTGTCTAAGGAGAGGATGCCAATTGTACTGAAAGACTTGTCAACCGAAGCAAGGCATCACTCACCTTGGACACAGTGTGCCCAAAAGCACCCATGTTTTTTTATTGTTATGGTTATTATGGTTGTGAATAAGAAATAAATGCCTACGGCCATAAATTATGTTCCACACAAAGTGGTATGTAGAGTGATTATTAGATAGGGGTATGAATGAGAGCCCGAGTTCCCACACTACTTAGCCTAACAGTGGATGTGCTGCAGAGTGTCTGTTGACCTTCCGTTCTTCCAGGAGGCAGCAGAATGCTGTGGAGTCTCGTCATGCCGGCATGCGTCTTTAGATGCAGAGGATGTGCTGCAGTATTGTGATGCCAGCATGCGTCTTTGCTGCAGAGAAATCAGTCTGCTTGTGACAGTAAGTGCTGCAGAGTGCAAGCACCAGAGAGGATGCCCGGGTGCGCTTGCAATTTTTTTCATTTGGGAAAGGCATAGTCCATCTCGACTCGTCGCCAGTTGTTGTGCCTAGGACCCACAATGAAAGGGAAACCACGGAGACAGGTCTGTTCTAACTAATTTTTATTCTTGTCTACCTCTTCCTCTTTCACTCCTCCCTTTCCATTCCTGCCCCCTTTCTCTCGCACTGGTTCTTTCCTTAAAGGGCCATTGGTACACAACAAATCCAGTGAAGGCTGTGCACCCACTCTGTTTTTAAAGCAGGGACCCCTTTTGATAAACATCTATTGGTTTACAGAACCGAGATACCCTTGTCGGGTGAAAGTGCACTGTACAAGTATCCAGGTTATGTGATGTACTGTGTGAACCTTGCACTGTTTTCAAAGCCTCGGAGCACTTTGCTATCACTTTTGATGGCTGTTCAATGCCCCCCTGCCCCCGGGTGTCCATGTTTGGGGATAGGATGAGAGAGGTCCCCACCAGCCCAATAACTGTCCTTCAAGGATGGGAATTATGCCCAGACCTGTTTGAGGCAGGCCCTGGGTTAGGAAAAGCCAAAACAATGGAGATTTTCTGTCCAAGGCAGCCTTAAAGATGGCAGTTTCTTAAAAAGAAGAAGCAGACAAAAATCATGTCAACACTCTTTATTTGTTTTTTAAAAATACTAGCAGAAGTACGCGTTCTGCGAACGGGTTCTGTAGACAGATATGATAACACTGATCCTGTAGGTCGCTGTTCCGATTCGCTTATCGCTTGATGTGCTTTGCACCCTGAAGTAAACTTCACTGAGAATGGGCACGTGTGGCTGACTGGCATACCCCTGAGCGGACATTGGGGGGAGTTGGTGTGTTGCTGCTTACTGGGACCTTCTGTGCTCTCTCCCCACCTGTTGCTTCACCCTGGCGTGGTGCAGTTCATTACGGTGCAACTATCTTGGAAACTGTGCACCCTGGTGCAGATTTGTGAAACGGTATGGAATTGTATAAGGAGCACCGCTTCGCCAAGCCACAAACCCCAAAACAAATTTCGACTTTTGCTGAAATCCGGGGAACGGGTGAGGTGTCCAAATGCCATGTAGCCAGTAATGTCCGGCGGGTCCTAACAGGTAAATTTGCAGTTTGGTGCAGATTGGTGAAACGGTGTGGAATTATATAAGGACCAAGACTTCGCCACAAATCCTGTCACGAACAAACACATTTTCACTTTTATATATATAGATATAAATATCTTATTAAAATACATGCTTTTATGAGCAAGCTATGACATATAATGAAAGGGTCCCTAGGGAGGCTCAGGGGCAACACATTTGTCTTGGAAACAAGATAATGCAAAGCAACACAGGCTTGAATCCTGGTCCCAAGAAGATTATTGCATTTTTCAAATTAAAGTACATTGTTTTGAGCTCCATATACCTTTCAAACTTTATGCATCCACCGATGTCGATCAAACTTTATTACAAACAGTTAGTTTTTCACGGAAAAATGTGAACCTTTAATAAAACATGCTTGGCACGAGTGGAAAACACAGTGTATTGAGCGCCGAACATCTTGTTTATAGTTTTTATTGCAGACAGACAATCACTTTTACATGGAAATACATAAAACTTTATTAAAATAACCTTTTTACATGAACCATGTGACTCATGATCAAACTACGTTTTTATTGAACACCATGGGCCAGGATCTCTAAACTTTTTTTTGGCGTAAGTAAGCCCAAGCCACAAAGGGTATATGAATGCATTCAGATATCTTTTCATCACAGTCTTGGCGCATTTGTACAAATAGGGGGTTTTCGGCGCATTTCAACATGTAATCTTAATCCACAAACATGATGAACTCTGAAATGCAGAGCAATTCGTCACATTCCCCGGCGACTGTTCATTACAGGCGGAAGGGGAGGTGCAACGTCATTTCGGAGCCTCTCATGCATTTGGTTTGAAATGTGACAACAGCAGTATTAATGGTGGGCCCTTTTGGGAGCAGGTGTCTGTGAAATGACTACCAGCGCCCAATGTGTGCTGGGAGCTAGTGCCCATCGCTAATGTACACAAATGGCCTGGCCAGAACATCATCTGTGCTTCAGCTCAGCCGTGTGAAAATGCACAGGTCACCTTTGTGGACAAGGGGATCTGCTCATTTGAGAAATTAAGTGTGTCCTCTAAGCTTTTTATGTTCTGTGATTTATATCTTTGCATTCATTTTTGAGAATCTGCCCCCAAAAATCTATTAAAATCTAAGTAGCCATATGTGCACTTTCTTTGCATATAGGGAGTCACTTTTATACTTAAGTATTGACATCTGCATCATAGCAGCAGCCAGAAACAGGAACCAGGATCATCCTCCAAGGCAGGTATTTGTGGGAAGCATTGTGTAGATCCTCAGGTGAAGGTCGGCCATTATTAATGTTGGTATCCATTAATTTTAGGGTTTAAAGAGCCTAGGCCAAATTGTCAAGGTGCTCGTGGTTGGCGTAGTTACCCACTAATGAAGGGGACACATTCAATTAATCAGCAGCCTGATTAATGGATCTCGGCCTCTAAGTGTCACATTATATCATGCAGGTTGGTGCTCTGTACAGTTTGTCCTTCGAACACACACTGGTTTATCAGTCCATAAACACATTTTAGCACCTTCCAACTTGAACAACATTAGATTGGCATTGTTTTCATAATGAGGGCTAATATTTGCAGCACATCATGAACCTGTGCATTAATGTTTTTACGCAATTCAGGGGTTGCCAATAGTTTTAGGATAGCTTCAAACTTGAGATTCATAAGAATAAGTTTACTGTGCACATGCTCACCTTCTACACAGATACTTCTGTAGGACAGTGTTATAGAGGGTGCCAGTGACGAAACAACTTCTTGGGCAGGGGTGAATATCGGTTTCTAAACCATCAATCAGCCCCACACCTCGACTACACCAGAATGAATCTAAACAGATTAGAATAACAAGCTAATTTAATAAAATATTATAAACCTCATTGTCCAATTTTGGTAACGTGGACGGAACTGCAGGCTTATCTCCGAAAGGTCATGAATCATTTGTTGGTTGCAACACTGCCAAAATACAATTATTACCCAATGATAAAAGGGACTGTCCAGTCAAGGTTGTATAAAAAATATCTATTTTATTTATATCACAACAATCTAGCAACACTACGAAATACAAATCACCCTGTAAGGGAATGCAGAGAACAGACAGTTTCAAAGAAGGAAAAGGGATGCACTCTGGTTAATGACAGGAGGGTAGTTGGTATTGTTAATAACCACAACACTTTACATTTACTTGGCGTCAGCACAAAGGGAACAATGGTTCTTAATATGTCCCAAGGGGCTTTCTGGGAAGGAAGGAGGGCATATCCAAAATGTACCTTGTGCTGTAGGTGTTCTTGGTGCTCAACAGGGTCAAGTGAGCTTCAGGATGTTTTGTAGGCTTCTGTGACAAAGTTTGAGGCGGGAGTCAGCTGCAGGTATCAAGCGGCAAGATGGTTTGGCGAGCAAAGCTTGACGAATGGCTGCAGGCTGGCCTACACAGCGGTTCGGGGTCAGGAATCGTTGTCTCAGAGCTGATCAGCAGTTCTGAAGCACTGGTCAAGGCATCTCGGATTTCTTTAAGTGACAGTGGCTTGAACAATGGTCAGCGTTGCTGTCGGTTGTGGATCGAGGAACTCGACTGGCTTGAAAATGTCCTTTAAGGCGGACGTTTTGTAGATGCTTGTCGAGGCACTTCACCCAGCTCCTTCAATGGGCTTGTGTCATCCTTTAAGGCGGACGGCCCACAGCTGTGGAATGTCTTTGGCTCTAGGGTCAGAGACCTTCTGGCACTCCCTATCCAGGGAACTTGCTGCATAGCAGGGCATGCTGTGTGTTGGATGGGTACTGGTTCTGAAAAGGCTGCAGGGTCCACTGGGTTCTATATCTCCCCCTTGTTCTCTGGTTGATGTTTAGGGGAGGGATCTTGCTTCCCTCTTAGGATATCTTGGCCTTCCGTCACTGGCCACCTTCAGCCAAGGTCCAAGGTTGAGTTCTTCTTACTGACTTCTTGTGAAGTCTTCAGGTGATCTGCCAAAAGAGGTGCTCAGCCCCCTTTTAAAGCCAAGTGAGCCACACTGATTGGTGTAGGCTAACCTACCTTAGTGAGCGAATCCTCGATTCCCTACCAACAATCACCTGTATGCGTGAGGTCATAACCAGAGTGCTTTGAAATAGGAAAGGTATAGGGTGAAAACAGGAACAAGGTGTGCCCCAGAACTAAAATGGCTGAATCGTTCTTTCAACAGAAAGAGCTCTGGCCACACTGCCTTGTGATACAAAGTCCCACCCATCTTCCTGTCTGTTGTCGATCAAAGAGTCTCTCTGGTAAATGGATCTCTCTCTGGTTCCTGATTAAAGCCGCAGGTCTCCCTTGAAGCTGAGGCAGGACCAGACTCTCTGGCTCCTGCAAACCACATTCTTGTACCTTATGAATGAGGTTCCCCTAGTGAGGTGGCCTACTGTAAACAACAGACCCCGACAATACAATTCACATGTCATTGATACTGAGAGGCGGGCACTGGTTTCAGGTTGACACAGTTGCATAAGAAAGATTGTTGGGTTTCCTGATTCCTTTGTTATCCTCTGCAGACAGGCCGCATGTGGGCCTGTTTGAAATACCCCCTTTTGGTATGATAATCGCTGCCACCAGTTGCAGGGCCTAACAAAAGAGCAGGGCGGATCCATGGAGGCTTTGTCAGTTAATCAGGCTGACCATGGCAGGGGGAAGGTTTGCTCTTATCCTTCCTGGAGATGAGTTTGTGATTCCTCAGCCGTCACAATCCGACAAAACGTGGCAGTGGTAGACACATAGGGAAACAATACATAGACAGGTCAAGAAACAGTTCTCCTGTGTAAAATGACAGTGCAAGACTGACAGACAGCTATGCCATGAAGGCAAAACCCCATTAATGCCATTTCCAAAGTGCATGGTTACTATCACAAAGTGCACCTGATTATCAGAAAGCATAATAGAGCACATAATAGAGCACATAATAGAGCATTTTGATGCACTTACACTAGTAGAAATGCCTTCGGCCTAGTATGCTAGCTAATCTTGTTAGATCATTTCGAAACTTCAAGGCCTATGAATGACATCTCGGATGTCTTTAAGTGACAGCGGCTTGACAATGGTCAGCGTTGCTGTCGGTTGTGGATCGAGGAACTCGACTGGCTCGAAAATGTCCTTTAAGGCAGATGTTGGTAACGTGGACAGAACGGCAGGCTTATTTCCGAAAGGTCGTGATGCACTTACACTAGTAGAAATGCCTTATGCCTAGTATGCTAGCTAATCTTGTTAGATCATTTCGAAACTTCAAGGCCTATAAATGACTACTGTATTCCCTTGTTGCCTTCCTGCCTTGAAGTGCTTTGAAGCACTTCACTTGTGTATAAGCGATTTACAAATAAACAATTACAATATGCAGACGAAAGATCTAACGAAGTAAACATATCAGCGCCTTGCATGCAATTTAGCATTTCCGAGATTAATGGAATTGGATATTTGTCTACTCGTATGTTCTTATTCAGGTCACGTAATCAGCAACCTTTTCCTACGCTGGTTCAAGTCCAACCTCGTCAACCACTAGCTGTTTGTTCAGATGTACTTCACTAGATAGCCAATGCTAACCTTCACCTGCGGTGTCCCGCAGGGTTTCATCCTCTCCCCAGTGATCTTCACTCCTTACATGCAGCCGCTGGGAGCCCTCCTATCCACACACAACATCCACATCCACCAATCCCCCGACAACATACAGCTATACCTCAAGATCAAATCTATGAAGCACATCCATAAGCTCAAAACCTGCCTCTCGCTGATCCAGTCTTGGATGCCCAGTACATACTTGAAGTTCAACCCCTCCAAGACCGAATTTCTACTCCTCACCAACAATACTAAACACCCAGACATACAGACCTGGATTCCACATTGACAAACACCTCTCCTTCAAGACACACATAGCTAAGAAAACTCAGACACCTTGGTATCAGCTTTCCCTCCTGTGGAATGCCAAGCTCTTCCTCCGTCTGGACAGCTTTATTTCCGAATCCGAGTGATTTGCTCGCGGCTGAAAGTACCGCGGGCAAATCGTTCGCATTAGAAAGGTGCAAACTACCAAAAGTTTGCACCTTTCTCATGCGAACACACATACATTCTCACACCCACACACAACACACCCAACATCATCTGTGCTTCAGCTCAGCCGTGTGAAAATGCACAGGTCACCTTTGTGGACAAGGGGATCTGCTCATTTGAGAAATTAAGTGTGTCCTCTAAGCTTTTTATGTTCTGTGATTTATATCTTTGCATTCATTTTTGAGAATCTGCCCCCAAAAATCTATTAAAATCTAAGTAGCCATATGTGCACTTTCTTTGCATATAGGGAGTCACTTTTATACTTAAGTATTGACATCTGCATCATAGCAGCAGCCAGAAACAGGAACCAGGATCATCCTCCAAGGCAGGTATTTGTGGGAAGCATTGTGTAGATCCTCAGGTGAAGGTCGGCCATTATTAATGTTGGTATCCATTAATTTTAGGGTTTAAAGAGCCTAGGCCAAATTGTCAAGGTGCTCGTGGTTGGCGTAGTTACCCACTAATGAAGGGGACACATTCAATTAATCAGCAGCCTGATTAATGGATCTCGGCCTCTAAGTGTCACATTATATCATGCAGGTTGGTGCTCTGTACAGTTTGTCCTTCGAACACACACTGGCTTATCAGTCCATAAACACATTTTAGCACCTTCCAACTTGAACAACATTAGATTGGCATTGTTTTCATAATGAGGGCTAATATTTGCAGCACATCATGAACCTGTGCATTAATGTTTTTACGCAATTCAGGGGTTGCCAATAGTTTTAGGATAGCTTCAAACTTGAGATTCATAAGAATAAGTTTACTGTGCACATGCTCACCTTCTACACAGATACTTCTGTAGGACAGTGTTATAGAGGGTGCCAGTGACGAAACAACTTCTTGGGCAGGGGTGAATATCGGTTTCTAAACCATCAATCAGCCCCACACCTCGACTACACCAGAAGGAATCTAAACAGATTAGAATAACAAGCTAATTTAATAAAATATTATAAACCTCATTGTCCAATTTTGGTAACGTGGACGGAACTGCAGGCTTATCTCCGAAAGGTCATGAATCATTTGTTGGTTGCAACACTGCCAAAATACAATTATTACCCAATGATAAAAGGGACTGTCCAGTCAAGGTTGTATAAAAAATATCTATTTTATTTATATCACAACAATCTAGCAACACTACGAAATACAAATCACCCTGTAAGGGAATGCAGAGAACAGACAGTTTCAAAGAAGGAAAAGGGATGCACTCTGGTTAATGACAGGAGGGTAGTTGGTATTGTTAATAACCACAACACTTTACATTTACTTGGCGTCAGCACAAAGGGAACAATGGTTCTTAATATGTCCCGAGGGGCTTTCTGGGAAGGAAGGAGGGCATATCCAAAATGTACCTTGTGCTGTAGGTGTTCTTGGTGCTCAACAGGGTCAAGTGAGCTTCAGGATGTTTTGTAGGCTTCTGTGACAAAGTTTGAGGCGGGAGTCAGCTGCAGGTATCAAGCGGCAAGATGGTTTGGCGAGCAAAGCTTGACGAATGGCTGCAGGCTGGCCTACACAGCGGTTCGGGGTCAGGAATCGTTGTCTCAGAGCTGATCAGCAGTTCTGAAGCACTGGTCAAGGCATCTCGGATTTCTTTAAGTGACAGTGGCTTGAACAATGGTCAGCGTTGCTGTCGGTTGTGGATCGAGGAACTCGACTGGCTCGAAAATGTCCTTTAAGGCGGACGTTTTGTAGATGCTTGTCGAGGCACTTCACCCAGCTCCTTCAATGGGCTTGTGTCATCCTTTAAGGCGGACGGCCCACAGCTGTGGAATGTCTTTGGCTCTAGGGTCAGAGACCTTCTGGCACTCCCTATCCAGGGAACTTGCTGCATAGCAGGGCATGCTGTGTGTTGGATGGGTACTGGTTCTGAAAAGGCTGCAGGGTCCACTGGGTTCTATATCTCCCCCTTGTTCTCTGGTAGATGTTTAGGGGAGGGATCTTGCTTCCCTCTTAGGATATCTTGGCCTTCCGTCACTGGCCACCTTCAGCCAAGGTCCAAGGTTGAGTTCTTCTTACTGACTTCTTGTGAAGTCTTCAGGTGATCTGCCAAAAGAGGTGCTCAGCCCCCTTTTAAAGCCAAGTGAGCCACACTGATTGGTGTAGGCTAACCTACCTTAGTGAGCGAATCCTCGATTCCCTACCAACAATCACCTGTATGCGTGAGGTCATAACCAGAGTGCTTTGCAATAGGAAAGGTATAGGGTGAAAACAGGAACAAGGTGTGCCCCAGAACTAAAATGGCTGAATCGTTCTTTCAACAGAAAGAGCTCTGGCCACACTGCCTTGTGATACAAAGTCCCACCCATCTTCCTGTCTGTTGTCGATCAAAGAGTCTCTCTGGTAAATGGATCTCTCTGTGGTTCCTGATTAAAGCCGCAGGTCTCCCTTGAAGCTGAGGCAGGACCAGACTCTCTGGCTCCTGCAAACCACATTCTTGTACCTTATGAATGAGGTTCCCCTAGTGAGGTGGCCTACTGTAAACAACAGACCCCGACAATACAATTCACATGTCATTGATACTGAGAGGCGGGCACTGGTTTCAGGTTGACACAGTTGCATAAGAAAGATTGTTGGGTTTCCTGATTCCTTTGTTATCCTCTGCAGACAGGCCGCATGTGGGCCTGTTTGAAATACCCCCTTTTGGTATGATAATCGCTGCCACCAGTTGCAGGGCCTAACAAAAGAGCAGGGCGGATCCATGGAGGCTTTGTCAGTTAATCAGGCTGACCATGGCAGGGGGAAGGTTTGCTCTTATCCTTCCTGGAGATGAGTTTGTGATTCCTCAGCCGTCACAATCCGACAAAACGTGGCAGTGGTAGACACATAGGGAAACAATACATAGACAGGTCAAGAAACAGTTCTCCTGTGTAAAATGACAGTGCAAGACTGACAGACAGCTATGCCATGAAGGCAAAACCCCATTAATGCCATTTCCAAAGTGCATGGTTACTATCACAAAGTGCACCTGATTATCAGAAAGCATAATAGAGCACATAATAGAGCACATAATAGAGCATTTTGATGCACTTACACTAGTAGAAATGCCTTCGGCCTAGTATGCTAGCTAATCTTGTTAGATCATTTCGAAACTTCAAGGCCTATGAATGACATCTCGGATGTCTTTAAGTGACAGCGGCTTGACAATGGTCAGCGTTGCTGTCGGTTGTGGATCGAGGAACTCGACTGGCTCGAAAATGTCCTTTAAGGCAGATGTTGGTAACGTGGACAGAACGGCAGGCTTATTTCCGAAAGGTCGTGATGCACTTACACTAGTAGAAATGCCTTATGCCTAGTATGCTAGCTAATCTTGTTAGATCATTTCGAAACTTCAAGGCCTATAAATGACTACTGTATTCCCTTGTTGCCTTCCTGCCTTGAAGTGCTTTGAAGCACTTCACTTGTGTATAAGCAATTTACAAATAAACAATTACAATATGCAGACGAAAGATCTAACGAAGTAAACATATCAGCGCCTTGCATGCAATTTAGCATTTCCGAGATTAATGGAATTGGATATTTGTCTACTCGTATGTTCTTATTCAGGTCACGTAATCAGCAACCTTGTCCTACGCTGGTTCAAGTCCAACCTCGTCAACCACTAGCTGTTTGTTCAGATGTACTTCACTAGATAGCCAATGCTAACCTTCACCTGCGGTGTCCCGCAGGGTTTCATCCTCTCCCCAGTGATCTTCACTCTTTACATGCAGCCGCTGGGAGCCCTCCTATCCACACACAACATCCACATCCACCAATCCCCCGACAACATACAGCTATACCTCAAGATCAAATCTATCAAGCACATCCATAAGCTCAAAACCTGCCTCTCGCTGATCCAGTCTTGGATGCCCAGTACATACTTGAAGTTCAACCCCTCCAAGACCGAATTTCTACTCCTCACCAACAATACTAAACACCCAGACATACAGACCTGGATTCCACATTGACAAACACCTCTCCTTCAAGACACACATAGCTAAGAAAACTCAGACACCTTGGTATCAGCTTTCCCTCCTGTGGAATGCCAAGCTCTTCCTCCGTCTGGAAAGCTTTATTTCCGAATCCGAGTGATTTGCTCGCGGCTGAAAGTACCGCGGGCAAATCGTTCGCATTAGAAAGGTGCAAACTACCAAAAGTTTGCACCTTTCTCATGCGAACACACATACATTCTCACACCCACACACACACACAACACACCCACAACACACCCATAACACACACCCCACCCACACACTCAGCACACCCCCACCCACACGCCCAACATAAACAAACCCCACTTACCTTCATCTTCACGCTGGTTCCCTGCAGCGCCAGCACCAGTTCCCGATCACTTATGTGATCGGGAACTGGTGCTACAGGGTGCTTTTCTTTTCTTTTTTTTTGTAACGGAAGGCTGCGGGGGTGTCCCCCGCAACCCCTGCTCACTATACCATAAAGTATAGTGAGCGGGGTGATGCGGGGGACACCCCTGCAGCCCCCCTTTTTTTTCAATGCTACCATCAAAGGTTCAAACTTTTGGTGTTCGAACCTTTGGTGGTAGCATTTTTAGAACTTTTGGTTCATGCGAACCTTTAGATGCGGGAAAAACGTCCTAAACCTTATATCCACCGTTCAAGCACTGGTCCTATCCCACCTGGATGTGGGCAATGCACACCTTGAAGGCCTCTCGTCGTCCTCCCTTGTGCTCCTGAGAAGTGTCCCTTGTGCTCCTGAGAGTGTTTGCACCCCTCATCAATGGTCTACACATATACAACCACATCACCCTGACCTTAATGACCTTCACTGGCTCCCTCTGCATGCACAAATCACCTTCATGTCTTGCTGTATCATCTATAAGGCACTCCTCCTCAAGTCACCCAGCTGCCTTGCAGAGAAACGCATCAACTCCGGCAGACAGTGCACCACCAGAAGCCAGGACACATGTAGACTTGAAATCCACCACTGCAAAATGGAAAGAACCAGAAAACAAGCCTTCTCTGCCTATGCCCCGAGACTATGGAACCTCCTCTCTGTCAGCATCAGACTCACCCCCATGCTGCTACAATTTGGAAACGAACTCAAGACCCACCTCTTCAAGGAGTCTCCCCTCCTCAACACCTAGGCCATCATGTCGCCCCTCATGCCACCTGACTCACTAGACACCACCTGCCCCTCTCCTCCCAGCCCCCGGTACAGCTGTGTCCCTGTTCTGTGCCCCTCTGTATCCTACACCCCCCACTGTACATCTGTTCTGTGTTACCTCTGAAAAGCGCTCTGTTATGCATCCTTAATGTTGTATACATCTGTAAAGTGTTCTGTTGCTTCTCAAAGCTAGGTCCACGCTCAAGAAATACCATAAGAATAATAATAATAAGAAGAAGAATAAAATGGGAAGATGAGATAGGTGAGGATAAAACTACGACACAAGTAGTGAAATGTTTGTATGGATTGGCCGTCCAAACAGCAAGTCAGGGAAGACTTGATTGCATTTTGGGAGGTCACTGAGGAATTAACGGAGGAATTAACTGTTGAAAATTAATTACTGTTAAGGGCGAGGAAACTAGTACAGCCAGAATCTATGAGGAACATAATCGTGATACTTGCTCACGAAAGTCATCCAGGGATAACAGGGACCAAGCAAACAGTTATGGAAAAATATTGGTGACCAGGTATGGATGTAAGCCTTGAGAAAAAAGTATGAGATTGTTGGGAGTGTCAGATTTCTGACAATGATTGTAGAGTCAGTAAGTTGGGTGTGAAACCCATTTAGACTCCTATGCGAGAATGAAAACAAACTGGGATTGATGTGTTGGGAATCGTATCCCATACTAAAACCAGAATTAAGATTTATACTGGTCCTGGTAGACTATTTTACCAAATGGATAGAAGTGAAATGAGTAAGAGATGCAGGGTCAGGAGAAGTGATAAAGTTCATAGAACAAGTGAGCAGGAGAGAAGAATACCCAGAAGTTGTCATAAGTGACAACGGAGAACAATTCAAAGGAAAGCAGACCAGTACATATGCAAAGGAAGTTGGAATTAAATGGAGAAATATGGCCTTATATCATCCTCAATCGAATGGTTTCGTGGAAGAAACAATTGAATAAGCGAATTAGTAATGGCAATGATGTTAAGGCAGCAGTTGTAGGAAGGGTGTGGAGCATGAGGATGCATGTGAACAGTGTCACTGGGGTGTTGTATTGCAGGTTTATGAGCCGCAGGGAATCAAACACAGTTTAATCTGAGTTGAGTAAATGAGATGAGTGATGGTGAAGAAGTGAGTAATGAACAATTAAGAGGGCATATAATGAAAAGTCAAGTAAAATATGCAGAGAGAAGCAGTAACAAGAAATTTGAAACTGGGTCAGTATGGAACCTTGGTAGAGTGAGCAGAGGGAAACATGATTGAACGACTAGATGGGAAGAACAAATGGTGAATCCAACTAATCGATTTGTGGTCATGTGGGATTGAATGATGGGGAGAAGTAATCAGGTGGATGACGATCTAGGAAATGCACAGACACAAAGGTGCAAAGAGTTACCAAGGAATAGTGAAAAAACAGAGACCGTCCTCAGGAGTGTTTGAAGAAAAGAAATTAATCCACCAGTGAGGTTTAGGGATTTTCTTATGCATTGAAATTGTTCTTATAAATAAAATGAAGACAGCCAGTTCTTATGTGTTTAAGTGTTATGTTGTTAAGAGAAGAGAAAAAGAAGAAAACAAAATCTGCATTGTATGATCAATTTTATTTATCACATTTTGGAGGGAGGGGTTTTGTGGCATTACAATGCTACATTCCACATTCCAGAGATCTCAGGGGTTGAAATGTACAATCTAAATTGAGATGCAACAGTAGATAGAGTGGAGGACTGATGTTGGCGTCTTTTGAGCCTCTGGCATAATTAAATGAAACTGATTAAATGTTGTAAACCTGTTATGGCTGTCGGAAACGTATTACCTGTGAATCCTTCAAGGAACACCTATGTTTATCCCAACTAGCCTTTCCTAGTTCCCAGAAATTAGTGTTGCCATCCTCAATCAACAGTAACTGAGGCAGACACAGAGTATGTGCAGCCATTACACCTTTGACAGCTATGTCATAATTCAAATGTCTATGCTTTACGAGAAGATCCCAAGTTGTTCTGAGGTAAGAGTGTAGACCTATAAATAGTAAGGCTGCCAGTTTAAGTCCGCTTATTGGGCCTCATTATAAGTTTGCCGGTCCGGCAAACTACGAGTTGTGCTCACGGGTGCCTTTCTGCCCACCAGGTCGGACCTGGCGGGCAGAAAGGCACCCGCGAGCACAGCATGTCGGATGCGTGCCGGTGCATCCAACCTCCCCATTCCTATTCGGCCCTATGGAGAGGGTCCGGCAGGGCCATAATGACCCGGTAATTGTCCATTTGCGGGCGCCAGAAAAAATTGAAAGTTTGGCAGAAGCCTGCTGGTATTACCGGCAAGGCTACCGCCAAACTTGTAATGAGGCCCATTGTCTTGAAAACACACATTTACATTAGTTGAGCTGTACAGTTGTTACTGTTATGGATATATCATTTTATCTTTATTTACATTACACATGACTGATGCAGAGAGCAACACCTATGTTTATCCCAACCGGCATGGTTAGTTTCCAGGTGTATCTTCATCCATAACACCTTTAACAGCTATGTCATGATGCAAAAAGCAATGCTTTTTATAGGGAGCTCCAGTAGCCCAGAGGGAAGAGTGTGGGTTTAACAATGGCAAGGTTGCCAGCTAAAGTCCAGTCATTGGCTTATAAATACACAACCGTACATTGAGAGGAAATAGTTACAATTCTTAGTTTTTTACTGTTTTTGATATGTTCATTTATCTTTATTTCCATTAAAAATTACTCAAAGAGAGAAAGCAACCACCCTTGCTATTCCCTAGAGGCATCTTCAGCCATTACAGCTTTGCGAGGTATGGCATAATGCAAAATGTTATGCTCTCTAAGAAGAGCACCAGTAGCCCACAAGTTTGAGTGTTGGTTTGTCAATAGCAAGTTTGTTGGTTCAAGTCCACTCATTGGCTTGCAAATACAAAATCTCATAAATTGAGCTATGCATTGGGAGGGACTAGGTAAAATGTTTAGTTTTTTCTATTTTAGATTTATTGTTCTTTTTATTTCCATTACAAATGGGTCATAGAGAAAGAGCAACACCCATGTTTATCCCACCCAGCCTTGCTTCTGCCATTACGCCTTTGACACCTATGTCATAATGCCAAAGTCTATTCTTCCCTAGTAGCCCAGAGGTAAGAGTGTATGTTTACCAATGTCAGGTTTGCTAGTTTAAGTCCACTCATTGGTTTGAAAATGCACAGTTTCCCCAGACGAGCTATACATTGTGAGGCAATTGTTGCAATTTCTTTGTTTTTACTGTTATGTATATATTATTTTATCTTTATTTCCAGATATCTTTATTTAGAGCGAGAGCAACATGTATGTTTATAGCAACCAGCATTGCTAGTTTTCGGGTGCATCTTCATCCATAACACCTTTGACACCTATGCCATTATGCAAAAAGCAATGCTTTCAAAACGCAGCCTCAGTAACCTGAAGGTAGAGTGTGGGGGGTTTACCAATTGCAAGGTTGTTAGTTTAAGTTCAGTCATGGGCTTGAAAATACACGGTTTCATAGGTTGCGCTGTACTTTGGGAGGAAATCGTTACAGTTTTTACTGTTATATATATATTATGTTACCTTTATTTCCTTTACAAATAACTCATAGAGAGAGAGTAACACATATGTTTATCCCAGCTGGCATTGATAGTTTCCAGGTGCATCTTCATCCATAACTCTTTTGACCGCCATGTCATAATGCAAAAAGGGATGCTTTCTAAAAATGACCCCCAGTATCCCAGAGAGTAGAGTGTAGGGCTACCAGTTCAAGTCCACTCTTTGGCTTGAGAATATGCAACCACCTTGGTTGAGCTGTACATTGGGAGAAATCATTACACATTTTAAGTTATTAATGCTTTTTACTGTTACGGATATATTATTGTATCTTTATTTCCAAAACAAAAGACTAATAGAGAGAGAGAGAGAGAAACAGAAAAACCTGCACTTATCCCACCCAGCCTTGCTATTTCCCAGAGGCAATTCTGGCATTCCAACTTTGAGAGATATGCTATAATCCAAAAAGCTATGCTGTTTTTCAGAGAAGCACCAGTATCCCACAGGTTAGAGTGTCAGTTAATCAATGGAAAGGTTGCTGGTTCAAGTCTGTTAATTGGCTTGTAAATACAACATCTCATAGGTTGAGTTCTGCATTGGGAGGAAGTAAGGTAAATCTTTTTTTTATTTTTGTGTGTTTTCTACTGCTTTAGATATATTATTGTATCTTTATTTCCATAACAAATGACTCATAGATTGAGAGCAACACCCGTGTTTATCGCAAGCAGCCTTGCTGTTTCCCAGAGTATCTTCAGCATTACGCCTTTGAAAGCTACGTCATAATGCAACAATCGGTGTTACAAGGAGATCCCCAGTAGCCCAGAGGTAAGAGTGTAAACTTACCAATGGCAAGGTTGCAATTTTAAGTCCACTCCTTTGCTTGAAAGTGGTTGCGAGTGCATGGTGGGACATTTTTGCTGTTATGTATATATAATATTGTATCTTTCTTTCCATTGCAAATTAATCATAAAGGGAGAGCAACACATATGTTTATACCAACCGGCATTGCTTTTTTCCCGGTGCATCTTCATCTATAGCACCTTTGACAGCTATGTCCTATTGCAAAAAGTAATGCCTTCAAAAAGGATGCTCTAGTAGGCTAGAGTGTGGGTTTACCACTTGCAAGGTTGCAAGTAAATGGCCACTCGTTTGCTTCTGGCTTAAAAATAAACAACAAAAAATGAGAAAAGGTGGGCACCACTATATATTTTCAATTGACCTCTACACCAAGCTCGGTGTGTTGCTCGAAGTAATTCGGAATGCAACGGTAAAGGCCTAGGCACTAAGGTGTCAGTGGGCCTCATTACGACCCTGGCGCTAAGTGAAAAACGATAGCGGTAAATGGTTACCGCCATCGTTTTCCGCCAGGTCCGATCATGACCCGTGACCGTTAACTACGAAGCCAATAGCGGCATCGTAGTTAACGCTGCCGCTAACTGCGCTAAGGGTGCGCGCACGCGACCGCCCACACCGTACTTAGCGCCATGGCGGAAAGGTACGCAAATGCCGACCCAAGCGGACATGCACCTAACGCCATCACCCAGGCCGTTAAGTACCTTACCGCCATGGTGCAAATAACGCCATCGCGAACCAACCGTAAAGGGCCATGTTAAGTGAATGCAGCTGCCACAGGTGCACAGAAACAGCACAGGTGAAGGCAATACAGACTCAGGGGAGTACAAAAAGAGCACACCCCACCCCTTCCCACACCCAGTCACACTCCACAATGATACCAATACGAATAGCAATGTTGGGGCTGGAGGACCTGATAGCAATGCATGTGCTACAACAGCAACAACAACAACAGGCAGCACAGAGGAGACGCAGGAGGAGAAGGAGGGCAAGGCAGGCCCAGCAAGCCCCACCAGCACAGCCAGTGCCACCACGCAGGCAGCCCCCAATCCCACGCATCAGAGCCAATCCATTCAACCTCACTGCTGAGCAGATCCACACCCTGTACCGTTTGGACCGGGACACCATCACCGCCATCGTAGACATGACACACAACGACATCGTCAGCATGATAGAAAGTCCAACCGCCATCCCCCCCCTACTGAAGGTAGTGGCCGTACTCCACTTCCTGGCCACAGGCACCTACCAGCACACAGTGGGGCACCTGCATGGCATCTCACAACCATTATTCTCACGAACACTCATCCAAGTGCTCGATGCCCTCCTCAAGCACACAGACGACCACATCTCATTACCACGGACTGCCCAGGAGATTGCAAACACCAAAGTGGGTTTCCATGCACTAGCCAGCATACCCGGTTGCATTGGTGCCATCGACTGCACCCATGTGGAATTGGTGGTTCCACGTGCCATGGAGGTACCGTACCGCAACCGGAAACAGTTCCACTCAATCAACGTGCAAATGGTCTGTGACTCCAACAAGATCATCACACATTGTTGTGCCCGATTCCCCGGATCAACCCATGATTCCATGGTCCTGAGGAACTCCACAATACCACGCTACATGGAGCGACATGCAGGCCCAAGATCCTGGCTACTCGGTGAGTGCAATGTCATGGAAGTGGGCAGGTGAATGACGTACCAGGGGGGGGATGATGCATACTCCACCTGGCAGAAAGGGGGGGGGATGATGCATACTCCACCTGGCAGAAAGGGGGGGGGTGATGCATACTCCACCTGGCTGTGAGTAACACAGGGAACGGAGACAGAGGAAGGGCACTCACAATGCACACAACCCCTCTGCATACATTGGGTGATGGCATGCAAAACAGGCCATGGGAGCCATGAGCACATACTGGTTGCATTGTGTGAATCAATTAGTGCATGTAGAAGTGAGCCAAAGTAACAGTTGGATGCGAGCCATGGTGGAACATCATGTTCCTGATCAGACAACATGACTGACACATACATTCTCGCCTACATACAGGTGATGCAGCCTATCCCCTGAAGAGGTGGCTCCTCACACCAGTCCGGAACCCGCAGAACCAGCACGAGGAGGACTTCAACCGTGCACATACACGTACTCGTGTGGTCATAGAGCAGACATTCGGCCTCTTGAAGGCACGGTTCCGAAGCCTCAGCAGGTCTGGTGGGGCACTCCTGTATGGCCATGAGAAGGTGGCAAAGATCGTCATGGCATGTGTCATGCTACACAATATGTGCGTCAGACGGAATGTGCCCCTGCCCCCTGACGCAGAACTGCAACCACCTGACGATGAGGATGAGGAGGGTGCAGATGGGGCGGCACCCCATGGAGGAGGCGAAGCACAGGAGGGGCGTGCCATGCGCCAAAGTATCATCGACCACTGCTTCTAGCACACACGGCTGGTGTTTATCGCATGGAGACTGCACTTGGGGCACTGTGTGTCCCTGGGACATGCACACTGTGGACTGTACACCAATAAAGCACACATACGCAATGAAAATGTCCACACATTTCTTTTTTGGGAAAGAAAAAAGTGTATTGAAACTATGAACTGTCGTGTCACACCCCCTCCCACCTCCCCCCTGCACACCCCAACACACCCCCTCCCACCTCCCCCCTGCACACCCCAACACACCCCCTCCCACCTCCCCCCTGCACACCCCAACACACCCCCTCCCACCTCCCCCCTGCACACCCCAACACACCCCCTCCCACTTCCCCCCTGCACACCCCAACACACCCCCTCCCACCTCCCCCCTGCACACCCCAACACACCCCCTCCCACCTCCCCCCTGCACACCCCAACACACCCCATGCAGGTGTCAACAGATGCCTGTGACAGTGGCCACAGGCCGTCACAAGCCCCCTCTCCCGGCCCCCGGGGCACCCCTGGATGTGGAGCGCAGGTTACGACCGGAACGTCGCACGGGGCTGCTCTGCGCAGAACTGGCAGTGGAGGATGTCCCTGGCTGCCCCTGTGCATGCACGTCCTGTTGTGTGTGGGTAAGGCCAGTGACCGCACGACGCAAGGCCGCAAGTTCTGCACAGATGTCCCTGGACATGGCCTGCATGGCATCCCTCAGGGTGGCAGTGCTCTGCGCCACTTCGGCCCTTAGGGTCTCCGTGGCCTGTTCAATGCTAGACCTAGCCCCCACACATTCCGCAGCATGCTCATCCAGCATTGCGGACAGTTGATGCTGCCGTTGAGTGATGTCCTGGAGGGACTGCTGGCCGTGCTGGCCCATGGCCAGTGCTGGTGGAGTGATGGTGGGGCTGCTTCCCTCCTGTGGAGTGTGGACAGGGCATGGGGTGGATGGCCACTCCTCTACCTCTGTGTGCCCCTGTGAGTGACCCTCATGGGGGCTGGCGTCTGAGAAACAGGGGGAATGTAGCAGGTCAGTGGGGCTTCTGACCTCGTGCTCCATGTCCGAGTCTGAACATGCAGCTGTTGCAGCTGTCTCCCCGATGTTGCTGCTGGCCGCTGACCCCCTGCCTCCTGTGGCAGGCATTGTCGGTGGAGGTGGAGCAGCTGCTGCTGGCCTGCTGCCGACAGGGGTGCTTGCCGGTGGGACCTCCGGTATGCCTGCAGTGGGACCTGCTTGTTGTGGGGTCTGCCTCACTGCAGCTGAGGTTGAGGGTGCAGGGACGTTGTTGATGGCCTTCTTGGCCCTCTTTGGCGCAGGGGTGTCCTGGTCCTCTGGGTGTGGATCTGTGCCTGTGGTGGAGCAAAGGAGGGAGGGCGTTATTGATGGGTCTGCGGACTTTGGAATGAAATGTTTGACATTATTGTGGTCAGTGGATGAGGAAGATTTCAGGCAGTGCCATGCAGGTTGTCTCCTTTTAGTGTGGAATGTGGATGCAGGTATGCGGGTGCCAGCAGTGTATGCAGGGTGGTGCTCGCATGTGGCTATGGGCAGTGTTGATATGTGTTGCATTTACACTCTAGGGCAACCTTGTGCTACACATGATTGGACTGCTGTGACTATGGCATGTCTTGTTTGAGGCACCTACCTTCATCGCCTGATGTCGGAGCTCCCCTTTCCATCCCTCCGACGCCTGCAATGGACTCCATGCCAATCGTGGTTGCACAGATCTCCTCCCACGGTTGGAGTTTCAGGGGGGATTCCGACCCTCCACCGGTACCCAGGGCAAGGTTGCGGTTTGCTGAGATGACGGCTCTGACCCGTATGCGTAGGTCATCCCAGCGCTTCCTGCACTGCTGTGGGGTGCGGGGTACGGTCCCCACCGCGCTGACGCGCTCAGCCACCAGGGCCCAGATGGCCTTCTTTTTCCCGATCGCTGTCCTGGTCATGTCCGGGGAGAAAACGACACCTGCGTTGTCTTGCAGGGTCTCCGCAAGCATGCAGAGTTCCTCCCGGCTGTATCTCTCCTGGCGCTGGCGGTCACATGCCTTTTTCACACATTTAGGCATTTTCGGGTACTTGGTAGGGTGGGTGATTGGTTGGGACAGGTGTCAGGGTTGGGTCTGGTGTTGTTTGGTAGGATGGCGATGGATTGTGTTTTTCAAGATGGCCGACGGGCTGTTTCCCGTTCCGGCGCGATGACGCTATTTCCGGTTCCACTTTTTACGGCCGCCGCTAATTACGGCCGCCGCTACTTACGGCCGCCGCTACTTACGGTGCCCGCTACTTACGGTGGCCGCTACTTACGGTGGCGTAAGTGCACTTTGCTCGCTTAACGATGGCGGTAGGGGCCTTTTCCGCCATGGCGTTAATTGCATTACCGCCATGGCATAATGCTCGTGCGCGATGGGTCGTAATGTGGCGCTCTTTACGCCATCGTCCCACGGCGTAAACGCTCATTACGCCATGGCGGTAATGACGGGCGATTACCGCCAGGGTCGTAATGAGGGCCAGTAACATCAACAAATCCCAAAGTAAACCCTTGGAAAAACCACGTGCTCTCGCTTCGCCCTGTATGGGTTAACAAATCCAGTTTTACATTCAATCTCCAGGACATTCATCTTGAGTTTATATGTTTTCTTCTTGAATCACATCAAAAGAACAATTAAGTCCGGCGCTGGACCATGGTGCTATTAGCACCATGGTCCACCATGGTGCTATTAGCACCATGGTCCATGCCGGAGTCCAGCATGGTGGATGGAGGAATTACCGCCCCATTCCAAGGTGAGTGGGGCGGTAATTCCCCATTCACCATTTGCCCTTCCCCATTCCCATTTTCGCCCCATAGGGCATAATGGGGATGGGGAAGGCGCTAATTACGGCACCGTAAATTACGGTGCTGTAAATAGCACCAAGGTCGCTTAGCGCCTTGGACTTTAACGCCTGCAAAAAGCAGGCGTTAAAGTGTGAATCAGGCGTTAAGGGTTAACGGCGACGACGGCGCCGTTAAACCCTTAACGCCTGACTTGTAATGAGGGCCAGTCAATTTTAATCCTTGGACGAACGTCACCCTTGCATACTAAGAATGTGGGTGTTTTATTTAGTATAGTTAACAACATACATTTCCCTTCTGCTCTACAAGTAATCAGCTAGCCACTTCAGAGAAAACGGGGAAGGAAATGGGTTCAGATGACTCAAGGGGTGATGATACACACAGGAACGCGCTATTAAAATCCCCATTAGAAAAAAAAGGTCATGCTCATTTTAAAATCGGTTTAGCGTTAGTTCCAAGACACGTGCATCTATGCCTCTAAGGAGCTGATTTGTCAATGTTTCGTTGTGGCTCATGACCACCACAACTGTGCATACTGCATGCCTCCATAAGAATGTGCATCGCTCTAGCAGCAATTTACCAACTTTTAACGGAAAAATGAACAAACGCTTTTTTTATTATCCCTTTTTGACGAATTGCACTGACGAGCATTATTAGATAGGCTTACAGGGGAGGTAAGTAAACATAACGTTTAAAAATGGAGCAGAGGTGAACAATGAGATCAATGTTTACATATACAGGAACATGCAAGGGAGGGAGAGCTATAGGGTTAGGAGTATTGCACAGAAACCTCCGTTTCTGGAAGGTATCTGTCAAAAGGGAAAACCCGTCACAAAAGGCCCGTTTCAGGCAATTCATCTCAATGGCCCTCATTACGACCCTGGCGGAAATCGCGGTGCTAAATGCACCGCGGAGCACGGCGGAAAGTTGCCGATAGCGCCATGGAGGTTGGCGGATTTTCCGCCCCATGCCGACCTTGGCGGGGCGGTAAATCCCCATTCCCCATTTTACCCTTCCCCATTCCCATTTTTGCCCCATAGGGTATAATGGGAGTGGGGAAGGCGTTAATTACGCCACCGTAAAATACGGTGGCGTAATTAACATCAAGGTCCCGTAGCGCCATGGATTTCTCCGCCCGGAAAAACCAGGCGGAAAACGTTCCATGGCGCTACGGGAACTCGTAGTAGGGCGGACGGGTCCGCCGCGAATAACGCTGGCGTAAACCCACTCCGCCAGGGTCGTAATGAGGGCCAATGTCATAGTCATCATTTTGACATAGAGCTGCAATATTCTTCATGGCAGAGAACACCATGTCGCTATTGCCCAGAGAGACTAGAGGGACCCACTGTGTGACCAAGAGCCCTTAATCTACCTCCATCAATAACTGTTGTGGAGAGTGCGTCGTGGTGCTCGTGTGAATGACGCACTTTGAATTACAGTTGAATTACAATAATCTTGCAGAAAAGGAGAATTTCGTTTGGTTTGGCTTTTTGGGCAGTGGCATCGGGAGTATGATTTTTTTTTTTGTTCAAAGAAACAGAAATCAAATATTATGAGTTTTGAGCTAACGATAAAACCAGCGATATTCGCTAATGGAATGCCACTAGCTTCATACACTGCCTTATTCTAGGTTGGCGTGTCAAAATGAAAATCCAGCGATTTTTTACCTCAACCCCAAATGCAGAGAAATCAATTTTAACAGGCCACCTTAATTTATATAAAATTAATGTCCAAAAAAGGAAGGTTTTTCGTTTAACTTCCAATACATAATGACCCCATAATGTTTTTATAGCACTGTTCTTTTAGAATCTGTCAAATTGGTTAAAAACATGTTGATCAGTCTGTGAGGTAGTTGAAATATGTTTGATTATCCATTCACTGATTTTACAGATGGGAAAATATCATACTGTTTGCCTCTATCACTAATATGTCTTCATTGCCTGTTTCATAAAATTCATGCGCATCTGAACATTGAAATATATCAGTGTGTTTTGTCAAATGGCTTCAGTCTCCTTTTGTGGCACACAAGTGACAATTGAGCCTCCATTCATACTATCTGTGAATTTCGTTAGTGGTGAACTGAGAAACCAAAGAGATTGCAACATTTGGACATGTCACTGGTCTTTGGTTAAAAGGATACTATCAGGAGCCACGAATGAGACTCCGATACAAGGGATTCATGTTTTGGGTCAAAGACTTTCATTTAAATTAAAGGGGGTTGGGAAATGCCTCTCTGTCCCTACACTAGAGGTATTTCCCTACATAAAACCCAAACTAAGGGCCTGTCAACATCAGAATGTCCAAAGCAAACCTGTCCCATGTCTAAAGTAATATTCAAGCTTCACATTCTAACAAAATAAACTCTAAGGTGAGAAGTCTAATGTATTTGGCCTTAAGTGAGTTACAAACGTTCAAAAAGGAAAATGCATAACTTCAAAACAAAGGTTCCAGAAGGATAGAGTTCCTTATTCCAGAGGGTGGTTCCCTTCCCATGGATTTAGCTTTCCTCTTTTGCATATTCAAAGATATCCGTTCTTTGAGTTTCTCTTGAGCAAAAATATGACTGGTGCACAAAACAACTTGGATATTTTATCTTTCTCCTGTTCAGATACCCGGTGTACTCTACTGCCAGGTTTTCATTCCTCTTTTTTCTGTTCAACAATACAAATAATTCACAAAAACAGTTTGGCTATGAGTTTGTATCTTGGTAGGATACCTGGATCACTCCTTTACCAGGTGTTCACTCTTCTTATCTTTAATTTCACAAAGTCTTTTTCCAGCCCTGATATATCCTCCTCAAGACCCCTTCAAGTGCTGTATTTCTTATACACCGTTCAGTTTGTCCTTGCCCTGTGTGCCCCCATATCAGGGCTTTCTCACATAAACACTTTTGCAATTGCCTGAAATATTCTCCTGCCAGGGTTTTCTTAAATGCGCACATAAGCCACTGCCTTGTATACTCTCCTGCCAGGGCTTTCTTGAATGCACACACTTGAAGATTTAATTTGCCTAGTGTACTTTCCTCCAGGGCTTTTGTGAACTCCATACTTGATATGCTTTTATGTTTGCTGTTTCTGATGCTGTATGATATGATATGATATGATATTTGTAACGCGCCTATACACAAGTGTTTCAAGGCGCGACGAGGCAGGGAGGGAGGGAAACAAGGGGAAGACAGACAAACGATCCTACTAGGCCAGGTGTCATTCAGATCGCGCAAGTGCAGAGGTAAGGGGAAAAGGAGAAAGTGCAGGGGGAGGAGGTGGGGGGGGAAGTGCGGTACAAGGTAAGTAGCGTAAAAAATAAATAAATAATAAGTAATAAATAAAAGGGCCAGCTGGTGGCAAGTGCGAGGTAAGTGCAGAGCAAGTGCTGGGAAGGGGGCTGTAGGGATGCAGTGACAGTCCCACAGTGTATCTGCTTGGTATACTATCTTGCCAGGGCTGTTCTTATATGTGTGTTGCGTACACTTAGCACGTTGAAAGTCTTTTACTTTACTTCTGTTTCCCCTTTCAACAAGATGCTCACTGGCTTCTTCTCTTTCAAACACTTTATTTGCTTCTTCAATAGTTATTTGCATGCAGCATGCCTGCTAATAAGCCCTGGTGTGTCTGCTTCCCTTTTGGGGACTCTGCGGCTTTTGCTGGCGTACTTCACTCTTCCCGTGCAAGCCAGTGGCGGTCGTTCAGCATCTCTTCCCATCTCACTTTCTTTGTCCCTCGACTTATCTGCCTCTCACGGTTCCTACTGGGCTCTTCTCCTTCACCTTAAGCTCCGGTAAGATAAATGTTCCCGCTCAACATCTGCGAATGTCCAGGAGCCCTGCTCTGGCTTCTGGCATTCCCACAGCATGTACCATCTCACAGTCAGTTTTCCTCTTCTATCTTCTTGAGCCACATGGCTCCACAGCACTCTCTGCAGCCCCACAGTCTCCCTGTCTGTGCCGGGAGAAGCAGCTTTCTCCCTCCAGCAGCACCCTCCAGTCAGCTGTGGTTGCTGTTTAAATCACCTGGCTACAGGTACACACTCACAACAACTAGAGTGTAGCCTGTACTCTTGGTCTTTTCTGCTCTGTATTACTCAACTCATCTTCTTCGTCCCAGTGTTCTCCTGGTTATGGGAATGATAGTGCATTCTTGATGTTTCATATGTAGAGGCTGAATAAGTGTTCTCAGAAATCTTTAAGGGTAAGTTAGCTCTGAATAACTTGTAGGAAGAGCCTGAGAAGATATTTTCATGAATCCTAGAGGGTAAGTCAGATCTTCATGGCTCCCACACAGATCTTGTTAGAAGGTCTTCAGTACCCTTCCTAGGGGAATGAGAGGAGGAGTAACAATATGCCATTAAGGCATTGTGTATGGATGGGGCATCCTCAAGAGAGGAAGGGGAATACCATGCCTTGTCCGATGGTGCCCTGATACCTCCCTGGAGGCTGTCTCCTGCGAGGGTTCAGAAATGAGAGCCGGACACAAACAGGCATCATTCTCAACATTGGCCATTTTATTAACAGAAAGGGGTTTCGGTAAAAGCTTAACTTCCCTATCCTAACATGAATGTCCCTTCATATGAAATTAAAACAAAAAAAAGATGATCTTGTGTCCAAATCCAATCTGACCTCACACTGATACATACAAACAAAATGTGCAAGGTAAATGTTTCAAAGTTGAACTCAACAGAAAAGTGCAATAACACAAACATGTAATTTCATCCAAAACACCTCTGGTATCCAAGGGTTGGCTCCCTTCCACTGGATTATTTCAGGTAAACTACTTATAATGTTCTATGTCAAAACCTCGTAAAGGCATTACATATGTCTCTTTTACATAATACTCTCCTCAGGAAAAAATGTCCCTTCCACAAGGTTAATTGATAAAGAGAAAGTCTGTCCTAGTCTCTCAGAATGGCAACACAAAATGTCTTTTCCAGAATGCAGGTTGGAATAAGGCCAGGGAAAGTCTTTACTACTTTTCAGGATGGCAAAAGAAATGTCTTTTCACAACATCGATTCAAGTATGGCAAAAGGCAAGTGTTTTCAAAGTTTCTGGTTGACAAAATGGTCAAAGGAAGCAAGCGCTTAATATGATCAAGTCTCTTTTCAACCCACCAATTCAAAGTGAGTTTCCTGGTACACACTCCTGCAGGGAAACTCCTTAACTGAAAACTCTTGATATCCTGGTTTACTCTCCTGCCAGGAATATCCCCCTTTTGATTCACTTAGATCCTTTGGTGTACTCGCCTGCCAGGTATCTCCTTGCAAAAATGCTTCATTACCTGATACACTTATCAGGCTTTTCTGCAACATTCACTTACTCTTTAAGGATTACACAATTGTGCTTCTTCACTAGCACATTCTGTTGACGTCACTTGTTATTTGTGCCAATTTCACCCAACTGTCATCCCATGTCTGTGGGCGTGTTCGAGCACTGTCTGTCAACCTTTCTTTCAATCTCTCTTGACTCTTGGCAATGCTTGTTCCAGTTTTCCCCCAACTGACATTTCATGGCAGGAGAATTGTACACTATTTCCCCCTGTTGTTCTTCTGGCAATGTCTTTTGTCTTTGACAATTCTAGTCCCAGGTCTTTCCAACTGACCTCTCATGTCAGAAGAACTTTCCTTTCAATTCTATTATGTCAGTATTCAAAAGTACTTTCAAAGTGCCTTTTAGTACATTTGTATGTCCGGGGGCCCCCTACGCAATTAGGCTGACCCACCAGTGCACCGTGCAGCTACCGAAGAGTGTTTGCGAGGAGCCAACTTCACCTTCTAGGCAGAGTCTTGTTGGGTCTCTGCATCGGTCCTTCTGTCCTTGGTTGTCTGCTTTCTCTCTTCCTCCGGAGCTCCTCTCCTCTGGTCCTGAACATTGCCAACCTGCTTCAGACGAGTGTCTCTCCCCACAGCTCCTTGTGGGATTTCCTCTGCCATTGGTCATGCTTCCTGCTCTGCCTACTCTGCAGCCTACCTTCTCTCTCCTTCTATGTTCCTCCTGTCACACTTGCTGCAGGTGATTTGGAAATGTAAAGGTTGCATGCAGCTGATTAGAGTTATGACAATGTAGTTGGGACATGAAACCCCCCCCACAGCACACCACCAAGATGACAGACGCCACTCACTGAAGCAGCCCCACAGACCATAACCGGATAACATCACTGAAGTAATCATGACTAGGCAACATGGCTGAACACACACTCACACGTAGATGCATTAGACATGAAGTACGAACATTACTGCACAAAGTTACACAGACGTTTAGGCCGCATTTCTCTTAGGCACAAAAAATATGCTTATGACTCACATAATTAGAGGACTGACACACACATATACCTTTTGAGACAGCAAGATGCACAAGAATACACATGAACTGCTTTAACCTGGCGCTTAAACGCAACTAACATGGACAGCCATGTAAATAAAGATGGAAGTTCCATTGAAATGAATGGAAGACACTGGAGATGCTCAAGAACACAGGGAGAGGCCTGACCCACCGATCTCCCTGAGAAATGCAGACCGAAATGGCAGTGCAGCTATTGTGCACAGTCTTGCATGGACACAGCGGGAGAGAATGTTTTGAGTCAACAGAAAAGACAGGACACCTGCAAGAGCAAGAAGCTTAAAATCCTCATAAAAGCAATCAGAGAAACTCAAGTTTACTGCCCATACACACATGATAAACCCCTTAATTTGAGCCAGGCAGAGACTGTTGTTCCCACCAAACTGAAGACAAAAGATACAAAAGTACTACAGCATGACGTTGGAGGCTAGCATGTGCTTGCTCATGGCCGGAGGAGTCAGAGAGTGGTAATCTTAATGTGTCCTCCACACACCCCATTGTGCTCATGTCCTAGTTGCTTTCCCAGGCTGAGAAGGCTTGTTGCAAAAGCCAATAGAAATGTGCCAGACTGGCATGCTTGTCATTGCAATATCTTGTAGGTGGTCTCAGGCAGAGTTACCCAATATGGCCGAAACAATTATATTATCTATCCTCTATAGAATGTATGTCTATCTATACTGTTCACCCAATCCCGTCTCATCTAAAGGTTTAGAATGTATCATTTGTTTGTGATGTCACTGGGGCTTTAAATAAACTGAAAGATTTTTCATATTTCTGTACTTTTCCGTGTCTGAGTGCGCAGGATTTTCTCTGGCCCAGTGCTTCCTCCTTAACTTCCAATGGTAGCAGAGAACGGGTGCTAACTCCTTCAGCAAAAATGCTGTCTCCCCTGCTTTCCTGCCCTCTCCCCGTGGGATGTCCAGAAGATCAGAAGGTGGAGTGACAGGCTGTGGGAGTGACCGTGCCCGAGGGCTTCAGCGGATCCACAGAGTTATAGGTATAGTTCCAGAAATCTGACAAATATTGGGGAAGGGTAATTGTTGTTTGTGATTCATTTTGTGTTATTGGGAAGGATCCCTGTTTCCAGGTGCTTTAGCTAGGTTGCTAAAATGAAAAAAGACAAAAAAAAGTATACCTGTTCTCTAGGCAGTCAGCTTAGTTTGCGAATGAAAAAGACAAAGGACAAAGAAAGTATACATGTTCTCTAGGCAATCAGCTTAGTTTACGAATGAAAAAAACAAAAGACAAAAAAAAGGATACCTGCTTTCTAGGCAGTTAAACTTGGTTTACGGATGATTTATGTATGGTTCCCTGTGTCTAAGAATTAGCGTAGCTCGCTTAGGTCACGGAAGGTGGTTTCTTAGTTTATCTCATGGAGATGTATTCCTATATGCAGTGGTTTAGAAGAAGGGCCACATGATTTTGTTATCCACTGTGACCGGAAAGCAAGAAAACGGATGTATTTTATGTCATTTGTGTTGTTCTGTCTTGGTAGTTTTATTCGAAGCATTGGGAATCTTACTCAAAGTATTGGGATTTAAACTTGTGACATCACATGTAAGGTTGTTGAATAAGGCACGGTGCATTGATGTGGGAGTGAAGGCCCGTAGTGGGACAAAGACGTGGTGGTAAAAGAAAGGAAGGAAAAGAAAAAAGGAGAAACAGGTAGAGTGTAGAAACAGAAGGCGATGGTTTTTAACTTGATGAGGTGATGTTTAAGTTGTCAAAGAGTGTTATATTATTTGGGTTGGGCTCGAGGAGCACGTGAAAGAACAGTGGATTGGATTTTAGGGGCAGAGATTAAAGTGAAGTTGGTGTGTGGAATGTGTTGTGTTTGGGGTGTACCCAAGAATGAAGACAGTGTGTGCCGAGATATGCAGAAATTATGTAGGTTTTTTTGTTCGTGCTGTGGCTGTTTGTCTTATATGTGTGTTTTTCAGTGCTTTAATTGAGTGTTCTGCTGTGCTGTGGAGAGGAAACCCCCTTATGTAAAAAAAGAAGAAGAGAATCAAAGAGCATTTGTAAAGGGCTGGCAGGAGGCCATATTTCTGCTGAAGACAGGCCGTGTGCGCAGAGCAGCAGGGGAAGCGGGGGGAGGGAGAGACTGAAGCAGGCAAGCTGAATCTTGCTTGGCGAGCAAGAGCACATGCAGCTGATCATTCAACATATGTCTTGAAGTAAGATGAGATAAAATTAAGTAAGCGAAAGGGAAAGGTGTTGAGTATTGTGGCATGTAATTGAAGTATGCTGTGTGGGGCCAACCCCCTGAGAAGCAATGTTTTGGATTGGCAACGATATTAGAGAAGCATTGCACACAGGTATTTCAATCTAGGAAGAGAAGAGTTGTTCTTGTGAATGTCGACTTTGATTGCATGACAATTGACGGAAATGGCAGTAATTATGCATTAGGGAAAAAGCATGAGACCCAGGGACTGTATTGACTAGTATTGAAATGCAAGATAACGGAGATGCGTTTTGGTGGCAATGATTGGTTGTTAAATTTACAGGTGAAGGTGAGATGGCAAGCTTGGAAAGGTGTTTTGGGGAGAAGGAAGTGCAGCATGCTTATAAGATCCGATTTGGGATGCAGAAGAGAAGAGAAGAGAGCTATGAAGTAAGTTAATTAACAAGGGTGAATCCCTTTTAGTGGTGTGATCTGAGGCTCATAAGGTGAGCAGGGAAAAATGTATTGGCAAAGCATGAGATTTGGACTAGAGCATATAGGAATCAGTAATGTTATAGATGATATGTATAGGTTTGTTTGTTTATTTCTTATAAAGTACAACACGCCGGTAGGCCTCAGTGCACAACATAAAACATACAAGACAACAATAACAACATCACAAATACAACATCCGAAAAACAAAAAACACTGGAATATAAAATAACAGTCAACTGAACATGTCCCAAATGTATCAGTTCAAAATAATCATCATGTTGGTATGGGATGACATGTTATTTAGGTTCTCACATATAGTAAGGAACAGTGGAAGATTTGATTGACATTATGTATGACTCTTGGTACACCAGGTGTTCACTTGCACTCTATGCAAAAATCTCAGTCCTGAGTTCTAATATAGTTATGCCCCATTCTTTGGTGCAACCATGCCAGGACTTTGTTCCTAAGTGCTTCCCTTGGCTCAGGACCCTGCGGTTTCTCCATTTTGGTAATAATGAACACCTTGGGTAGATTTAGGGACAGCCACTAACAGCGCTGGTTTCAAGATAGGCAGAGAAACAACAGGAGAGGGTTCAACCACAGAGCTGTGGACTGAGTGGCTTAACCCTATCTGGGATTTCTCTGTTTCAAAAGTGTCAATATTCAGGATTTCCAGACAGAAAATTTCAGTTGTACTTATTTGGCTATATTGATTAGCCTTGAAAGTGCTTTGGTCTGTTTGAGAGCTGTTATCGACTCTTTCAAAATGTGAGCGTGGTACCCATATATTGAAAGATTGAACCCAGAAACAAAAATTTCAGCAGTTGTACATAAATTGAGATTGTGAATGGTCACATCCAATAATGAAGCTACAGTGCTAATGTTGCTGGTTTGGTTCTCCGGCAGCATATTCCCAGATTTGTCCAAATGTTCCTTCACTAGAAATTGTAGGGGAGGGGATAGTAAATCTTCCCCCAACTCCATGCATGTTGTAGAAATGTCTCTCATTAGATCCAATGGTCCCAGTACAAAAGCGTCGTCAGCAGATTGTAGCCTCCTTGCCTGGAGCCTTTGCTTCCTCTAAGCACTTTGCTCCATAACCTCTGCCAATCGACTCCTGTTCACATTTGTGGCTAGAAATTCAGTGGGAGACCTGGGCTTCTCAGTACCGTTTCCAACTTGGCAGAACTCATTGTGCACACCTAGTGGTGTGAACATGGGAAAGGTCTCCATGCCAGATTCGGGCATCTTTTTTAAAGCATGGAAATGAGCATGCCCTCTGGCAACAGGCATGATATAGAAGCACTTTATAGCAACATTCCACAGGACAAAGCGGTAAACAGTCTGCAAATTATGTTGGATAGACGCCCTTTACTACATAGTGTGCCAACCCAGTTTTTGTGTCAAGCAGGGGAATTAGTCCTGGCAAATAGCTTCTTTAAATTTAAAGAAACCTTCTTTCTGCAAAGTAAGGGAACTGCTATGGGCTGTACTTTTGCCCCTAACCTGGTGATTATTTTCATGGCCCTGTTTGAGGAAAAGAAAGTGTTACACGATAGCAACCCATTTGTCAAACAGATCAAGTTATATCAGAGATATATAGATGATATCTTATTGATCTGGGAAGGTAATGCTGACACACTTGGCCTGTTTGTGAATTGGTTAAATCAGATAGATGACGATTTACATTTTACTTTTGAATTTTCCACCACGAGAATTTCATTTTTGGACCTCTCTATTTACAATGAATCAGGCCATATACAATTGGAGCTATTCAGGAAACCAACGGAAAGAAACACCACACTGCAATTTTTCAGCCAACATCCTAAAAGCCTATTATGGAATCTCCCACATGGAATGTTCTTACGGCTTCGGCAGAATTGCTCAAATGTGGCGAACTTCAACAAACATGCAGAAATCATGGAAACTAGGCTGATTGAATGAGGGTACCCCAAAAAACTAGTCAAACAGTCCAGGAAGCGAGTACGGTACACGAATCGTGAAGCACTTCTCAATCCACAGACAAAGTCTCCTGATCAAGACCAGCTGGTGTGTGTTTCCACCTTTTGCCAGCACAGTCAGGCGATCAAAGGAATCATTTTAAAAAACTGGAGAATTTTGAACTCGACAGGAATGAAACTTCAAAAGCCACTGTTTGCCTTTCAGAAAGGCAAACATTTGAGACAAAAACTAACTGGTGCAAATCGACTTCCACCTAAGTGTCACCTTATTAGAAACACTAATTTGAACCCAGTAGTAGGACATTATTCTTGTACGTCGTGTACATCTTGTAAATACTCAAGGAAAATTACCGCTTTTGTGGGGGAAGGGAAAACATGGGATTTATGTACCTTCACCACCTGTAAAAGCAAAAATGTGGTGTATGCGGTCCAATGCCCTTGCAATATGTTGTATATAGGAAAAACCTCAAGAGAGGTTCATGTTCGTATTAATGAACATCATTCAAAAATTCGAACTCGTAACCTTAATGCCCTTATGGTTCTTCACTTTGTGGAGACAGGCCATAGTGTGGAAGACCTAACGTGGTTTTGTGTTGAGAAAATTGTCACTAGTGGACCTGTCCAAATCAGGAACAAGTTGATATACAAAGAACAATTGTGGATTTTCAATCTTAAAACGTTAGACAAGGGGCTTAACACGCTGGAACCATGGGAGTTTAACTCACGTTGACATGGATCCCTTGTCCCCTTTTCTCTTTCATGTGGTGCTAATACTATGCAGTAATTGTCTTTGCACAAATTTCAATATCCACATTGGAGTCTCTAAGCTAGATGTCTCATAACAATAAACGTAGGACAATGACTGAGTCCCAGCAAGTTACGTTTTGATTACATTTAATTTTGCACCGTACTATTTTGCAATTTTGTATTGTTGTTCCAGCAGCAGGAAGAGCTGCGAGTTGAGTTATGTGAACATTTAGGGATGTCCACATATAACTCTTTGGGAAATACCATCATTTTGACGGCATTGTTATATAAAGATGGGCCCTTTAAACAACAACACTAGTTTGACCCATGTGCCCCGTCATCACATAAATCACATGGCCTCCAACGGAGTTCCGTCATATGATGGCTTGGCTGACCACACCTCCACGCTGGCATGCAATCTCTACACTGACGTGTAGTTAAGGAAATTCCCGGAGGGACTACCGCCTCTACAGTTACGTGCACTTGCCATTGTTGCGAATTGTCAGCGCAACGCACACTCGCCATTGCAGTGAATCGACAGCGGTCTGTGTCCTCCATAGCGCGTTCAGTTTTCAGCGTTGTCAATAGTAAATAATCGTATTCGGTATATTTGAGATGTGACAATAATGTTACTTTCCCAGCACTTTATTGCTTCGGAAACAAAACGGAGCGGACAGTTGCAACTAGATGTTTTAAACGATGACTGCCTGTCCGAAAAGGCTGAGAGGAATTAGTGCACTATTGGACTTCATGTGTACATTTAATTAATCTACACCCGTTTAGAACATTGTGTATTTTGTAACTAATAGGTTTTTGTAACTGTCATGTGAACTCCTTATAGTTAGCAGCACGTATTCAAATTATTGGATAACTATTAATTTATTGTCCTACTTGTTATAGACAACCTCGAATTCCAACACTTTTGAGCTGAATAAACACAACCATCGATTGTGGCTGTACACACTGCAATATTTATTCGAACATATGGAACATCTCCTGTTCCTTGCTCGAGGTGAGTGGCTGGACCAACACATTCATGTGTTTTGGTCAATTGTAGCACCTGAATTGATAGCTGTTTAGCTAATGGGCAATACACATGTCTTTTCAGATATAGAATTCCCTTATATTGATTTCGAGTGATACCTATGGGTTTTGTTATCGAGAGCATACGACCCTGGGAGTCAGGTTTGTGTGGCTTCACTGATTTTTGTGTTTTGTTTTCAACCACAGTGTTGGTTCAGCTCCACTCGAGACACAGTGTTACTCTTGGTTTTAGGGCTTCACAAACCCTTTTTGACACTCTGGAACAGTAGAGACACCTTGGGATTCACCCCCACGTGGTGCCTCTAATCTAATTCAATTTTTAACTTCTGGTGTAAACAATTGTATGTTGTCAGTTTGAGCTAGTCAGTTTTGGCAAGTGTATTATTGCATATAATTGTTGTATTTCTTTGTTTTTTTCATTTGTTGTATTTTATTAATTGTTTCTCCTGATGAAGACGTTGTTCTAATTGCTTTCAAAAGTCGAAACCGGTTGGAAGAACATCCGGGGATGGGATCAGCCATTTTCTGTTGAACATACCCACCCCGTGGAACAGATCACATTTTTGACAATCATTGTGTTTATACATATTTAATGTGGATGAAATGACAAAGATTATGTAGGGTTAATTGGTGAAGTGCCACTACATATATATTGTACCAACAGTATGGTTACATTTTTATCAATTTGTTATTGAATGAGGCTGACTGATGTGAGTTGTAAATTATTGTTTGACTGTTGAGGAATGATGGTCGTGTACGGTTTTTTATAGACTGGTGTACTATGCTCTCCTGCAATATTTATGTAATTTAATGTGTGCATTAATTGATGATTAATTCATTGTGGAAAATGATGTTTCTCAGTAAATACATTTTGATACCTTGAACAATTAAAAAACGTCCTCTGGACAATATTTCAGTATACCTCATTATGTGAACCAAGCCTGCCCACACACAGCAACAATGGCAGCTCCCTACACCTAAAAGTCATAGTTGTGATCATTATGAGCTATGGGCACGTTGTAACAAGCAGAATGTTTTACTAACATGTACTGAGCGTTCAATAACATGTAAGACTCAGCATGTCTCGACAAGCTTGCTCGAGAAACGTGAGACAGCCGACTTACTACTTTCACAGCAAAACTGAGCATGCCCACCCGACCAGGCCGCAAATGCACCAATGCGCAAATACAGGAAAGCAGGAAAGAACATTCTAATGCAGCACCACAGCAGTCCAGCACACACCGCCAGAGTCGAGGCGGCAAGACCTGGATGGCTCAGGAAAAGTGTAACGTTCCACACAGCAAGTCCGCAAGCAGGTCCACGGTAGCGGAAGGGAAAATGCAAAACCGCTACAGCCTTTAATCACACAGGGGGAAAGGCTCAAGCCAACACCAACCCACAGCCGGCAAGCCACACCAGAGTGCTCACACGAACATGCACATGCACACAACCAGCCGACTCCTTCCGCAATGAAGTGTCGGTTCATTTCTGCACTATTCATTGACACCAGGTGTGTGTGCATGTGACTAGTGCAGGTTGTTGAATAAGACAGAGCCTAGGATTTGCAATTCTTATCTATATTAGGGTGAAGCAAAATATTGTATATAGTGAGCAAATGGATTTTCTGACTGATATTGCTAGAGGAGCGAGTATTAGGATGGTTATGATGACATGTTTTGAAAATGTATTGTTAATGTAGGGCTATAAATGGGCCAGGGGCCTAGCCCCAACAGTATCTGAATGCTTCCTCAGAGCCAGGACTCGTTGGACTGACTATTTATATTCAGGTCTTAACGGAATATATGGATAATAATGTTGATTTTTGACAATGGAGGTCATTTTTGGGGGAGGCTGGATTGGCACCTTCAATTAAAGGAATTCCAGATTGTGAGGTTCCCAAAAAAGGGAGAGCAATGAAAAGAGTGTAAGTTAGTTGATTTTTGTCAAGTAGCGTATAAGGTGTACACGATAAGGTGGTGCTATTAGGGTATCTTTAATTGGTATGTAAGAATAATGGATTAGTGTTTAAGATTGTATGAGGTAAAGACACCTTTTGGTTTGGTAATTGGTTAACATGTGGATGTGTTTAGATGGATACAAATTGGACACACACACACACACACACACACACACACACACACACACACACACACACACACACACACACACACACACACACACACACACACACACACACACACACACACACACACACACACACACACACACACACACACACACACACACACACACACACACACACACACACACACACACACACACACACACACACACACACACACACACACACACACACACACACACACACACACACACACACACACACACACTTACTTCACCCCAGCAGACAACTCATTCAATCACACAGGCTGGTTTTTGGTTTTCGAAGCACACAATAGTTCAGCTATTTCCGATCTGGGATTGTGCCAGACATTTTTTCAAGCATTGCCTTCAAGAATTATGTTGGGATACATGTGAGCCCGCCGAATTCTTCTTTAATATCGTTTCACCCTTGCCAGGGCACGCTACAGTGTAAAGCAGTAACGCGGCTGGGGGGGGGGGAGAGTTGCTTTTGATCTATGAATGGAAACCACTTTTGGAGTTTAGATGCATTGCGGGACGATAATTTGGAAAAGGGGGATGTTTGCCCAACGTTTCTCCGCACACGTAGTAATACATGAATGACTTCAGGGTCAAGACAGGGACACACTGACAAATACAGACTTAATTATGAGAAGTGAGAATCCCTGGATACAGATGCACATACTTTAGTTGTGTAAAACATAACAGCAATGCGAAGAGCATGTGTGGGAGAGAAAGAGAGCGAGCGCGTAAAATTAGGACACTTTTTTCTATCCTGAAAGAAGTAGTGAAGGACATAACTAAAATGGCAAGATTCAGGATGGCACACCCTTCACAGCACATTGCATAACTACATGAACAGTATGCTCAAGATCACAAAGTGTCAGAGGCAGGCTCACAAGTTAAACCTGCATCACAGACAAATGCAGCCACTAGCGGCACCAATGCAAATGAAGACATGCTCACACAGGGCACGGGTGTAGCAGCATTGAGGAAAGACCCCTTTCTAGGAGAGCATGACCTTTTTTTACACCATTCATGTCAGCATTCTATGACTAGAGGAGATTGTATGATTGTATTGATGTCAGCATTCTATGACTAGAGGAGACTAAGGAGCGCGCCATTAGAATGGGAATTAGTTCTCCATGAAATACACATGCAGTCAGCATTACTGGTTGGGACAAAGGGCCGACTATCATGGTTATTAACAGGTTTTTTTTATCCAAATGAAAGGCATGCATAGAGAAGGAAGATTGACAAATGGCTACGAGCGAGGTCAAGAGCTGCAATGTTGGAAGAGGACAGAGTGACTTCACACGGGGATGATAATGAGGGAGTGAAGTGGAAATGGAGACAGCTCTTAATGATGGGCAGGCTGACTCATTTAATAGCTGGAGGCATGTTTTTACAAAAGGAATGGGTATTTAATATAGGTTTTGTGTACCAATTAAAAATAAAAAACAGGGATAGGGAGGATTTGTCATCGGTATTAAGCACATTGCGAGCTGGTGTAGCATATCAACGTAACTGGAAGGAGCAACACTTGAGGAGGTAAGTACTTGTGGAAGTGAAGGAAAGTGAATAGGGTTCACAGGTAGGTACTGGGGGAGGTGAAAGGGGTGTGGGAGGTCCTCCACGGATCTCCATGGAAATAGAAGGAGGCGTAGGTGAGTAACAGGTAGAAGGTGAAAGAGGTGAAGAGGTGTTTTGAATAGGGAGCATCTTTTTTATAAGGCAAGAGGCACAGGTATGGTATGGTACTTGGAAGGTGAAAATCAACAAGAAGAAAAGTATCTTTTGTGTGAGATGTAGAAAATGTAAAAAAAGAAAATATATATATATATATATATATATATATATATATTATTGTTTATTGTTTATCTCCTAAACAAGTCAAACTTTAACAAAAATAAAACAAACTCTACATAACAAAAAAAGCAATAAAATATTACATGATCAAGAAAAGACCTTGTACACTGCAAATAGAACATTGTAAAAAAGCAAACAACTATAAAACATCAATTCATCATCACTCTACAGACAATAATTACTTAAGAAAAAACTTAAAATGTGCCAGAGAAAGTAATTATAGCATGATACAGGGGGAGACATGTGTCCTCACATAGTAGGTGAGTCCTCCTCTAGTCTTAATGCTTTTAGAAATGCAACGACAGTTGAGTTAGAGTGGCCAGATAAGCAGGATGCCCAGGAGGCCTATGTAATCACACTGTCCCTGTTTCTTAAAAATGTACTTGTGTACTTTGACTTCAGTTCAGAGACTGCTGGACAAGCCACAAATATGTGTTTCAGGGTTTCAG
Source organism: Ambystoma mexicanum (assembly GCF_040938575.1). Taxonomy (NCBI): domain Eukaryota; kingdom Metazoa; phylum Chordata; class Amphibia; order Caudata; family Ambystomatidae; genus Ambystoma; species Ambystoma mexicanum. Next base: position 867,753,774 of record NC_090924.1, on the reverse strand, counting down.
AAAAAGGCAAGTTTTCACAAAAACAGCAGCCCATCTGATCCTCGTCCACCTGACCCCTTCAGACCATGATTTGCTTAGTGGGAATCAAATTTCAACGGAATCTTAAAAAGACCCTTTGAGCCCATTTTGCAGGATATATGGCTAAGAAAGGAGCCACAAATCCCGGTTTCTTATGATCATACCTCAGATGATCAAGAGAGTGGAAAGAATGCCTTTTTTCCATGGCTGAGCCCAGTCCCACTGATATAGGGCCTCATTAGGACCCTGGCGGAGAGGGTATTACGCCAGCGTAGTGCATGGCGTACCTCTCCGCCATACTACGAGTTCCCGTAGCGCCATGGAGGTTTTCTCCGCCTGGTTTTACCAGCCGGAGAAAACCATGGCGCTACGGGACCTCGTTGTTAATTACGCCACCGTATTTTACGGTGGCGTAATTAACTCCTTCCCCACTCCCATTATACCCTATGGGGCAAAAATGGGAATGGGGAAGGGCAGAATGGGGATTGGGGATTTACCGCTCCGCCGAGGTCGGAATGGGGCGGTAAATCCGCCAACCCCCATGGCGCTATCGGCGGCTTTCCGCCATGCTTCGCGGTGCATTTAGCACCGCGAAGTCCGCCTGGGTCGTAATGAGGCCCATAGTATTTTATTTTACACTGTCAGGTTTATTACACAATTCGATGAAGGAGCTGTTCACATTTTTTGGTGTGGTGGTACAAGCATGCACATACATAACATTCAGTCAGATACTCTTTTTCCCCTCAAGTGTGACCTTGAGACCCAAGAACAGGAAGACCCCACCGCACAAAAGTTTTTTCTCACCAATAGCAAGCACTTCCAATTGGCACAGCCTAAAGAGATATAATACCCAGGTTGTACATAACACCCTCCTCCAAACCAAGGCTTCTAGATGTGGCAAAAAGTCCATGGCCCTCATTACAACCCCGGCGCTAAACCATGGCGCTATTAGCACCATGGTTGGTGCCGGTGTTGTAACGAGTCCGCCATGGTGGAATGGGGAAATACTGCCCCATTCCAAGGTTGGCGGGGCGGTAATTCCCCATGCCGCCATGGCCCTTCCCCATTCCCATTTTTGACCCATAGGGCTCAATGGGACTGGGGAAGGCACTAATTACGGCACCGTTAATTACGGTGCCGTAATTTGCTCCTAGGTCCCTTTGCGGGTTGGTTTTTTAACGCCTGCTAAAAGCAGGCGTTAAAGTGCCACCCGCAAAGGGGCCTCGTAATCAGGCGTTAAGGGTTTAACGGCGCCGACACCTTTTACGGCGCCGTTAACCCCTTAACGCCTGGGTTGTAATGAGGGCCCATGAGTGTTAAAAATATTGAAATAGTATGCAATGCTATTCAATACATATGAAACGTGATGTATGTTTTATGTGAAACGTATTGTTAAACATTTGGAGAAGGGACAGACATATATGTGCTAGAGATGATAGGCAAACTTGTGTACACATATCTCACACCTGCATGTTTCAGCGTCAAGAAAGATCAGGGAGGTAGCAGTTATGTTTTGCAGCAACACCACAGCATAAAGAAGGTGGAAAAGAGGAAAATGCCAAGACAAAGAGAACTCATGCAGGCCTGCCAACACACACATCAGCAGAAAAGGACAGGTTCAGCGTTGTTGAATGAAAAAGAGACTTCTTTGACTTCACATGAAGGTAATCTCCATTGCATCGGCTCAGAGCGCAGAAAGGTGCTAGCTCGTCACATGGAGGAGTTACACAGCGGCAAGGCCAAAGCCGCATGCGCAAAAGGTGAAAAGAGAGCTCATTAAAAGGGGAGTAACATTGTGCCCATTACTATTGTATGACCTATTGCCCCATTTGGTCTCTACAGTACATAAATAAAATCAGCTCCTGAATGTGCCCAGAAAAGGAGCAGAAGTGGCAAGGACTGGAAAAGGGTTCTGTTAATGTTGTGTCTGTTTTGTTCTTTTTCTCTCGAATGCAGTTAAAGGAAAATGGGACTGCTAATACTGCAGAGAAATTAAGAGAGCAACAACATAATAAATTACATTGAAGGCAGAAGTGAATTGTTTAGTGGGCATGTGAATTAGATGGAAAAAGTAGATAAATAAAAATGTAAAAATGTATTAGTAGCAAGTATCAAGGCAATGGTAGAATGTAATAATAAAGAAAATGGGCCTCATTACACGGACGGCGGTAAGGGTTAACCGTCACCGTTAATGGTACCAGTGACCGTTAACCCTTACTGCCTTACTACGAGGTCCCTTTGCGGGTTGGAGACTTTAACGCCTGCTTTTTGCAGGCGTTAAAAACCAACCCACAAAGGGACCAGGGAGCTAATTACGGTACCGCAATTTGCGGTGCCATAATTAGCACCTTCCCCATTCCCATTATGCCCTATGGGGCAAAAATGGGAATGGGGGAAGGGGGAATTACCGCTCCACCAACCTTGGAATAGGGCGGTAATTCCCCTTTCCTCCAAGGTGGTGCCGGTAGTTTACCGGCATGGACCTAGGTGCCAATAGCACCTTGGTCCACCGCCGTCCGTGTAATGAGGCCCAATGTATATACACTTTGAGAAGCCCACCAATTTTCTTTGTGTTTCAGGCACAAAGGGACTTTGAACCAAATATCAGAGGGAGGAATGTGCATTGAATGAACCCCACACCTGAGCCCACGAGCAGAGACAGAAGGCCCTACTCAGGAGGGCATATGGGACCCAGTTTAATGCCCAGATGTCACGGAGCTGGGGTTCAAGAAGAAGCATCCTGATTGTGTGCTCCTCCACCCCTATGTCCCCCCATAATCATGTTGCAAAATATGCCTGGTCCACAGACAGATGACAAAGGGGACAGGGACAAGAGAAGGAACTTTGGGATGAAGAAGACTTTGGGGTGAAACCTTTTCAACAACAACATAAACTACCAAAGATCTGTTGGGTCCCACTAAAAGGTGTTGGAACGTAACTTAAGGGGCCCCCACAATACTCATAGTGGCAAGGGTCACCCGTTGTGCATCATAGAGGGAAATAAATAAATAAGGAAGAAATAGGAAATTACATTGTGCACACCTGCAACATGTGCAATTGCACTGCTGAAAAAAGGCTATCTATATGTGTTCTGTATTCTGCTGTCTCTACTTCTGTACCCTCCTAGCAGTACGTAAAGTAACAATGTGTTATGGATGCATTATGCACATGAAAGAGTATGGATCCGATGGTATGAGTTACTGAAGTAATGACCTGACCCCTTGCTAGTATCGCAAAAGAGATGAAGCAGCTCCAATGGAGCGTCATTACTAATTTTAAAAACATGAGTGCCTGTATGACAAATTTGGCACACACTGCTATCAATATATAGTACCAGCACATGATGCATGTGAGAGGGGAAGCTTCAGGGGACGGCTGCCACACGTGCTCTTCCAATTCCCAGGCCATGAGCACATACAAGACTTCTGTGGTGGTTCCAGAGGAAGCAGGCTACACTACGAAGAATGACACAGAAGATATTACGCCATGAGGACAGTTACATGAAAACATGAATGATGACAGAGGATTGCTGAAATGCAGCCGACCTGATACAATACACATAAAAAGCCCAGACAAAGCCTTAAGATTGGAAGAAGATAGGCAGGAGGACTGCCTGAGTGCTGCAAGGGACACCAGCTACTAGTTTATGGACATGCGTTTGCAGGAGAAGAATGGGCCGAAGGACTGCAGGGATGCAAAGCACAAGTGCTCTTGACAGTCCCAGTGGTAATGGTGCAGAGAGAGAATGATGAGTACCCCAAGGAGTCGGCAAATAAGTTCAAGCTGCTCACATGGGTAGAAACCAAGGCAGGTCTCTGTCCAGAATGCTCCTCAAGAATAACACAACTACAGTGCCATGATGAAAGTCCAGTAAAGGTTGTCAAGAAAGAAGGTTGCAGACACATTTCAAAGGTAAATAGTATGGGAGGAGGTGCAGCATTATTCGCGGACCACCATTGGGCCTACTGCTCACCTGCAGATGCCGACCAAATAGAGAAGGAGTATGTATCCTGGTGCCATCGAACACACCAGCATTGATGGTGCCATAGTAAGACAGAAATGGATGGATTCCCCAAACTGGACACACATCGGAGGGAGAAAAGATCACTGAAGCTGAACAGAGTGAAGAGGAGGAGGTGACCTGGAGCACGGACAAACACAGAAGGAGCTCAATCGCCTTAGGGCGGTGGCAAAGGTGTGGAACAACAAGACACCCGCCAGTGGGGAGGGGCTTCAAGTATATGTGGTCATTTATGGACCAGAGGGGGGGTTGTAGTGGTGGCATCAAACTCCCCCTGCATACCACCAAGATGACAGACACCACTCACTGAAGCAGCCCCAAAGACCATAACAGGATGACATTACTAAAGTAATCACGAAAAGGTGACATGTCTGAATACACACACGCATACATAGATGCATTAGACATGAAGCACATGCATTCCTGCACAAAGTTACACAGTCACTTACACCGCATTTCTCTTAGTCACAAAGAATATGCTTATGACTCACATAGTTAGAGGACTGACACACATATACCTTTTGCCACGTGGACACAGCATGATGCAAAAGAATATACATGAACTGCTTCCTGACGCTTAAATGCAACTAACATGAACAGCCATGTAAATAAACATGGAAGCCCGAGCTGCATTGAAATGAATGGAAGACAATGGATAGGCTCAAGAACACAGGGAGAGGCCTGACATACTGAGTCCCCTGATTTCCCTGAGAAACGCAGACCAGGCAGGCAGTGCAGCTATTCTGCACAGCCTTGCCAAGGACACCAAGGGAGAGAGAGTTTCGGGTCAACAGAAAAGATAGGACACCTGCAAGGCCAAGAAACTGAAAATCCTCATAAATGCAATCAGAGAAACTCAAGTTTACGGTCCATACACACGTGATCTGAACCTGGCAAACAAAGCCCATATATTCGAGCCAGGCAGAGACTGATGTTCCCACCAAACTGAAGACAAATTATACAAAAATAGTGCAGCATGACCTCAGAGCGTGCCAGCCTGACATGCTTTTAGTTGCAACGTCTCACCCAATCCCATCTGCTGAAGGTTAAGAATGTATCTTTTGTTTGTGATGTGACTGGGGCTTAAAACCTCCATGACATGCCTGTTACAGTGAGAGCTTTGGAAATCATGCAATGGCTGATTCTCAATCACTGTAGCAACACCTTTTAACAAACTGAAAGATTTGTCACATTTCTGGATTTTTTCCGTGTCTGAGTGCAGGGTATTTTCTCTGGCCCATTTACTCCTCCTTAACCTCAACAACTAGACTGCAGAGTATTCTTATGGTCACATTTCCTCCACATGAACTGTTTGTTGTTCTTCCTAATCACAGTACTTGAGGCTTTCTGGGACTTGGAGTCCAAGAAAGTTTCAATGGATTTTAAATCACATGGTTGAACAGTTGGTTCACAACAATATGCCATCAAAAACTCTGGAATTGGGTTTCCTCATCACAGAAAGGGGGGAATACTGTTGCTCTCATGTCAGAGTCACCAATTCCCCCAGGTACCCATCTCCTTCTGCATGATCCTCCCTCCTGACGCCATCCTTAGGGTCAGGATCAGGTAGCGACTGCCTTTCCCTGGCCATGTGGAAGGAGACTGCCACTGGGCATTCATCACATACACTTCCCATAATGTCGCTGGTTTTTACAGTCTCTATTGGGAATCGGGAAAGGAAATCTACATTTCCTTGCTCTTTTCCTTTCCGATGTTCCACTATGAAACAATAGGGCTGTAAATCAAAAAACCAGTGGGTGACTCTTGCATTGGTATCTTTGAGAAAGGCTTAATCATTTTTGTGGGGCATGGCCAGTATCAAGTCTGAAATTCCTCCCATTTAGATCATTTTTAAGGTAAGTCACTGCCCATTTAATGACCAAAGCTTCAAACGCAAGAGTGGCATAATTGTTCTCCCACTGAAACAATTCCAAGGTATTTGACAGCTGACCTTGTTCGGTGACATATCTTTGGATTGGCTGTGAGTCCCGCTTTCCTTAAGCTTCTGGTGACTAAATAAAGATGGTACATATGTTCTCGCCATGATTTACTATGTATAATAATATCATCAATATAAGCCCCAAACAAGGAAGCATAGGGTCAGAGGACCTTGTCCATTTTTCTTTGAAAGGTAGCTGGAGCTCTGTGCAAACCAAAAGGTAGGACTTTGAATTGAAAAAGACCTAGGGGAGTAGAAAAATCTGTTTTTGGTTTATCTGATGGATCAACGGGAAACTGTCAGTATCCTTTTGTCAAGCCAATCATAGAGCTAAATTCTGCATCACCCAACCTATCATTGAGATGATCAATCATAGGTATGTGATAACTATCAAATTGGGAAACCTCATTCACTTGCCTAAAGTGAATGCAGAATCTTCATGATTGATCCGGTTTAGAAACTAACACAATAGGTGAAGACCAAGGACTGTGACAGGGTTCTATAATGTCAGTCTTTAACATGGTTTCCAACTCCTTGTGAATGATATTGAACACCTGAGAGTAGAAAGAATAAAGATTTAAATGAACAGCCTTCCCAGGAGAAGTATGAATATAATGGTATACTCCTTTTACTCTTCCAAGTTTTGATCTGTAAATATCAGGGAACTGTTCTAAGAGATCCACGAGGTCCCATTTTTGATTTTGAGCTGAATCTGTAGAAATTAATGTGTTACTATCATTTCCATCAGAAACAGACTAGTTAGCATCACTGAAATGTCTTAATTAGGGTTTTCTCTCTACCTCTTAAGAAGATTTACATGATAGATATGTGTTTTATTGTTTCTATCTGGCTGTGATACTCAAAAATTATAGGGTCCTGTTTGTTCTATAATTTCATAAGGCCCATGCCAGCTAGAAAGCATTTTATTTTCTGAGGAGGGAAGAAGGACTAATACTTTCTGACCCACAGAAAAATATATTAACACCGCTTTTTTATCATGGTAGCTCTTTTGATGTTCCTGAGTTCTAATTATATTAGTTTGCACTATAGAACGCACCACTTTCATATGTTCTTTAAACCGCTGAACTGTCTGAGATAAAGGTAGGGCAGCTTTTCTTCAGTCCTCCCATATTTCTTTCAACGTGTCTAATGCATCTCTTGGTTCCCTCCCATACAACAATTCAAATGGGGAAAATCCTGTGGAAGATTGAGTTGTTTTTCTAACAGCAAAAAGAGCCCATGTGGTCATAATATCCCAATTCTTCCCATCCCCTACCACTAGTCTGTTTAGTCTGTATTTTAAAGTTTGATTAAAGCGTTCAACTAAACCATCAGTTTTGGGATGATAGATGAAAGTATGCAAGGTTTTAATCTGGAGAATTTCTTTTACCTTTATCATAAGTTTACTCATGGAGTAGATTCCTGATCAGTTAAGATCTCCTTTGGAAAACCTACTCTTGAAAAGAAAAGGATTAAATGTATCAAAATGTGTTGTGAGGTATTGTTCCGTAAGGGAAAGACTTCCGGGTAACGGGTTGCATAGTCCACTATCACTAGTATGTAACAATTTCCCAACTTTGATGGCTCTTAAGGTCCAACTATATCCATACCTGTATGTGTGAAAGGCACATCAATAATAAGCAGGGGTTGTAAAGGTGCTGGAGGAGGTATTTGGGTACTCATTTTCTGAAAAAGAGCACATGTGCTGACAAAATTGTTTATGCCAGCATATATTCCTGGCCAATAAAATCTATTCACAATTTGTGCTTGTGTTTTAGCTCTTCCTAAATGTCCCCCTGTTCGATGAGAATGAGCGATTTATAGAACAATTGTTTTATGACTTTTGGGTACAACTATTTGTGACCTAAGAATACCATCAGGTCCAACATCTCCCTGATATAATAAACCAGTCTTAAGAAAAAAACATGGTACACCCTTTTCTCTTCCTTTCGCTTCAGGTAATACCTGAAGAAAGGATTCTACTAATAAGGGATTATTTCTTTGGGCAAAAGCTAGGTCTGGAATAACCTCAGGTTCTTCTTCTACTAGAACAATAACTTTTACTGTTGGTTCCAGGGAAGACTCTATATCTGCTCTCCTTTTCCAGTCTCATCACATTGTTTAACCTCTTGGGGTTTGGGAAATAGAGCCCTCTCCAGGATCCCTTGGGCTATTCTCTCCCCAGTTTTAATTTGGTAAGATTTCTTTCCATTATCTTGTATCATTACTTTTACATCTCCTCTAAAATCAGGGTCTATGGCCGAGCACAACTTAGTGGTCAGTCTAACATAACTTCCAGGAGGGGGAATTAGAACCAAGTCAGAAGGAATCCAAGTTGAATTCATTCTCCCCTACTACTATACAAGTCAAATAGTCTAGAATGTTCAGTGGCAATGATAAGTTGTAGGCTCTCTTACTAACTTTTTCAAATTTAAGGTTCCCCCAGTTTGTATCAACTGAGTCTGATCCCTCTCCTGACATCATATGTGAGGGGTCAGAAATGAGAGGTGGACACAAATAGGTATCATTCTCAACGTTAGCCATTTTATTAACATTAAATCAAATCAAATTCTTTAATGTGATATAGGTTGAAAGTAAATTCAAACTTTACACATATATTAATAAACATTAGCATAAAATCGTACACATAGAATCATACATATAAAATCATTAATCGTAAATCAACGCTCCATATAACATATAGCAAGACCTGTGACTACGCTCATCCTATAGACTTAAAAGAGCCCAGCTGGAACCATAGACTCTTCCCTGTAAAATTATAATTGAGCATACTTAAAGCCCCAATCCTGGTTCTATCTGTTGCCAGATATTATAGAGTGCTATGAATAAGTGCATGTTGCACGTATTGGTGCAATACTGCCAAAATGAGAATTCATGTATAGTGGACGAATCATGCACAAATTCACTCAGGAAATGATCAATTGTCTTCTTCGGTGCCCTGCATTGAGTTAGTAAGTGCCTGGCTGTCTCTATACACAAGGGGGATTTGCAGATCCGACATGTTCGTTCTACTACAGGAATATTTTCCTGTGCTCCTGTGATGGATAAGGTCGGTAATTGTTCTAATCGGAACAAAATGATAAAGCGACGGAGTCTTCTGGTCGGACAGAGAAAAAGATAGTCCTGCGGTTTAATGAACTTATAAACTCTATAATTCACAAAGTGATATGATTTGAGAGTGTCTAAATGGGCAAAATTCTCCAGCCAGACCCAAAGGTCCACCTTTTTCCCAAGTGCATTTAACATTTCCTTAGTAACACTTACCCCTCTGTTAATCCAGCCAATTTCATTAAGGAATTTGCCCATAACTTTATAGAAAGACGAGGTGGTATGTTTTTTGCTTAATTCCTGATGTAGAACTATTAATAAAGGATTGGACGGTCCACTTGTCATCTTAAGATAGAACCCAGTTCTTCTTTTCAATACCATAGCCTTGAGTGAGGGGAGGCCCAACTCTAATCTTATCAGGGCCATCGGCACACCCGGGGGAAGCCCTAGCATGCGTCGCCAGAACTTTCCCTCTAACACTTGGAGCCACGCCAGATTTACCGTCAGCAGCGACTCAAGGCCATATATGACCATAGGTGCAAAAACTTGCATGTAAAGGTGGCGGGTCCCCCACAGAGTAAAGCCCCCTTGTTTATTAGTGAAAGATGCAATAAGTGAGATCACTTGAAGGGCCCTAGTAACACGGCCCTGTCTGCAATGGGCATAATCACCTAGGGGCTCCATTTCCACTCCTAGGTAGCGATAGGACGGGGCGTACAGAATAGAATGTTTATGGACTATCAAATTCACACGTGTTACTCTTTTCCTAGTGAATCTCAACACATTAGTCTTCTCCAGATTGATGGTCAGGCCGTTGGTCTTAGCGTACTCCCAGAGAGTATGAGCAGAACGCCTGAGGCCACCAATGGTGTTATCGAGGACTACCAAATCATCGGCGTACGCCAACACCGCACATAAAACTTCGCCTATTTTTGGTGGGCAGTTATTTACCTCAGCAAGAGTTGCAGGAATGTCATGTACATACAGGTTGTATATGAGAGGCGCTGTAACGCAGCCCTCTATTTTGCTTCACGTTTCGGGTCGAGTTGCCCTCCTGGTTGAGTCTGAGGCACACCGATGTATCTTGATGGAGCAACCTAAGATAATATAACAAACCTGTAGGACAGCCCAGCACTTCTAGCTTGTTCCAGAGCCTCGCTCTCGGAATAGAATCAAAAGCGGCCTTAAAATCAATAAAGAGTGCGTACAACGGGGGTTGGCCCCTACAATGCGCCCTTGTACGCAATATATCCATTACTAAAAGGTTATGCGATGTAGAGAAATCCCGCCTAAAACCGCATTGAAATCTACTGAGTATACCAGTGTTCTCTACCCATTTTTGCATTTCAGTGAGCAGAAGAGAGGCAAAAAGTTTCCCAGTGACATCCAGCATGGATAAAAGCCTGTAATTGTTTGGATCTGTGCGAGTGCCTTTTTTGAACACCGGGATCAAAATAGCAGTTTGCCAAGATCGGGGAATTTTCCCCAGTATAAAGATCTTATTAAAAAGTACGGAGAATAGGTCCGCCCAAAAGGACGTTTTTTTTTTTATCACTACATTCGCAAGCCCATTTGGACCGGGAGCTCTAGAAGACTTGAGGATGACAATTTTGTTATATATTGCCCCAGGTGAAACGTCAAAAGGGGGATGGAGAGGAGGCTTCCCCATAGAGCTACTCTCGGGCCCATCTTCCTCAGCATTGCGATTAAGGAGGAACTGTTCCCATATTTTCTCGTTGATTGGATTAGCGACCGGTCCTTTGACCTTCGCTCTATTCTCATTTAAGAGTGCCCAAATACTTCGGGAGTTTCTAGAACAGATAGTTTTAACAAGTCGCTGATAGCAATTGTTCCTCTCTATTCTCTTAATACCCTTTATCTCTGCTGTATATCGATTTTTGGCCGTTCTTACTTTCTCACGATATAGGACTCCCGAAATGTTCTGACATTTTAAGCTACGTATCATTCTTCTAAGCCCTCTCTTGGCATCCCTAATTCCCCCATTATACGGGCGAGGAGCACTTCCCTCTTTTAAAATATAGCCCTTTTTGATAGCGGCATGATGATCTGAAAACCCTGATATCCACCCTTCAATTTCATTTACAGACATACACAGGAAATCATCCAGACCATCTGCCACATCCAGATTAAGTGCTTCAGAGGCCGCTCTTACATTCTTCTCCGTCCAAACTATTCTAGTTCCTGAACAGTTAGTTAAAATACTTCCGATGTTTAGCTTAGGAGTATCAGGAATCGGGGTCTGGAATGTACATAGTAATGCCGCATGGTCGCTCCAACTGTTGGGCTCTACCCACATATCAGCCACTCTTGACTGCATCTGGGGGCACATCAATATATAGTCTAATGTACTCCAGGAAGATCCGTTAGACCAAGTGTGTTTCCCTGGCCTATCCCCCGAGGTGCGGCTATTGATCATAGCCAAGTCCCAAGATTCGAACAGTTGCATCCACCCCAGTCCTTCCTTCTCCCTCTTTCCGTGCGTCATCAGACATCTGGAGCTGAGGCCAGGATTAGAAGCTATAGGAGTTTCATCGGACATGTGACAATTGAAGTCCCCCACTACTATGACTGCGGCATTCCTAGTTCCCAATGACCAGGAAGTTAATAGATCCTGTCCTGTAAAGCCTCTTGTACAGAGTCTCTTACTACTGCTCCAGGGGGGTTATAAAGGTTGATAAGAAGAAACTTAACTCTTCCCTCACCGTGGGGGTAAACAACTTCCACTGCCAATAATTGATCCTCAGCTCTACATTGAATTTTACGAGACATCATGGTGTTAGCAACACCCGTAAGTAGGCCGCCATGTGGGCGTCCCTTACTTCCCCGTTGTGCAGGTGATTGATAAGTAACATAGCCATCCAGAAAGAGAGAGTCCAATGCCCATGTCTCTTGCAGGCAGACACAGCTATGTCGGGATAAAAGATCTGCAGAGCCCTCTGTCCTCAATAGATGGGAGAAGCCTCTGCAGTTCCAGGACAGTAATGATAGGCTTCAATGCTTCTGTAACAACTGGGGAAGAGACTCCAATAAGGACTTAAGTGCCTGTTGTACTTCAGCCAATAGAGGGTTCTCCCCTGACACTATCTTAGAGTCATTTACACAATTTGGTGGGAAGACTGGTCCTTCTGAGATTACAGCAAGATCTTTCTCCTGCGGGTCCACATCAATGACAATATCTACCGCTCTCAGCTCTTCTTTGTGGTTCCTAAGCAGTTCTGCCGTGTTCAGGAACACACAATGTATAGCAGAGACATTGGGATTAGGGCACGACAGGGGTTCAATGAACATAAAGTCCTCTGATTTCAACACTCGAAGTTGGGGGATGTGATATAATCTAGTCAGTAGCTCTGAGCGTGCCAACCAGGAATTGTTGTTCCTAGGATATAAATTCTTAATGAAACATATGCGGTTTATATGGGTTTCCTGCACATCCTTCATTTTCTCTGGAGGTATATGCTCAAGTCGTTCCACCGATAACCGTCCCTCAGGTATAGGCTCAGGCTGAATGATCATGCTTGATTCAAACTCTGGTTCAGAGCCCTCCCCGATTGTTATGTCGGGGTCCACATCCTGTGGCTTCTCTTTGGGCATCAGCCAGTCTGAGAGTGGGCCTTTTTTCATTGCCGCCCGTGATGCCGCTCTCATCATTCTTTTCCGAGCTTTTTTAGAACGTGTTTCAATTGGAGGGCCAGTTCCTACAATAGGGAGTTGAGGACTGGTTTTGACAGGCTTCTGTTTAAGAGCCTTCTTTGCCAGTCTGCGCTGTTTCCGTGAGAGGGGTCCCCGAGGACTATGCTCCGGATCTTGGATTGCTACCACTATGGGGACTTCTTCAATCGAGATGTTACTGTCCGGAGCCTCAAGGGCCACATTCTCCTCCCTCTCGGATGCCTGACCTTCCATCTCCTCGGCTATTTGCAGAGTGACTGATAAATTATCTTCCGCATCCTCGCGCGGTATATCCTTCAGTTCAAGTGCTAGTGAAATGGAATTGGAGTTTGCCAGGATACGACCCGTCATCTGAAGCAATATTTTCAAGGCAAATTGGAGGGCACCTACTGACGTTTGGAGCTCAGCTAGTTGAGTAGAACTGGGATGGGATCCAGTGCCCCCGATTGTCTCGTGATCCGGCTCATCCTCCATCGAAGCCATTGCAAGGTTCGGAGATGTAGATAGACGTTCACATTATCCCGCATCATTATGTTCCCCTGCATCAGTATTCGTGCTGTTTACTTTCTGAAACGGTAAGCCACTTGGTATAGGCTGTGGAGTGTTAGGCTGCATTCCTCTCTGTATTGTCAGACACAGGTCCAAGAGGGAATTATTATCAATATCGTCCAAGTTAGAGGAATTAATAGACAGGCCATCCCTGTTCACCGGTACTACCCTTTCGTCAATTATAGTAGAATTGATCTCAGGGGGAGGGTTCACCGGGAAGAACTCCGTGATGGCTCCTTGTGCTACAGGTAGGTCATGTTTAGTGTTCTTCTTACGTTTACCCCCTTTTCTATTGGACTCCTTTATCTCCTTCATAGCTTGCGACTTGTTATTCCTCAAATTGTAGATAGAATGAGGAGCTCTCTTTCCCCGCTGCATCCCTGAATGGGATAGTTCTTAACAAGGGTTGGGGAATCCGGAAGGGCTGCCTAACGCTTACACTGTATCTTCCAGACCACACAGAGGGGGAAGCATAAACTATATAATCTGGGTCCAGGGCCTTAGCCCACAGGCCTCAAGGTAAATCTTCCAGGTCTCTTCCTCCTCAGAGTACAGTATTATTTCTTCTAAAGGATATCCAAAATACTATCAAGACCCAATGCCGGGCAATTTTCCTCAAGTCCGGGGAAGATCTTCTTAGTTACCTTCTCCCTTAGGACTCAGGGCAATTTCGCTGTTTAAGGGACCTCCAATTCCGCCACAGACTAGTCCTTGGCCAACCCTTCTCTTAGGTGGGCTCCCAATGCTCCTTGGGCTTCCAAGCCCTACTTGGTAAGGGGCCCCAGAAAAAAGACGACAAGGGGCGACCTGGGCAAAGCAAAGCAAACCAGCCAGCTGTAGGGAGATAGCCAGGGCAGTGCCCTAACCCCGTGCCCCGAGTCCCCTCTACTTACCACCGGTTTAATCTGGCGTTCTACCACACTTGGTGCAGCCCGGCGCAGCCGTTGCTCCGTCGGCTTTCCGCTCCTCCGCCTATCCTTGGGGGTGCATTCGTCCTCCAAGGACACCGTCTCACAGGGCCGCCGCACCGAACGCCAGGGAAGCGCTCCGGAGCACTGTGGATGCTGCTTCCTTACGGCCCACCTCCTCGAAACAGCAATAAGGCACCGGGGAAGCCAACAGTGCTCAAGGGCCACTCGCGGCCACTCGCAATCGCTCGGTACAGCCTAGCCCAGCGTGCTAGAGTAAAGGACCTCACTCTGACGTGTCAAGCCGCACCTCTTCCTCGTCTCTGAGGCCGCTTCCGACACATAAGACATAAGAAAATGCCTGAAGCTCATATCATTATTAACATTAAGGAGTTTAGATAAAGGCCTAATTTTCCCCATCATAACGCAAATGTACCTTCCTATGAAACTAAAACTAAAACAAGATGACCCTTTATCCAAATTCAATCTAAACCTCACACTAACGCATACAAGCGAAATGTGCAAGTTAAATGTTTCAAAGTTCAACTCACCAGAAAAGTGCATTAACTCAAACATATAACTTTAACCAAAACACCTCTGGTATCCAAGGGTTGACTCCCTTCCCCTTCATTATTGCAGGTAAACCATTCACAATGGGCCTCATTACGAGTTGGGCGCAAAGGGATACTGGGCACCGTTAAGGACACCAGTGCCGGTAATCCCTTTGCGCCCTATTCCGAGTTCCCTTAACGGGTCCCTTCCTTAACGCCTGGTTTTACCAGGCTTTAAGGACGGGACACTTTAAGGGAATTCAGAGCCAATAATGGTACCGCAATTTGCGGTACCGTTATTAGCGCCTTCCCCCTTCCCATTGAGCCCTATGGGGGATCAAATGGGAATGGGCAATGGCTTTTTCAATGGGGACTTACCGGTCCCGCAAAGGTCGGAACAGACCGGTAAGTCCCCATTGAACCAGGGCAGACTCGGTACCTGTATGGGAGGTAGTCATGGCGCAAATAGCCTCATGATTACCTCCATACTCTGAATGAGGTCCAATGTTCTGTGTCAATACCAGTCTCGTAAAAGCATTACACATGTCTCTTTTACCAAATACTCTCCTCAGGATGAGAAAACAAATGCTCCTTCCACAAGATTAATTGGTAAAGAGAATGGGCCTCATTACAAGTTTGGCGGTAGCCTTGCCGGTAAAACTGGCAGGCTGCTGCCAAACTTGCAAATTTTTCATGTCCCTGGCAATGGGGAAATTCAGGGTCATTACAACCCTGTATTTCTCCATTGCCAGGGGGCAGAAACTTTTACTCCCCATTCCCATTTGAGCCCATTCAGAATGGTGCCGGTGCATCCGACATGCTCTGCTCGTGGGTGCCGTTCCGCCTGCCAGGTCCGACCTGGCGGGTGAAAAGGCACCCGGGAGCAGAACTCATAGTTTGCCGGTCCGGTAACTACGGTAAATACCCACGAGCAGAACTCATAGTTTGCCGGTCCGGCAAAAGGAAAGTCTTTTCAAAGTTTCTGGTTGACAAAATGGTCCAAGGAAGCAAGAACTTAATATGACCAAATCTCTTTTCAACACACCAATACTTTTCTTGGCAAGATGCAGCAGTAAGGATTCCTCATGGCCCTCTTCAGTCTGGCATCCTCTGCTTCAAAACTCATGCCAGAAATATGCAAGGCAATGGTGAAGACTCCCCGGGTAAACAAGAAAAGAAATATTATTTTGCCTTTTTATTGTATTGATATATTTTTTCAGAAAAAATGAATGGTATGCTTTTAACATTTAAATGTGTTTTTATGATTCAATACAGGAAATTATAATTATATGTAATTGAATATTTGGGAAGGTTTTCTTATGAACATCTTATATTTGTCTTTTTTTGGTCTTTATACCATTTTTAATGTTTTCTTGGTTGTATTCCTGTATTGTAAAGTTTGAACTGTGTTTAACCTGTAAAAATATATTCATTTTGGTGCCTCACAATGTATGTATTTTGGCCTAAACACATTCACATCACACCACATTTGCCGCAATAACAATGGCTATGTTGCCATTTTGTTTTATCCGCCATCTTGGCTGCAGTATTCAGTTCCTTGTTTATTCTGCATTTTTGCTCTGACTGTGGTAGGTGATCGCTGTATGAACTTTTTGACACTTACAGACAGGAATGCACACTCTGTTGAACGTGTTATCTTACACTGTAGCATCTTGAAGTCCTTGCAGAAGCATAGCTAATCTTTAAGTTAGGAGCTCTCCTGTTTAGGCCATGTTTTCTCTGCTGAACTGTTAATTATATTAATGTGCATCTGAAACGTGCTCCTTCAGAGAAACCATATTTCCAGGCTTTGGAGCAGACTGACCTTAGGCTCTAGGAGCAAGATAGTTAAGCTGAACAGAGAATGTTACCTTGTACTGGAGAACACGATATGCCACCACACACTGCCTTGCCCTTCTTCCGGACAGTAAATTGTCTGCGAGAAGACTAGGAAATATGCAAGTTGTTGTCATGGTAATACCATCTATGTGGATAGGTCACGAACCCTATGGTCCCTATCACATGAAGGGGCTGGTCAAGCGTATCGTATGTTATTCTAAAATGTATATATGTCTGATGTTTCTGTGACTCTGGGCTCTCTCCCTCCACAGTGTTTGTGCGCATGCATCGTGGGGTGCTGAGACCCCTTCACGTGATTGTAATAAATGTTATTCTTTGACCTCGTGAATGGCGTATTTCCATTTCTTTGTAGTAAGCCACATTTTGGTCTTTCAAAATGTATACTCTTAATAAAAAATTAAACAATTTTAAATAAACAAGACATTTCAGAGCTGACTACAACCTCATATTTCAATCAGGAGGGTGTGTCCTTTCTATCTTTTGGTGACAACCAAATCAATTCTTCACTAAACTGCACTGATCCTGCAACTGGACCACTCTAAACTGCCTTCGGTCCTGGTCCCAGTCACTGATCCCCTGGAACCCCTCTGCACTACGGGACTGTCTCTGTATCCCTACAGCCCCCCCCCTTCCCCAGCACTTGCTCTGCACTTACCTTGCACTTGCCACTAGCTGGCCCTTTTTTATTTATTACTTACGCCACTTACCTTTACTGCACTTCCCCCCCCCTTGCACTTTTCCCCCCTCCCCCACCCCTGCACTTGCGCGATCTGAATGACACCTGGCCTAGTAGGATCGTTTGTTTTGTCTCCCCTTGTTCCTCCCCTCCCTGCCTCGTCGCGCCTTGAAACACCTGTGTATAGGCGCGTTACAAATACCATATCATATCATATCATAACCAGGGAATCTTAATTCGACCTGGGGAAGGGCGCTCAACCAATCAGGTGGCTAGAAAAGCAGATGAGAATCTACATTCTCTGTCCGCTTTTCCAGACACCCCAGGCCCTTTTCCAGGTGCTGCCATTTTTACAAATACTTTTTAATGTAAGGAGGCAACAGAGACACTCACCATGTTGCCTTCCCTCCTCCCCACCCCTTCAAAACAATCCAAAGACCTTACTCATCCCTTCCCTTTCTCCCCACTTACCTGCCAGACTGGAACTTTATACTTCGGTCCGGCGCTTCTCTATCTCCTGGCCGCTGGAGGAAAAAAGAATAAACCATCCGCACCCCGTTTAAACCCCACAGTGCAAATGTCTTTCACCCCTGCTGTGGGCGGCGGCCATGGGTATTTAGAAAACATCATTCATGTCTGATACCCTAGAATCTGCCCTGGTAATTCATGAACCAAACACTGATGCATGAACTACATTATGCAGGAAGCATTGTGTGCCTGTACTGCAGCATAGTGTGCTGACATCATAGCACCCCAAAGAAACTGGTCATAATATAGCATAATCTACAAGTAACAGTGCTCAGTTTTGAATCTCTGTAGATGAGCACTTCATGTGGCTTCCTTCTACCTGTATGTCTCAATATCTAGTTTGTCAAGTTCCCATGCATCAGAACATTCTTGCAATTATTGACCTTGCTTCTGCCCAATACTTGTATTCAGCCGATTGTCTGTGTACTGTGTCTTGCCTCCCTGATCGGACTCTACTCCTGCCTAACGCCCATTGCTTGCTGACTGCTAATGTAGTAGTTCTTTACCTGTTATATGCTTTTGATGCTCTGACAATGGAAATGGCAGTGCGCGCAACACCCGATCAAGCATTACACAACTAATCACAAACTCCTAGAGTTGGTCCAATGGAAAGAATGATTTCATCGTCTATTACTCTGTTCAAGCAGTTGGCTGTCACTATATTCAGGCAAGAGGCAAACAAGTCAGCCATGTTCTACTGCGGTAAACCCTTGCAGAGAAAATTACTGGTCGTGTTCCTAAGTGAAACATCTTGGTTAAGCCCATTTGTGTCCAAACCCACGCACCCACATGCCTTTTAGGTTGCGCATGACTAGACATCAGTTTCCTGAGATTGAATCTTTCATTGCTTGAGGGGCGTTGGCCTTTTCATGGACTTTGCTGGTAGGCACTCCGTTCTAGTACTGGAGAAGAGCCTGAAAGGCCAGAGAGGTAATTCGACAACACAATTACCCAATGCATTATACATTGAACCATGATCAACACCCCCATCATGCAAAATAATTTTAATATTCAGCCTGATTGTGGCATCTCTTTTTGCTTATCCCCTCCACTGATAGGAAAGTAGGGTCATGTTCCATTCTTCCCATCTTATGTAGTACTGTGACTGTGCCTTAGGGGAAGCTACTTGTTATGTTTGGTGTTTCCCTGCCTTGGTCCTGCATGAATGCTTACTTGATAGAATGCCTGGGGATGTTCTCCCTCTATATAAATTACCTGTACCTGTTATCCTGAACCCGTACCCTGAAGTTAAGTAAAGGTCTTACCTTCAGACTGGCTCCTGACTCATCTGTCCCAGAACAGATCTTATCAATGGTGATGAGGATCTTGAAGAACCCAGGAACCACGCCCTAAAGGGAAGAAAGTAAGGGAGTGTAAGATAAGTAGGTAGCAGACAGCACAGAGCAGAGGTACAGTGCCATAATCCAGAGGAAGAGGAGACATCCACCGGCCCCGGCCGGCCCCCAAGGTGAGCTGACCCCTGCACAGCATAGCATGGAAGAGGGAGGCAAGGAGGAGCAGGGGGCTAGAGCACAGCTGAAGGAGAAAGAAAGAGGGCCCCTGCGAGCAACATTGGGCCATCCTGCTGTATCAGGACCAGTAAAGGCGGCCAGTGGGCATGGGAGAAAAACCTTGGTGGCTGGACCCCAGCTTGAGATGTGCAGGGCATCACTAAGGTGGCGAGTACAGCTAGTAAATCTAGCCTGGGAGAGACAAGTTAACGGAGGCTGGGCAGAGACACATATTGAAGGGGGGGCCACTGGGCCTAGGAGAGTGACTTATGGCGGCCTCAGCTCCTGGGAGAGACTTACTGAGGTGGCTATAAGAAGGCTGCAATTGAGTGAAGCGCATGAACTGGGAAGCTGACAAAAGGGTACAGGGTGAGGAAAACTATGTATGTACCGTACATACCAGAGCTGTGGCCATTGGATAATCTCTTGGATGCGAGTTGCGCTTTTTCAGGTTGCGCTCTTTGACAGAGCCCTGAGCTTCAAGCGCGGAACGCCCAGGGAGTCTGGTGTCTTGGAGGCAGTGACGAGTGGGCACACCATTGTGGGGCTGCGGCCGTTGGGACCACGGTTTGGAATGGTTGGGAACAGTGGGAGCTCTATGTTCCATGGAGGCATTGCATTAATGATGACATTTAGATCATCAGCAACATGGCTCTCAGCGTGTCACTAAGGACGGTTGGTAATGCTCCAAGGAAAGGACGTTGGTGTGTGGGCCGGCAGAGGTTCAGGGAGTCATCTGACTGCGAGGTTCTCCATCTGGAATTTCTGCAGTTTTATCTGTGAGGTGTGAACCACAGATGAGAGCGGCACAGCTGATCATCGCAGCACCCACAGCTTGTGCTGCCAGCACTGCGCATCAAAAAGAAAAAAAAAGAAAAAAAAGAATATTGAGTGGATGCAGGCCTGAGAACAGAAAAAACAAGGTTTATGCACCAGAGTTCAAAGCCATCAGGTACTGTGTGGTGAGCTGGCGGTAGCGCCAGCATTGTTAACCAGCAGGCGTCACACCTTTGATTAGGATTGCATTTAGAGAAGCTCTGCCGTTTTTAGCAATTTCAGAGATGCTTTGCCGTTTCATGAGGATGTTTGTGTCGTCACTTTAGAGACGCTTTGGCTGTCCTTTGGTTGTTTTTTCAGATGGAGTAAGGTCATCAGAATGCATCATGTCAGCAATTATTTCCATCTGTCTTGGGGCAGTGTCATGACCAGTGAATTGGTAATGGTACCCTTATATGACTTCAGATATTGTGTAATGGCAACTAGATGTCATGTGAGGCCTGTAGTGGGTGTGTGGTCTGTGTGTTTTGTGGTACAGTGTGCATGTGGGGCTGTAACTGGTGGCTAAGTTTGTGTTTTTGTGGACTACTGAGTGTAAACATGATGTGGCCTCTGTTCACTTTAATGTTTTTTACAGCAATGTATCTGTCCAGTTGAGTTTGGGTTTATTGTAAAATGTTTCCGGAAGGTGTGCTTGGTGAACAATTGTTGTGGCCTTTGTTTATATTTTTGTATTTGTTAGTCTTAAATAGCGCTTTGTACCAAAGTTATCTTATTGTGACAAATGATATGTACTGTACTGTATGTTTTGTCTAACAAATGCTCCTCCACAGGACCATCAATTTTTAAGGACTGGTTTAGCTTATGGCAATGGACTCTGGACTATTTCTTTCTTTTTTTTTTTCTTTGCTAGCTATGCCTTAAAAGTTACATTTGCAAGCAAATGTTGTGTGTTGGGGATTTTAGTGTGGTATGTATTCTGTTTGTAACCCAGACTGCTGGATTAGCAAACCACTGGTTTGGGTTTGTGACGGCCTAGAACTGTGTTTTGTGTCATTTCAATGTAATGTCAGCTGAAGAGCCTAACTTACCCTGTGTCCGCTAGAAAGCGTGACCCAGCCACGGGCCATCCACGCTGTTGGACACCCACACTTGGGGGGATTTCTCCTGGTCGTGCTTCTGGGGAGTTGGACACTGTAACTTAGGGGGTGGTCCTCTCCATCGTTCTGTGCATTGGCGTGGGTGCCCGTGCCCTGTGCTTACTTCTTTTGTTGGGTTTTGTAGTAGCTGAAGGGTGCGCTGTACTTTAGTGCACCTTGGTGGATTGGCGGTTAGATGAGCGTGGCTCTGTGTTCCTCGGAATGGAGTGAGTGGGAATTGGTTTGGAGGTTGGAGTTGGAAGATGGTTTTGGCCATAGTGTTGAGTGTTGTTGGTTTTATGCTTTGGTTGCATCACCTCGTGATTTTTCCTTATTCTTCTTTCCATGTCTTGCTCTTTGGTTTCAGTTCAGGAGGGAGATGTGTTTTGTCCTGTGTTTTCCTGCCTTCGTCCTGCATGAATGCTTGCTTGATAGAATGCCTGTGGATGTTCTCCCTCAATGTAACTTACCTGTACCTGTTACCCTGAACCCGTAACTCGAACATAAGTAAAGGTCTTACATTCAGACTGGCTCCTGACTCATCTGTCCCAGAGCAGAACATATCATTACTCTAATCACAAATCCTACAAAGCTCTTGGTCAGTGGTGCGCATGGCATTGGAGTTGTTCACTTGTCGCATCATGACTGTTATGACTTCTTTGACACATTATTAAGAAAGAGGTGCAGACACTACCTCCTCATCGGCACTATGATAGCCAATTTATTTATTCCAACGTCCCTGCATTCCTAGTGGACCAATATTTCCTCTTAACATGGGATGAGGAGCAGCTTATGCATGAGTACGTTGCACAGTGCTTGAGTAATTGTTTCTCTGCTGCTTAAAGTTCCCAGAAGCTCTCTCATCCCAAGTAATTGAGGCAGCTCATGACCTACAGCCACTGCAGGGCCCTAAATGCCATAATAGTTACAAAAACCTGGTCAACGTCAGACCAGTTGATGAATGGAAGATGGAGTTCTACACCTTTTATGGGTTGTATAAGTATACCCTGATGTCTTACAGCCTTTTCAGTGTCCCTGCCACTTTCCAGAATGTTATCATCAAGATTTCATTGGAAATACTGAATGTGTATGTATGTATCTATATACCAGATATTCTTGTCCTCCCTGACTGAGAACATGCAACACATCAGGGAAGTACTGCTGAGGCTGTGTGTAAGCAATGGCTCTGTGCTCCACGGTGATAGTAATGTTTCCATGAACAACGGCAAATCAGGTATGTTCTGTCTTGCCCATGTATACAATGAGCAGGAAATAGTCTAGGAGAAGGTTAATACAAAATATAAATTATTTTAATTATTCTCTAAAGCAGAAGAAATCTGTTCATGAATCATAATGAATAATGAAAGCAAACCGAAAGTGAATTAAACATAGACCTAACAAGGGAATCTAAAAAAAAATAATTTACAAAACAATTAACCAATCACACACCACCAGCCAAACTAATATCAATCTTAACCAAATCAAACCAAACATACAGCACAGTAAAATCAATGCAACACTGAAAATACAACATAATCATAAAAAATCCAAGTGGTTAAAACAAGGGAGATGGCTCCATTTAGCATATTTCCATCTTCAAACCACATCAGCAATCACTGAACGGTTCCGACATTCAATATAATTTCCAAACATCCTCATCAGGGTAATGTCAACTATACAATAGCATAAATACATAAATTAGACAAAAAAAGACACTGTCAAGATGCTCAAAGTAATTTTAACAACCATTACATCAATGTGTAAGGCCAATAATAAATATTGATCAAAAGATCTCTGTGACCGCTCATCTTTATGCAGAGGCCCCCCTACCCTTGAGGTTGTTAATCAATAAGAGCCCGATGCCGGAGCTCAACATTAACACAATATTTGCGCTTACTACGCACGCCTTCAAAAAGACCCATGTCAGGTCGAAACACCTGTTGGCTTAAGTGTGTTAATAAATCACCCAAAACATGAAGTGACAAGTTTGCTCATTTATTGCTTGAGTGTCATATTCAGCTATGCAGGATAGCAGGATCCACAAACCTCATTACATGATCAGTGCAGTGATCTGCAGATTCTAGTGCTCTACCAACCCCATACAATAATAAAATAGCCCATGTTTTCAACATGTATCCACAACCTTTCCACCATAGTGACCTGCCAATATTAACTAGGAAAGTGTTTTTTTCCTTTGGATCACATGCACATAGGCATCCTCTGACAGGTGTTCACCTCAGCTTTTGTACTGCAGCCTCCTGATCCCGATATCCCCTTTGTGGTCAAGGGCGATGCTGTCCCATCACTGCCCTCCATTGGACAGCCCAGGTGAAGGAAAGCCCTGGCTGCTTAGCAGAGCATCCCGGGTGAAGATAGCACCCCCCACTGTTTCTAAGGATGCATTACTTAGGGGTCAAGCCAGGAGGAAGAGAAGGCCACAGTGCATGGCAGTGACTTGTGGCATGCCCTGTTGGCATATGGACACCGCCTGAAGCTAAAGTGGGTGTGGGCACGACGTTGAAAGCAGTGGCATCCCCACGGCACAGAGGATGCCACCTGAATTAAAGAAGGCAGTGTGGTTCACAGCAGTGATGTAGGGTGACCCCCTCACTAACAGGGCTGACCCAAACATTGTGAAAATGCAGCGCGTTTGAGTATGGATGAGAAAAAAAAGAGCATGGGCTGTGCATTGAGTGCGGGTGGCCCCAGGTGGTGGACGGGGCCATCCTGAAGAAAAAAGAGGGTCCAAGCCCCATCAGACATCAGGGTAGAGGGCCCCAACCAGCCATGCAACAAGTCCTGCCTGAAGCCAGTCCTTCTCACCAGCCACAGAAGGGGACAGCATCACCCCCAGAGACAGACCATAAAGTACTGTCAGGGGTCGAATACGAAACTCACATTTGTTGGCAATATTTTGGAAAAAGTAGTAGCTACACAACTACTCACCAGAATTGAACAAGTCCACCTACTAAATGGCTATGAGGCAGGGTACCGCCCAAAGCGTATCATTGAGACAGCCACCATCAAGGTGGTGAATGATGCTCTCCAAATTATGGATAATGGTGACTCATGCCTCCTCGTCATCCTTGACCTAGCGACTGCATTCGACAACATTGACCACCACATTTTTCTCTCCCTCCTTGCTGACAGAATGGGATTCTCTGGCCCTGTCCTGAATTGGTTTACCTCCTCCGTCTCAGACAGACACCAGGTGGTCCAGATGAGCTTGTTGTCTTCCAACCAAATACAGGTCTCCTATGGAGTCCTCCAAGGCTCCATCCTCTCACCAATTCTTTTTAACATGTATATGGCACCTCTGGGCATTCCGCTCAAAGATGCTAATATAGCCACCCACCAATACGCAGACAATACTTAGTTGTACATGAGAGTAAATAGTGTGCAGGACATCATTTGTCTCTGTGATTACCTAGCCATCATCAAGTCCTGGATGTCGACTAGTTACCTCAAACTAAACCCATCCAAGACTGAATTTGCCCTCATCTGTCCAGCCGCTAAAAAGCAACTTGTCCAACAATGGCTCAATGATATGTGCCTAGAAGCATTTAATCCACAATTCACAGACTCAGCAAAATCCTTAAGCTTCACCATGGACAGCAATCTGTCCTTCCAGAAAAACATAGCCTGGCTCAGAATCTCTACCCTTCAAAAAATCTAAACCTTCATCCTGCTGCTGGAAGTCTGGACTGTAGTGCAGGCCCTTGAGAACTCGCACATTGATGTGGGAAATGCTCTCCTGACAGGGCGCCTAGCTGCTCACTTGTCTCCCCTAAAAGCAGTCCACCACGCTGCAGCATTACGGGAGCACAGAAATATGACCAAATTACCCCATCCTACACAAACTACCTTTATTTATTTATTCATTTATTTATAATGCGCTGGAACATAAAACCCTCAGGCATGGAAGCGCAGTGCAAGACTGACACACAAAAAGAAAAGAAAAAGTATTAGCTGCTGGAGAGCTAAGTTAGCTGAACAGGACCATTAATTCAAAAAGGATAGTCTTGCGTCTGCGCTTAAAGGTTACCAAGGTCGAGCAGGACCTCAAATCCGGCAAAAGTGCTTTCCATAGGAGAGGAGCTGCCACTGGGAAGCACCGCTCCAGCGCAGTAGACAGTTTGTCGTTTGGTGTTATTAGAAGGCCAGATTAAGGATACTTTTCAAAACTGCATGTATCATCTACAAAGAATTCACGAGTAGCACATCAGCGTACCTGGTGGCCAAGCTTCACATATCTGGCGGCCCAAGCTCCCTCAAACATTCCTTCTCTTGTCATGCACCTACCTTCTAGAACTCGATCGCAGTGTCGGCTCGGAATGCACACCCCGGTGCACAGACCTCACAGTACTGCGCTACTGTTAAAAGATGCCAGCATACATGCTGACTACCCACACTCTGTTCAGCGCTCTGCTGCTCTCGAACTAGATCTGCGCTTTAAACAATAAAATAAAAATAAAAACTACTATGAGGTGGTGACTGGAGCAGTCACTTCTATTGTGACAGTGTTTTATGTAGTATATATATTGTATGTTAATTTATATATGTTTGTATTCATATATATATATATATATATATATATATATATATATATATATAGTTAATAACAAGAAACGTTGTTAAAGAGACGTTATGGTTAAGTTGCACCACTAAAAAACCTTTGAAAATCAATGGGAAAACGTTGCTACAGGGACGTTATGGTTACAGGTAAAACCTAAAAACCCCAGAAAATTGCAAGTTATGGTACGCTACGCAACCTTAACTCGCGCTACCACTGTGCACTGCAAGGACTACCACCCATGACATCAAAGATGACATTACAAATGTCATTGATGAGCAGTGAAAGAGAAACGCTTGAACTTTGTTTTTCTTCCTTGTAGTCGGTCTGTGAAACACAGGCTGGAACATCAATCACCAAAAAAATCCTTTCCAGTATATATTTGAAAAATGGCATCACAGTCTGACAGAGAGAAAGCACGACGTGAACAGGCAGAATCATTATGTTGTGAAACATTGCACGTCAGTAAACTTGGTTTACTTAAGGCATTGGAAAAACTTAGAGGAAAGAAGTAAGAAAAGGGTGGGAAGAACATTCACTTCAAAACTATGTGGATGTTGGCAGAATCCCACGTGGCCTCATAATTTTGACTTCGCCATCTTTTGACGAACAAGATCCCGAAATTCTAAGGGAGTGGGAGGACTCTACAAACGTATGCTCAGGACAGTTTTTGAATATTGTTATCAAATATGCACAAAAAGACAGAGAAAAAACACTAGCCAAAATGGAAGAAATCAACAAGCAACTGTCCCTAATACCAGCAAGCGAAGAGGGTAATAAGTTGAGAACTAACATCGAAGATAGTCTTAAAACCTATGAGGAAGACATTAAACAATGTAAACAAAGGAAATTCCTTTGCGACAAAGAAGATTATGAGAAGGGGAGAAGTGTACACCTTTGCTTGTCGGTTCGTCCACTTGAGGAAAAACCTGTCAAACAAAAATATTCAGAGCAATGAGACAACAACCCCTACATCCAGTGAGGCAGCTACAACATCAGAGTCGAAGACATCCACTAGTGAAAACGAAAATGTCCAAAAGAAAACCAATTCTTTAGACAAAATGAGGATGTTGGGGCTAGATGGTCGCAACAACCCCAAAACATTCTCAGGGAGAGGACATGGCAAATCCCAAGGGCGAGGAGGAAAAAGAAAACAAGGAGGGGACAAAGGAGCAAGCAGCTCAGAGTCAGACGGAAATCCAAGAATGCACTCTGGCAACAAGACACCAAAGTGAACAACACCACCAGTATGGACAACAGTATCATCAATCTGTCAGATTACACACTAAATGAGGACCAAATCAAAGTCCTCCAGTATGGGTTCAATTTTTGCCTAACTTCTTCATATGACTATGCAGAAACCAAGATTGACTTCTTTAAATATATGCGTAAAATCAGATTGAAAAAATTCATTATTTTGAATCCACCTGAAGAAAAAAATCACACCTGTTTGCCAAGATAAAACAGCGGTAATCATTGAAGATCTTGATGTCTTATTAGATTTGGCTGAATTAGAATTCACAGGGATTTCTAAGAAAATCACCCCGACATCTCCTTGGAAATGCTAAATATAGAGACGGGTTGGCCAATAACAAGTAAATTAAAGGCCAAGTCAAGGTTCAATCCTCTATTTCAGCCAGGTGGCAAAATAGAAGCTTTCCAAGATTTGGTCATTCACGACCTACAAAAGGCAAGATCACAACCAACGAAAATAAAGTCTAATTTTTCATCGAAAGAAAGACAAGTCTTGAAAGATCTTCAAGAAGTCAAGAATATCATCATAAAAGCATCAGATAAGGGTACCAACATTGTTATCCAAAATCATACAGATTACATTAAGGAAGCACACAGGCAGTTACTGGACACAAGTTGCTATGAGAAATCGGAGAGCAATCTGACAGAAAAAAACAAAAGGTTGAGTGCCTTCTAAAGAAATGGTCTGATTTAGGCCTTCTTGACGAAGATGATTGTAGATTCCTCTCAAACAAAATTCCCAACATATCAACCATTTATTTTCTCCCTAAAGTCCATAAACATCCTACCCATCGCCCCGGTTGACCCATTGTCACCTTGAATGGAGCCTCTCTAGAAAACATTTCCAGATATGTGGATCAAACTGTCCTACCCCTTGTATTTACCTTACCATCATATTTGCGGGACACTAAAGACTTTGGGCCTCATCACGACTTGGGCGGTAAATGTGGCGGATTATGCGCCGGACCTAAATAGCGCTAACGCCAAGGCACCCGGCGGATAATCCGCCAGATCACGAGTCATCGTGCACGCGCCCCGGTCCAAGGCGTTAGCGCAATTAGCGCAAACCCTTGAAGCCGGCGCACCGTGCCCTACCGCCACTTCGCGCTCATAGCGTGCGGGAAATGCGTCACTGCCGGAATGGGAAATAAAGGGGCGGGAATCTTGGAAATCACAACCCGTCGGATATCAGAGCCACTGGAAGCCATCCACGCAATCTGAAGCCTGATAATGAGTCAGGAGCGCACTAGGGGCAAGTCTGCACTGGACAGGGTCCGAAAACCTAAGTTCAGTGACCAGGAGCTTGAGGTGCTTGTGGATGAGGCACTGACGTACCACCATGAGCTGCAGCAGCGCAAAACCAGCGCCCAGCGCCGAGGCCAAATATGGCGATCTGTCGCAGAAAGGGTCAGTGCAGTGGGGCGCGTGCCCCGGGATGGGGAGGACTGCCGCAAGCGGCTGAATGACCTGCGCGTGCGAGTGCGAGGCATCCTGTCCCAGCACAGGAGTGCAAGCAGGGGCACAGGAGGAGGGCCACCACCCCCCCAACCTCACACCATGGGAGGAGAAAATGACGGGTGTCATCGACGTTGGAACCATTGAGGGCATTGGTGAAGCAGAGGCAGGGACTGGCATCAATCCAACGGCAGGGGAGTCCCATCCCCGAATACATGCATCTGAATGAGAGTGAAGACATGTGTCTGAGGCTCTGCATACACCCGTAAGTGAGGGCCACATCCCTAGAACGGTAGTGCTGCCTAGACGACCCTGTACGTGCAGTGCATGAATGACCGGGGCAGGGGATAGACTCCCATAGCCATAGGACAGCTACGTAGAGTGGTACTGTGCATCAACACAACCACAAAAGCCTGAGCGCAGTCCACCACAACCACGCGTTCCCATGCAATGTACCTCCATGCACATCCACAACAAGCACCACATGGTGACTGAACAGAATGCAAGTTGAATGTGTCATTGTTACTGTCTTCATTCACACTTGTTGGCATGACCTGCATCACACAAATGTAAGTAGCATTGTACTCAAACCACCCCCTATGTACCCCACAGGCACACGTCGATCCCAACAGCCCGGTGATGATGGCGATGAGGCCACACAGACAATGCGGCCACAACACCGTGCCTCCACCAGCACCAGCACCCCCAAAAAAGGCCACACCCATGGGAGACACCACCGGGCAACACCCACCTCACCCCGACGCAGCCCCACCAGACCGCAGCGGCAGCCACATGGCCACAGGGAGGCGACCGTCAGCTCACCAGAGCCCAACATCCACAGCCCTGATGCAGAGGGAGAGAGGCCGGAATGGGAGCCCAACGTGGGAGCAACACCTCCACGTGTGCATCATGCCACCGCAAATGACACTCCCACAGCAGTAGTGATGGGGAAGGGGTGTCAACACCCCATGGAAGCCCAAGCCCAGGCAGACAGCAGACAGAGAGGCCCCATGTGCCTGTGCGTGGCTGCAGCACACCACAGCCCGATGTGGACACTCCGTCCTATGGGAGCCCAGAGGGCCATCGATCGGAGCCAGGCAGCCCAGTCCAGCCTGGTGGCATGTCACCATGCAGCCCCCCCCGACAGCACCCAATTCGCGGTCCACCACCTGACGCACCAGTAGAGGCCTTTGTCACAGGGGCAGCAGTCATGGGCCGACTGGATGTCATTGAGGCAAAACAGGCCAGGTGGAAGCAATGGCAAAGGTCCAGAGATGGCACATTAAGGCCGTGAGCACTTCCATCCGGCATGGGTGCCGGTACATTGCACGGGACAATGCCCGCACACGACAAGTTGTGCAAC
Source organism: Ambystoma mexicanum (assembly GCF_040938575.1). Lineage (NCBI taxonomy): Eukaryota > Metazoa > Chordata > Amphibia > Caudata > Ambystomatidae > Ambystoma > Ambystoma mexicanum. Next base: position 867,723,893 of record NC_090924.1, on the reverse strand, counting down.
AATGCACCGCTGCCCTGACAGGCTTTGGGCAAGGAGTCCGCGAATTCACGGATGCAGTGTCTGCACTTGCAGAACAGCAACGCGAGGCCAATAACCTCATGCGCCAGCACATGATGGGCAGCGCTTCCATACCCTCAACTTCCACCACACCCACAGAGGGTTCACTAGACCCATCTCCAAGGTGCCGGTCCCTGCGCCACCTGAGGGCACGCACACCGGAGGGTCCTGGGAGAGGGAAGCACCTGCGCCCATCCTAGTGGTGCATGGCATCATTGTTGTTGGCCTGATGAGGCAACTGTACAGTTTGGGGTTGTACACTGGGGGGAGGGGGGATTGTTGGGTGTTCACTGGGGGGAGGGGGGATTGTTGGGTGTTCACTGGGGGGAAGGGGGGATTGTTGGGTGTTCACTCGGGGGAGGGGGGATTGTTGGACGGAAAATAAATCACGTTAAAAAAATCACAATGCATGGACAGTAGTGATTGTTACAAATGCAATTTAATGTTGAAGTGACATATGTACAATTTATCTACTACCCATTTCTAAAAGAATCCATCAATCAATCCCTGTCTGGCCAACCTCCCTTCCCTCAGCCCAACCCTTTGTGCATGTGCAACACCTTCTGGCACTTCATCGCCCTCACCACCATCCTCAGGTGGCTGCACATGAGCATCTGGGGGCAGGGGCACATTTCTGCGACAACAGATGTTGTACAGCATGGCACATGTCAGTACAATTTTTCCAACTTATTCTGGTGCATACATAATTGCACCTCCCGTACGGTCGAGGCAACGGAAGCGTGCCTTCAGCTGGCCAAATGCCCTCTCAACGCAGATCTGTGTATGGGCATGGCCAAGGTTGTATGCCCCCTCTTCCACCATGTGTGGGTGACGCACAGGGGTCATGAGCCACGTGTACTGGGGATATCCCGAATCACCTGCAGGGGAGAGAAAGCCGGTATGGGGACAAGGTAAGTCGAATGGGTGTACAGAGCCTTGTCATCAGTGTGATTTTGGCATATTTGTCATTTGGCCTATAAAATTGTGGAGTGTGCTGTCCTACGGGCACGATTGAATCAATGGGGTACTCTCCACTTGGTACACCTATGTTTCTATATGTAACAGTACTTATTCACTTGCCGCAGGAAGAGGGGGCCCTTACATCTACTTCTGCTTGACAGAAGTGGCTGCCTCATGTGTCATTGCAAATCCATTTGGCTACAGTTGCATTTGCTGCTCTTCACTATTCTGTACTGTTATCCATGCATTTCCATGGCCATTTTGGGGACAGTGTTTGTGGGATGTGCATTGTCATTACTCGGCCTACTTATGTGTGGAGCATTCGTGGATGTGCCAGCTCATGGATTGGATTTTCATTACTGTCGGATGGCCAGGGTGGGATATCTGTACTGTGTCAGTGTTGGGAGCCATGGTGCTACTCACACAGGAGGCCTTGTTGTGGTGGGACTTCCATATGTCACTGTGCCGCCACATGTCTGACATCCTGCATGGGTGTGTTCTGCTGTGTTGGACATGTCCAAGGTTCATCGTGCAAGGTGCTTGAATGTGTATGCTGCTGTGATGCTGCTGACTATTGGTAATGATGGATTCTGTGACAGGCACCATCAGTTGTGGATTGACATGCTTTGTGGTATACATTTGTACTCACCCAGTAGCCATGTGTTTTGGCCTCGGTGCCTTTCCATGTACGCTGGCAGTGTGCTGTTGCGTAGGACCATGGAGTCGTGGGTGGATCCTGGGTAGCGGGCACAGCAGTGGCTGAAGGTGAGGTCAGGGCCACATGTCATCTGCACGTTGAGGGAATGGTACTGTTTACGGTTCCTGTAGGCAGCCTCATGTGCCTGGGGTGGTACAAGTGCCACATGTGTGCAGTCCAGGGCTGCTATTACATTCGGGACTTGGGCAATGGCATAGAATTGACCCTTAAGCTGGTGCACCTGTGCCTGTGTGGCTGGCAATGCAATGTGTTCGTTCACATGATTCAACAGTGCATCAAGCACCTGTCCCAGCATGGCACTGAATGTGGACTGGGCCATTCCATGCATCATGGCAACGGTATGTTGGCAGCTGCCAGTCCCAAGAAATTGAAGCACAGACACAAGCTTCACTAGGGGAGGTACCGCCGTGCTGGTGGCTATGCTGCTGCATATGTCACCCTGGATTGTGTCCAGCAACTGGGTGATGGTTGCCCTGTCCAGCCGATATTCTGTCACCAACTGACCATCAGTTAGGGCCCAGGGTGTTGGCCTGACCCTGGGGATGGCTGGCCGCCTTGCTGGTGCTGCTCTCCTCCTCCTTCTCCTCATCCCCACTGCCCCCTGCACTCCTAGGGCCCTGGCCTGGTTGACTGGCCTCTGTAGCTCCAGGCGCAGCAGGTAGAAGTCGACATCAAGGCTCCCGGCTCCAAATGGCAGCATGGTGTTGGGGAGGGTGTGTTGTGCATGGGTGGGTCCTTTGTAGGCCTCTGATTTGCATTGCCTCCACCTGGGCCCTCATTGCTGTCTCCTCCCTGCTCCTGCTGGTGTAATGGGGTTGGGGAGGGTGTGTTGTGCATGGGTGGGTGCTTTGTAGGCCTCTGATTTGCATTGCCTCCACCTGGGCCCTCATTGCTGTCTCCTCCCTGCTCCTGCTGGTGTAATGGAGTTGGGGAGGCTGTGTTATGCATGGGTGGGTCCTTTGTAGGCCTCTGATTTGCATTGCTTCCACCTGGGCCCTTATTGCTGTAGCCTGTGTTCTGTTACCTCCAGCTTTTTGCTGGAGGTATTTTCGGCGGATTATTCGCTGCTTTTCTGGCGCTAATAGCGCTTATGCCGGACTCGTGATTGATGATGTTTTAGCGCTAAGGGTTCCTGGCGTTGTTATGGCCAGCGCTTGTACAGCCGGCTGTCCTTGCGCCGGCTGTTATTGCGCCGGCGGTGTTTGGAGTCGTGATCCGACAGACCCTTAAAATCGGCGCTAAGAGCGTTTCCGCCGATTTTAAGGGTTACCGCCCAAGTCGTGATGAGGCCCTTTCTCAGTTAAATCGAAGGGACAGTATGGGAGAAAAACTACATGTTTGCTACATTGGATGTTGTTTCATTGTACACCTACATTCAGCACAAAGACGGCAAAAAAGCCTGCAAGTATTTCCTCAATAGCAGGTCACTAAACTATCTTGCCCATGGGGAAATGATAATGGAGATGATAGAAACTTATCTTACTAACAACGTCTTTTTGTTTGACAATGACTTCTATAATCAACTGAGAGGAACTGCTTTCGGCACAAGTTTTGCCCCGTCCTATGCCAACTTGACCATGGGTTGGTGGGAAAAGTTCACAGTATGGACAGAAAGTAACAATCAGTACACCAATCAAGTGGTTCTATGGCTAAGGTTTATTGACGACTTATTCATTGCTGGAACAGCGAATAAAAAGATTGGCTTGACTTTGTCAAAATACTAAATGTGAATAACCTAAATCTAAAATTCACAGAATCTCATAGCCGGAAACAAACAATCTTTCTGGATGTATTGGTGAAGACAGACCAAAGAGAGATCATCATTGAACTGCACCGAAAACCAACGAGCTCCAACATGCCACTTTTCGCTACCAGCAATCACCCTACATCGCTGAAATGGAGTATTCCCTATTGCGAATTTGTCAGAGTGCGGCGTAATTGCAGCAAGATAGAAATCTTCGATCAAGAGCGTAAACTCACAGCTGCAAATTTCATCAAACAAAGGTATCCTAAAGCCATTCTGGAGAGAGCTTATTTGAAAGCCGGTAATTTAAATCAAACTACTTTTCTTTTGACAAACAGGGTAACAGAGGTAAAAGAAAAAGATGATGAAATGAGGCTTATTCTCACGTGTGGAACTCATACCAATGTCATACGAAAAATATTGCATCGACATTGGCATGTACTGCAGTCAGATGAAGCAGTTCTGAAGGAACGCGTCAATATCACCTTTAGGAAATCTGTCTCCATTAAAGATTGATTGGTTAGCAGTTTTTTGCCCCCATAAACAAAATCTCAAACAACAGTTCTTGCCTCAATACAAACATCAGTGGCTTTTTTAAATGTAAATGTAAAGCATGCAAGTTCGCCCTGAATAGAACTATGTACATCCAATAACAGGGCATTTGGATGAACTCAAAAGTCACATTACGTGTAATATAGAGTTTGTTGTTCATAGTCTCTTATGCTCCTGTAACCTCTGGTACATTGGTAGTACCATTGGCAAACTCAAACTAATAATCCTACAGCACATGAGAGCCATAAAAAACGTTGATCCTTCCTACCCGATGGCAGTTCATTTTAAAGATGTACATCAGGGCAAACTCTACAGTTTGAGATTTTGTGGACTACATCATGTTAAAACTAATCCTCGTGGGGGCAATAGAGAATTGGAACTGCACCAAACAGAGACAAAATTAATTCTAGACTTTGAATCTAAGAAACCAAAAGGACATGACCTTGATGAGGAACTGTACATATACTTAGGGACTTAGGGAATTGGGAATCGTTCTCCTCTGTTTTCTGCTCACTTGCTGTACCTGGTATTGATTCATAGGTACTTTAGGAACATTGTCAATCTTTTATACCTTTATAGACAATACCTTATTACCTGTTATGTTTATATCCACTTAGGTGATGATTTCGTGCTCAGTCTCTAACTCATGGTTGTCCTTTATATGATATTGTCCTGTGGTTGCTTTAATAGAAAAGATTGTTCACTTTGACAGCAAGGATGATGGTGGCAGTTAGCAAATGTTTGAGTATTGAGTGCTTTAGTTCGGGGAGGAATATATGGACATAATGAAACCCGGACATGGCCATTTTTGTACAACAGGAAGCAGCATTCTAGCACTATGCACTTTAGGATTTGTTTACAAAATGAGATGCACTTTAGGGCACTATGCACTTTATTGTAAAGGTTTGAAATATGCACTTTACAAGATGGTTTCAAATATGCATTTTTGCACTTTGTTAACAGGTCAGGTATGACCGCTGTTTACATAAAGAATGATGCATTTTAAACTCTATAGAATGTTTACAAGCATGTTTTCTTGGTCGTATCTGGGTTTCTGGTTATAGCCAAAACCAGAAACTCTGCACACTGCATTGCGGGCATGAATTAATCCGCAATACACTATGCCATTTGTCCAATATAGCTGCTGTATTTGGCAATTCATTATTGAATGATTGCAATTCAGACCATATAATATGGTAAATATGGTAAAGATGAACGTTAAATGCAATCGCAGCCAATTTCGGTTTTAAGGTTGTCTAACTGGAACTAATTTATCCCCACTTGGGCTTTTTTTGTAATGTGATTAATGTTATCCAGTACAAAGTAATACCTTAGAATTGTCTTTCATTCGAAGCTATGTGGATATGGTGACATTATGTGCTTATAATAAGCAAAAAAACATTGACAAATTGGGAGAAATGCCACTTACAAAATGCCCACTGTGTTTTATAAGATGTAAACCAATGCACTATGCTTTGGGGTGAAAGTAAGCAAAAAAGGACAGCCAATGTCAACAACCATAGAGACTGGAAAAATGTGTATACATGCACAAACTGGAAAAGCACTTGTTTGCACGTGATCAAGCAGCAAGGAAGCTACGAAATGTGGTGTACCGTGTTTTTTAACTGTTGGCTGATGCCTCAATAAACTGGAAAGGATTCTTCGTTATATTTGGTTTTGGTTTCGATTGCAAGAAGTATTTTTACTGGTGTTCTTCACTGCTCTTGGAGTGCTATCCTCTTCGGGAGAGATGGAATTACTTTCCCCTTTGCCAAATATATATATGTATGTATATATATATATATTTATATATATATATATATAGTATATAGTTACTAACAAAAAACGTTGTTAAAGGGACGTTATGGTTAAGTTGCACCACTAAAAAACCTTTGAAAATCAATGGGAAAACGTTGTTACAGGGATGTTATGGTTCCAGGTAAAACCTAAAAACCCCAGAAAATCACAAGGTATGGTACGCGACGCAACCATAACTCGCTAACATTGTGCACTGCAAGGACTACCACCCATGACATCAAAGATGACATCACAAATGTCATTGATGAGCTATTCGGAGGGTTGTCCCCTTCCAAGCAGGCAGTAGGTTATTGTCATCTACAGCATCCTCCACATCAGCTCTTGCCACCACTAGGGACACTACAGTGGGCCACCGCATCCCACAAGCAGCCTTGGAGGATATACGCAGTGCAACAGACCCCTACCATTCAAAGGTCACTGTATTGTGCATATACTGTGACGCGGTACTGTACATTTGCAAAGTGCTTTTGAGGCTGCGTACCGGGACCATGACAAGCACTGCCCCCTATCCAAGTAAGGTGCACCCCACCTTACACTCTCCAGTACAATTTTTTTTATCCCTATGGTTGGTACCATTTGCCAAATCTTCCTTGCACTGTTGCCTTTTCTGGCATGTCTTATAACAACAGGAAAAATGCTACACAGCCAGAAGGTGGGGGAAGAAAAAGGCTCTTTTCAGAGCCATATTGCACTGGTCAAAAATAGAAAATAAATGCAAGCATGCAGGCGATGACACTGCCTATAAGTGCTGCATACAGAGATGGCAACAATGGGCAGCGAGACACCGTCAAAAGCATTGTACTAATTTGCAAAAACAAGTGGTGGCTCTTAAAAGAGCCTTTTTGTGGAGTTTGTATTTTCAACGTTAAAAGTGGTGAACAACTACAGTAAAATGCATCCTACACTTGAAGCGCTGCACGCCATTTTGGATATTACGCAAAAAGATCTAATTACCAGCATCAGTCAGATGAACTCCATCTGAACGAAAAAATGTTCCTACTACGAAACGTAATGTTTTCATAGTGGAAGGAGAACATGCCAACATCGTGCAAAAAAACGCTAACAGCTTTGTTTATATTGCACCGCTTTCTCCATTTGTGGGCCACAGAAGGAAGAACGAAGCCACATCTGTCTCTGGGCAATGCGAGAAAAATTATGCGTGATTTTGGAAACAATTCCATGAGTTGCCGGAATGTCTCCTTCATTGCAAACTGCAGTGAAATGCCGGTAGCATGCCCTAAACTGTTCCTTCCACAATGAACAATAATAATGTCTAGATGAGCAAACGTCACCAAACTGGCACAAAAAGGACCCACATGGAACCACTGCATCCCACGTTTTCGGTACCTGTGCACATCGACATTATGTAAACCAAGGTGTGCTGATAGTGCACAGCGCTCTGCGTAAACTTGTCCCCAATGTATCAACGAGTCACCCAACAGCCATATAGTCTGCCTACTGAACAGCACACCCGTCCCCGTAGCCATGTCCACTGCTATTGGCAAACAGACATTCTGGCACAATCTGTTGCTACACACCACACCCACAAATTGATGTTGACCAATCCCAAATTCTGCATAGTCCTACTTCCATTGCAGCCACCCTCAAAAGACCCAGATGTAGCACGTGCGCACACCCAAAAGGCACAGCTTTTGCCAACATATTGCCCTGCATACGAGGCTACACAAACACATTTTAAGCATCATAGAAAGTGGGCGTCTTCGTAGAAGTTGTGCAAAGTGTTTTTTTCTAATTTTTCTAAAGCGACGTGTAAAGAAACACCTTTTGCTGTGCTCCTTGTTAGGGGTTGCTCTCAGCTTGTTCTCCGTACATTACTACACATGTGTCTGCAGCGTACATTGTATATACTACAACAGATTACTAATTGCAATAGAGGGGAAAAATGTGCTGCCACTGACAAACGTCTCACTACAAGCACTAACGTTCTCCTGGGCACAAAAGAGCATTTTACCATGGAACACAAAAGCAGACATACACGTGAAACGCTGAAGCGTAGTCCTATTTCTATAGCAAACACATTACGAAGGCCAGCATGTAGCATATGCGATTTCCCCAACTACCGCAAAGGCCGCGGCCCAGTAAAGCAGGGCCCTTTTACCTTTCAAGTACTTTTTCAGCAGCACTCCCTGATTGGCTACTGTTAAAGTATTCCAAATGCATCCACCAATTACATCCAAGAACTGTGCATGTAATTCTATCACATCTAATAAACAGTGCATAACAGCCTTTACACACGCAGAGGTGAAATATCCTGTAAATCAAAAGCACCCCCACGAGAAAGTACTGTACAACGATCTATGCGTTCTGCACCCACAAACATCAGTCGCTACCCATCACCACACCCAGTAGGTATTACTATTTTTTCTACAATACAGTGTCACCCACCACTTAGGCAGCTCTCTCACCCACCAACCTCCCTAAACACCCATATGAATCAATGGGCTTTCACACACCAATTACAAAATTGGATTTTTTCACCTGCCCAAGGGCTATAAAAGGTTGATAGCTATGTGTGAATCTCCATAATGTACTCACAATTTGTACTGTTATGTCTCCCATCACCTACCATTAAATCGCTCCTACAGTGGCAGGTGGTGCCAAAGGTTCCATTTGCCCACAACAGGCATTGGTGTACTAAAACAGATACTTTGTTCTTTTGTTCCGTCATTTCTACAATGCTTTCCCCCATTAAAGCACCACCTAGCAAATTTGTACAAATCACACACAAAACTATCAGGCAGCCTTTCCGACCAAACTATGCAAGGTGCATACATTTCAAGCATAACGACAGTTTGTACCCGGACGTCATACATAACAACAGCAGTTAAGCAATAAAAAAAGTTAGCACCACATTCAAAACAATAACATTTGTAAATGTGCATAATGAAATTAAAAACCTGAAGCAATGCCTGCACTCATGTACTAAGCATACATATGCAGGAAACTGCATGCAAATAGACACCCCAAAACATTGTGCTTTGCATTTTGTACATCTTTCCGCAACTTTGTGTCATCGTTCCACAATGTGCAGTACTGCATTTGTCAAGCAAATAGGCCTACACCAATACACGTTTTTCATAACCAGTGATACACTAAACTCCCAAATAGCCCACCTACTCACCTACTCCCTTAACAAACATGCGTATGCTCCCAAGCACCCTTCATATTGTACACCTTCCATTTATAAACACACACTTCGTCTTCCTGCCAACACATCCCCCTATAGATCTGAAGAATGTAATTTACAAATGTAAGCACTATGTCATTAGCCAACATATTTTCTTTCCATCTTCTTATACAGGAGCAGTACCCACCTGTCTCTGGGAAGCAACTGGAGTGTGCACTTCAAATTACAGCCTACAATAAACCTACTCTGTGCAATCTATTGTTGTACTGTAGCATATAGATGTAAACCCATCCAGCAGTATGTACTTCACTGTTACTGATCACACCTCTACAGGTGCTAAGTGTTCATTATGTCGCCACCATTAGAATAATGCCCACATACTAAGATAGTGTCCAAAACCTACCCTTGCACACCACCCATTCACCCACTGACACACATTGCACACATATATATGTGAAAATGTGCACACCCACACTTCCCTTTCTTCGCCAACAGCTACTACACAATGCCTACCAAACAGCAATTCCGTAGAAAGCAACGCAGAAAGACAGCCACGCAACCTACAAACACAGAAAGTAGCCATCCAAAGCAATTTGAACATGAACAGAAAGGTCAAGCAGAAGAGGTATTTCAGTCATTAAGAAAAACAAATGCATACACCACTAAAGACAGTGTAGGTGATCTGGCAAAATGTGACAATGTAAAGGAAACCACTAAATACAGTGCAACGCACATAACTGCTAAGTGATCATGTACAAATGGTAATGTAATCACAAGCAAGCATTCTGAAAAAGTAATTTTACAAAAATTTTCCACCACAGAGTCCTTCAGAACCTTACAAGTAGAGGGCAGAAATCACGCTCAACCCTCAAAACCTACCGCAGAAAAGTCATCCTAGAAGCTCTTGTAGACAGTGCTATAACCGTGAAGCGGAAATTGTTTATCGTAATTTTGAAGAGAATGAAACCACTAACAGGATTAATTGGTAAATTGCAAGCACTACTTCGAAAACAAATGCAATGTGACCATAGATACCTTTGGCCACATATGTACAGGTGAGTGGAGTCACACCACCAACACAGAGCCATACTTCAATGAAGAATCATACAAACAACAACAAATGAACCAAATTGGCTTATATCAGTGTGGACGAGGGTATGAAAAGATACACAATACCATAATGTAAGAGGAAACACTGCTTTCAGAAAATTCCCCATCAAACTTAGATGTCACTCTCCAATCCACAAAACCAAAACGCCTCCCCTACAAATGGCCTTGCACATCAATGTGCAACATTCGCCAATGCCTAATCAAAATTTTGCAGCAATTCCTCAATCAGCAATTCCTCAATCAAAGGCAACGACAAAAGAAAAATGAAAATACTACAAACTATGGACTCCTGTCCAGTGCGCAACTAAACTGGAATACAAGGACATTCCTTAGCCTGTATTTCTGGACCAGCTTGCAAAGCAGCTTCCACCGTATTAAAATGTTAGCAACCCACCATTCAACAGTCAGAAAACTAGTGTACAAACTGTACTATTAAAAAATTCCAGCTTTAGCACTGCAACATTTAAATGATATTCTCCTTGAAACACTTGTATGCGCCTTGAAACAATTGTGTATAGGCGAGTTATGAATGCCATATCATATCATATCATACACGGTACAGCCAAACAAGTGCTCAATGAAATTGAGCACATCCAAAGGAAATACTGTGGAACTGAACAGCATTTACCCACTCAAACATTTTCAGACAACAGCACTGACAACGTTTTATTTCACACATACAGAAAAGAAATACAAAAGTTCAAAAGCACTTCAGCTGAAATGCCAAACCAAGTATGTGTGTGTTGTCGTAGAACTTTCTATGAAAAGAGCACCAAAACTGTAGATATAATGCAGAAAATAGAAGGCAATGTGGAATCCCAATGGTTTCAATTGGCTCTGTACCTTCTAGCAGAAAACAAATACGACATTACTAACACCTCCTTAATGTGCACATACTGCACTGCAAAATTTGACAATAACCAAAGGCCTTCACGGGCAATTAGTAATAATGTGGAACTATTTCCACTTCCAAATGCACAGCAGCAGCTTAATTTGTATGAGAGCATTATAATACAAACAGTGCACCAATTTCAAGCAATAATACGTCTTCAACCAAAAACTGCAAAATTACCTCCCACTGAATTACTGAAAGGCATTCGTGGTAAAGTAGTCTTGCCCTTAGACCTCAAAGAAAATGTAGACACTCTACCAGTGCAAAGACCAATACACTAATCTTTTATTATCCTGGTAAATGGTGTACCTACAAAAGACAAAAAAAGTTGTCAGCACCTAGTGGATTTAACCAAAGTTAGAGAGGCATTGCAGTACCTTAAAGAAAACAATGAATACTAAGAGAAACAACCAAAATAATTTAGGACTCCTCAACAAGTGGCCAATTTGAACCTCTATATCCTAGTGCAGCCTCCAGTATTTTAGATCACCATACAATTCACCCACTGCACTCCAAAGACACCATAGACGATGCACTAGAAACATATCAAATGCGGCAAGCCAAAGGAGCGCCAATCAGTATATGGGAGAAATGTGTGGAAGCATGAGCCTTTCCTCTACTCTTCCCCACTGGAAAAGGTGGAAGATATGATAAAAGAAGCACTCAAATAACAGCATCAGAATACTGCTGTTTACGAATGTGTTCTGAAGACCCTAGATTTAGACAGAACGTGCAGTACATATTCCACCTGCTCTTTGAAAGTGAACTAGCAACGCTATGCTATGGAGTTGCCCACACATTAAAAACAGGTTCCCATTTCCAAAACATGTCTGCTACATAACTACTTGAAAAGGTGCACAAGAAAGACAAAGTTTTACAGTCAAGTGTTACAAATCTCTTGGCAAACATGCAAGGTACGAAAGGGTATTGGTTCCGACGGCATGCAGATGTACAGTGTATGCTATGCAACCTTGGCCCTCCCACATGGTTTGTCACTTTAAGTTGTGCTGGGTATGCATGGGAAGACTTTTACACTTTCCTAAGCATAGCAAACAAAAACAAAACAGGTGTAGACATGAAAACACCAGGAGCGCTGTGCTCTCTCGATCCAGTAAATGTTTCACGCTACTTTCATCATCGCTTCCTTGCCATGTTGCACTTCATTTGCAGCAAAACAGTTCCTCCCCTCGGAGAAATGGAACACTTCTTTTGGCAAAAGGAATATCAAGCCAGAGGAGCACCACACATCCACATGCTTTTGTGGATTAAAAATGCTCCTAAATGTGGTGAGGCAAGTGATGAAACTGTTTTGCAGTTAATTCACAAATATGTCACTTGCAAAATCCCTTCGGAAATCACCCATAGTGACCTACGAGCACAAATTTGCAATTCCAAAGACACAAGTGTGGAAAGTATTGTCAACGCAAATATAAGAACAGAGGCAAATACTACACCAAATGCCGCTTTGGTTTCCCTAGACCAGTTTCAACAACAGGCCAAGTAAACAGCTTCATGTCTTCAGTTTGACACAGTATAAAAGCAAAATCTCTTAAAAACACATACTACATAAAAAAGAGCGAATCATCAAAGTACATCAATGATTACAATGCAATTATTTCCCTCTTATGGAATGCCAATGTTGATGTACAGTACATTGCAGACAATTCCACTGCTGTTGCATGATATGTCACCACCTACATAATCAAAGCAGAAAAAACAGAGCTCAAAGACCTTTGGGATGACATATCCTCTGACATAAAACTGGCACAGAAATTGTACAGCTTTGGCAATAAAATACTGTCCCATCGAGAATGTGGCAGCTACGAAGCCACTGACCGCTTAACCGGCACAGCCTCATATGGGAAATCTGACAACATAGTGTGGCTAAGCCTTGGGCCTGTCACATCCAGAAGAAGAGTACTAAAATCGTATGAAGATAAACAAACAATAGCCAAAAGCGATCCCAACAGCCAGGACATTTTGAAGAACAACTTACTGGACACATACTACCCAAACAGAAGTAGTACTTTAGAAGCCTTGTGCCTGTACCAGGTAGCCCAACACTTCTCATACAAAAACAACATTACATCAAATGAGGAAAAAGGTAGATAGATAGAGAGTGGAAGGTTGTGAAGGCAGCCTGGTGAGACTTACCAAATGCAGCCTAATTAACCATATGAGGTTGTCCTTAAAATACCCTCAACACAAACAACTGTACTACATGGCTCTACTGCAACTTTTCAAACCGTGGAGAAAAGAAGATGATTTATTAGCCACCTACACCTCCTATGATGATGCTTTCAAAGCAACTGAAAGTACAATTACAGGTGAAAACTTTACACGGTACAAAACCATATTGGACAATGAACGCCAACAGGAGAAGAACTTCAATTACAACTAAATGTAGACACTTCTGAGAGCAGTGTACCTTCATAAACAAGCATCCAACAACCACTTGGAGAGCCACCCATAGCAAATGAGGCAGAATTAGCCATGACGGAGGTAACCACCATTATGCTTCAGTATGAGCACTCTACAGAAGAGTTGGCAGTACTGAAATCCAAACTAAACAATGAACAGCGTACCATTTTTGTAGAAGTAAGTGAAACCATTGAACATGGCATACAGCACGAAAGCAAAACTTGTACCTGTGACAACTACATGCATGTACTGCTGTATTTAAGTGGTGAAGCTGGGTCAGGTAAAACATTCTTAATAACAATTATCAGTAAATACCTCCAACAACTAACAAACAACAACCTTTGTGTGGTTATAAACGCCCCTACAGGTTTGGCTGGCTACAACATAGGTGGAGTCACTCTACACCAATTGCTACTCCTTCCAGTAGAACACCAAAAGAATTACAGTACTATAAACTTTCAACAGAATCTGCTATGGAGCTAGGCATAGTTTTGAAACAAATGAAAATGCTCCTAATACATGAGGTGAGCATGGCCTCCAACCTAATGTTGGCTCTGTTTCGCCTCAGAATACAAGAGGTACTCAAAACAGACTGTGAAGAACTCTTTGGAGGAAAACATGTCATTGTTTTTGGAGATCTCCTTCAATTGACACCAGTCAAAGGTGAACCTATCTTCAAAACGTTAGGACACAAACAGTGCCGTAAAAGTCTTGGAAGCATTAGGAATGTAAATCTTTGGCAACATTTCCAATACAGAGAACTAACTCAGAACATGCATTAGTTTGCAGACCTCACCTATGCCAAGATTAAATAAAACATACAGATTGGTGTACTATCAAAGGAGGCGCAGTCTACCCTCAATAGTAGACATATTCATGAGCTGTATGGGTGTAAAACATGTGCTACTGATGTCATGGAACAATTAGCGCAGAAAAATGTCAGCTGTATGACCTTAATGCCAACTCTAGCAAGCTGTGCACAACTTAATACAACAATGCTGCAAAAGGAAAAACAACCACTAGTGCGAATTCATGCCACAGACAAACTGGACCTACACTGTATGACAATACCTATGTGTCAACAAGGCATAGCACGCCTACAAGACTTGGAAAACAGCTGGTTTGGAGAAAATGTTAACTTTATGTGTCAACTGTAGAGTTATGCTAAGGCGTAACATTGACGTAGAGCAAGGTTTAGTTAATGGGGCACTTGGTCCAGTTGTTGGCTTCAGACATACCCACGGGACAACAACATTCAGTTTTTAAACATCAAGTTTGATAAACTTGTAGAAATCCAAAATATAGGACGCACAACTGCATGATTCCTTCTTTTCAAAGACATGTATGTACACAGAGAACAGTTTTCTCTGTCGCTATCTTATGCAGTAACTATTCATAAATCGCAAGGTCTAACCTTAGATCAAGCATTGATTGATATTAGCAACAGAGTCTTCAAAGAAGGCATGAGTTACGTAGCACTATCACAGCTACGTACACTGGAAGGACTGTATCTAGTTAATTTTGATGCAACTGCAGTCAGTGTAGAAATTCCTTGCATCATAGAGTACAATAGACTACGTGTACTGTACACACCCTCTCTAAAAATGTATCTATTCCTCAAAAACTAAAAGGTTTGAAAAGAAGGCTCATTCTATCAGAAGTACTAAATGATTTCGCCCCAGTACCATCAAAGAAAATGAAAGAAACCCATACTACAACAACTACCAAACGCAAATACAAAAGGACTAAAATGGACAAACTTTACCCAACTCCACCCACCAAAAAAATGCCTCTGCAAAGAAACCATGTACCATTCCATCAAAGGACTCAGACACAGAAGTACCTGGACCATTCAAATTTTCCAATACAACAGGTGTTAATTGCTATGCAAATGTTACAGTCAGTGTTCTATTTCAAATACCAGCAGTTGTGAAAAACATTTATTTTAATGGCGCAGACCAGTTGTGTTTGCAAATGCTCGTCCTTCACAGAAATGCAGTAAGTAATCCTGACACCATTTACAGTGTCTCAGGAATAAGGCAAGAATTGGACTACAGTGCTGGAATGGTGAAATTCACTTCAAACCGACAAGAAGATCCACAGGACTTTCTAATGTACTTACTACAAATATTGGAAAGGAGAAATATATTCATGAATGAAATTGTTCACATTTCCTACAGGTGGAAACATACATGCACTCTGTGAAACCGTGTCAATCTGGAACAATTCCCTAACGCTTTGTGTATGTATCAATACCTAACTGTGCCTCTGTTCCATTTCAGCAACTGGTGAAAAATGCAAACCATAGCATGTGGTGTGCGTCATGCGGTTCTGATATTCGTTCAACGCTACATATACACTCACATAGTCAATTTGTGATAATAATGCTCTTAAAATACAATGCCGCCGGTACCAAAAACAACTGCAAACTTACTGCCTTCACACACAGACAGGTATCACTTGGCAAAAAAACCTTCACAACTGTAGCCATAATCTACCACACAGGGGACTCCACCAATGGAGGCCACTATACTGCATATATTAGAAAGTAATCATCATGATGGGAATTAAATGATACTTCCATCAGTCCAAAGCACAGACTACCTGCAAATCTTGCAAATGCCTACTTAATATTCTTGAAGCCAAACTTTACTCATTGATGTACAAACCTACTATACCTTACTCCCCAGCACCAACCAGTACCTTCGTAAGTGGACAGAAATGTTTTTCCTTCCACACTATCGACCTAAAGCAACATGCCATACTTGAAGCATTCACGAAATACACTACAGTGTGCGTTGGACAATTTTATCCCCAATGAACCCAAGGAGTACAGTCACACAAACAGTATGTGTACACAAAGCACACTACCAGTATTTTCCACTGGATACGTGGAAGGGAAAGTACTAAGTATGAGGTTTCAAAACTATCCTCAGTAACCTCTTGAATCACCACTTATGCAAATCAGTCACCAGCTCTCCGAGAATGGTCATACAACTCCAACACATATGGACATATCACCACGTAAATCCGCAAATGGACAGTACCACTTCAGAATGTACACAGATGTCCAACTAACCACAGGAAGGCACAAGCTTCTCTATGTACCCTTTAAGAACGGGACACTGTAAACAGTTAGAATACGCCACCTGGTATCTAACTGCAACCTGAATACGACAATGTTATTTGCAGCATCACAACTACCCAGCTCAACCTTCAACAACTACTGTGCTACAAACATAGCGTTAAACACTTCCAATGTATGAGCAGTTATAGTACGCTAACAGGTACGTAATTACCGTCACAATTCTGCATTAGAACAGAACAATGTCATAATACTTACAAACCACCAGCAGCAACCAAACGCATAAACCAATAATGGTACAAAAAGGAAGCAGGATACCATTTACAAATCACATACAACGCCACCCATCCTACCAACATGTATAGTCCAGATATCGTACACCATTACATTTCCTCCTACTTCAAGAGTAAACCTTAAAATGTGCTGTGACCGCTCCAAATGTCACTATCATTCATTGTGCACCATGGTAGCAACGAGATTTCAAAGGTTTTTAAAAAATCCAGCATGGATTTTTTTTTCCACAGACCCATTGATTATGCATACCACAGGACTACGCTGATTGCACAGTACACTGGTTCAAAGCATAGTACTTATGAAGTACTAGTTCTGAGGGTCCAAAAAATAAAGAAATGTATGCTATGTAGTGACTGCAAACTAACAAAATACCTGCACTAACATATTCTGTTCTCTTTTCCCACAGATAATGCAGCAACCAGTACAACAACATTTTGCACTCCATACACAAACCACAGTGCAGGCCTTACTCAATCCAAACAGTAAGTCTGCAGCAATTGCTATTATACTTCTATACAATATCCACAGTGCAATAAGTGCACTTCTGCTATACACAGTTACAATGCACACCTATATTACACTATGCATCTTCTGCCTATGTCCTACATGCTTCACTACATGCTTCACTACACCCTGTACAGTGTAGGGCCTCCAGCCATACACTAAACATTGCACACCCTGCCCACTATTGCAGCTGCACTGCAGAACTATACATACAAACATATATCTGCGTACCACTAACCCCACACATAACACAGCCACCTACCCCATACCCACTGCAGTTCACATTGGCTGCTATTTCTTCCACAAAATAAATAACCTGTTTCCTACGTACACTGGTCACCTAACCCTATCATAAGTACACACACTGAATTAACATCACTACAGTAACCTACCCTACAATCTACACAATCACAACAATACAACTTCAAGCATGCATCAATACATCTTACGTAACTGTTGTAACTGCTGCAACATTTGGCTCCTTGCTTTCTACTGGCACTGTGTAGGCCATTAGGTCATTTTCATTGCTATTTACACCATTTCCAAGAAACATATCCAACCCATATTTCACTGCAGCACATAGATCATAGCTCTCCAGCCATATTGCAACCACTGCTTTATTGCTTAACTTTTCAAACTTCTGTTTCCCTTTTTTAGACAAACGTTCACACTAACTGCTTTCCTTTCCTGAACAGTAGCCCCAATCGTCATGCAGTACGTCACCAAAGTGCATATGCAGGACCACCCACCCACGTCTTCTGAAACAGCAAACACAGTCTGACATTACCCACCGTTCCCTTGTAACACACTGCACATATAACTGGTCCTTACCCACTGTGAGAGCACATTTTATGTATTTTGCCATGTGTGCATTCACAGGACCATTTCTGCAGCACCATCATATCAACTTGTACATTGTACTACCTTCACCGTAATGCCACTACAAACATTCATAAATATATGCTACAATCGAAACATGTTGCCTGCTGATTCCTTTCTTTTTTTCCGGCAGCATCTCCGGAAATCAAAACCTAACATACCCATCCTTAAACAGGACACACGCTCATTGTAAAACAGCCTTGAAGGAGAAGCATGTTTAGCCCCAAAGTCACATATTGTATAGAAGTCTAGCAAAAAAAGATACATAACTTACACTGCAGTTCCTCTGTCAATGAGCCACAAAGATAGTCTGCAACGATCCCATACGCCGTACACTGAAATTTCCCACCCACCCAATAGAAGCATGGCGTTTGCCAAAATTATATAAGTACACCTTTACATCACATGTGTATTATGATTAACATTTGTGACGATGCTCCTCAATATGCATATTTCAAAATTTCCACTTTCTCTCTGTACATTACACAAACCTTTGTGATGGCAGTAAAAAAACGCTGTTACACTGCCATGTGTCCACCATTCCCAGTAAATTGCAACTGTTGTTGTACTTTCGTTTGCTGCCATTCTTCCCCAACCCCTCCAAATGCAGACATACAAGGCAAGACGAGCATGGAACGCAAGTCGTACACTAAAGCACCACACCTTCTGCGCACTCGTACACTGCTACATTCCCTATTCTGCCCTTTGTATGCCTTTTTACACAATTACTACATCTACGCACCCTCAGTATACTGTACTTTATAACGGCCAAAGGTGCACGCAGCGGTCAACCGGCATACAGACATCTACAACTCACATTTCATTGACCCACTTCTTACCAATAGCAGCTCCTCCATTCTCCAGCAATCCGAGGTGACCCCCAATTATGTTTCTTATTGTATTACTTTCTCTGCAGACACAGAGAAACTGGGGTTCAACTGCACTCGCTACCACTGTCAACTTTTGTAAAAATTAAACACATAAAAACAGCATGTAGTCCTAATGGTTCCCAGACATTTTCTTGTGTGCAGCTGTACAATCACAGTATTACCTACAAACCAGAGACCAAGGCAGCGGGTTAACAGATGACGCTACACACTAACACCGATGGTCCTTCAGGCATGCAGCTATTACTACATTATCCGTCCCACAAAGTTTTGTCCTGTACGCTGCAACTAATACCTGCTACTTACATCTACTCTTATTCCTATTTCTACTCAGATATCTTGCACCCTACTGTGCGTGACACTCCTTCCACATTCCAATAGACGGCTGGTGGACCAACCATTGGAAGATTACCATAAGCAATGTCTTTGCCATCGTTATTATCTGGGCCGACCAATATTGGCCGGTTTGTCCACTTGCGGTTCCTGCTATACGAACCAACCTGCAAACCTTTATTTTGTAAGCCATCCCAGAGGCACCAGATGCTACCTTATCTACCTTTCAAAGGACATGTATTCTTCCACACGGGCCACCAAGCACCACTGCATACTCCTTTTCCCGCTTTGCTAGACGAGAACAGAAGTACAGAATTGCACAGACGGCATTGGTCACTGGATTTTGTTTGCGAAATAAAAGAGTGGTGCATGCACCAACCAGCATGCTGTCGTTTACATTATGTGGCAAAATAAAGCACTTAGAACCACTCACTGTATTGTTAGTAAAGTATGGAATGTTCTGGAACTGTATACTCTTTGTGCGCATGTCCACTTTTGCTTTTGTTTATGTTGTTCCTTTCCAGAGCTAGCTGCTCACATGACAGAGTGCACTAAGCTTGACATGCACATAAAATAAATACCTTGAGTGCAAGCCATGAGGAACGACTGTCCACAAGTGAACGCACAAATGCCAGTGACTGCTGCAATGGTATATGCAGCACACAGGCATAGCTAACGGAAGCGATGCACACATTAAAATTGCACACACTAAAACCTCCTCCTGCTTCCGTTGGCCATCTCAACAAGTACGCCAAGCAAAGGTAATAGTCAGATGGCATGCCATCCTGTATATAGCTGGAGTTAACGGTGTTCATGATGTTGCCTGCAGATGTATGTATGTTTGACTGTACATTATCCATACTTTTCATATGTAATGCTTAATAACTCGTGTCATGTTGCACTACCTTACTTCGCTCTCAAAGTACAGGGTATTATGAGAGTTGTACCATACTGTACATTAATTGTGGCTTCTCAGTATGTGAATGGCAACTACACCAATAACGTTCACGATATTCAAGTGCAGTCACGCCACCTCTACTGCTGTGCCAACTGCAAACATTCCTCCACAACCATGCTGTGACAGTGAGCACCCACATGAGACATACATATTTCCAACCATGTATGCTGGAGCTACATATCAGTATAAGAACTGGCCCAAAGAAGGCAACATTCTGAAACCTACTTCCGAACAATGTCCACATTGTTACGTCTAACGCCCGTAGCCATCCATGTAGGCCAGTAGGCCCTTGCCACTCTCAACACAACATGATACACCGATTACAAAAATCCCTATATTATCTGGTTATGGAGGCGTATAATTATACCGCCTCCATAACCAATGTGATTACAAATGTGTCCACCACCGCTGTAAATGTGACCCCCAATGTAAAATCTGTGATTTGCAATTCTTCTACCACCATTTTGAATGCTAGTGTGCCAAATGCTATACCACATGTGTCCACCACCTCTGAAAATGTGACCCCCAATGTAAAATCTGTGATTTGCAATTCTTCTACCACCATTTTGAATGCTAGTGTGCCAAATGCTATACCACATGTGTCCACCACCTCTGAAAATGTGACCCCCAATGTAAAATCTGTGATTTGCAATTCTTCTACCACCATTTTGAATGCTAGTGTGCCAAATGCTATACCACATGTGTCCACCACCTCTGAAAATGTGACCCCCAATGTAAAATCTGTGATTTGCAATTCTTCTACCACCATTTTGAATGCTAGTGTGCCAAATGCTATACCACATGTGTCCACCACCTCTGAAAATGTGACCCCAATGTAAAATCTGTGATTTGCAATTCTTCTACCACCATTTTGAATGCTAGTGTGCCAAATGCTATACCACATGTGTCCACCACCTCTGAAAATGTGACCCCCAATGTAAAATCTGGATTGTGCATCCCCCCTAACACCCAGAGCTCAACCCCCCCCCTCCACCAAACCCTCTCTCATCATGAACCCCCTCTCAGGCACTACTGAACCCCACATGAAATGCGCCATTAATGCTAGGTCCATCAATGCCCACGCCCTAGACATACACAACCTCCTAACCTCCCACAACCTAGATCTACTCATGATCTCAGAAACATGGCTACATGAGGCCTCCGGCCCGGCTCTATCCCTCGCCCTACCCCCTGGATATTCCATAACTAGACAAGACCGCCTCTCCAAAGGTGGAGGTGTAGCAATTATTGCCAGAGACTCGCTCTCTATCAGAAAGATACAGAAATCCTTGACCAACAACAACAGCGACTACCTCCAAGTTAAAATAACCATCTCTCCCCATTGCACCATTACTGTACACACCATTTACCGCCCTCCAGGCCCAACAGGTGACTTCCAAGCCTCTCTCATCCACCTTCTCTCTGACAACCTAAAAAAACAGTCCAAAGCCATTTTCCTCGGGGACGTCAATCTAGGGCTCCGGGATAGTAAGGACGTAGCAGCCAAATCCCTTGACTCTGCCCTCAATGCTCTAGGCTACAAGAACACCATCCTTAGCCCTACTCACACTCAGGGTAGAACGCTTGACTGGATAGCACAGCATAACTGCCCACTCATCATTACAGGTAACAATCCCACCCCGTGGTCTGACCACCACATCATCACCTTTAGCATCCTCACCACTGGCTCCCCTGCTGCCCCCTTGCCTCAACCGCTCCCACCTTGCCTCGCCAGAAGCTCCCGCCAGCTCACTAAGGAAAGGCTACTGCCCTTCCTCCAAGGCCCAGCCTTCAGACCACCTTTTTCATCAGACCCAGAAACACTCGCAACAACCTATGATACCGCCATCAAAGCAGCTATCAACTCCATTGCCCCTCTCAAACCACGCAAATCCAAACCCACTACCCATTCCAACTCTTGGTTCACCACTGAGCTCCTCACACTCCGCAACGAGAAAAAAGCTGCACTCACACAGTGGCAAACGTCCCACTCTGAAAAAGACAAGATGATCTTTAAAGCCCTATCCACCAAATATAAAAAGGCAATCACCCAAGCAAAGGCCAAATCCTTTGAATCCAGAATCTCGGAAGCCCAATCTAGCACAAAAGAAATCTTTGCCATTTTCAGAGAGCTCGAGACACCCACTCCCGCCCCCCAGAATTTCACCAAAGACAAAGACTGGTGTGACAAAATACAAACGGCCATGCAAACCAAATTAAGCCTCCTCAAAAGCAAAATACTAGCCACTAAACAAGCCCTACCCAGTAGGCATATCCCTATCCCATCACCCGCCCCAAATCCCCCCTACCCTTCTCCTTCAAACCCATCCAAGAAAAAGACATCATCAACATTATGAGGAACATCAAGCCCTCTAACTCAAAGGTGATGCATGCCCAGCCTCCATTATCAAAGACTGCACGGAAGCGCTAGCGCCCTTCCTAACAGCCTTTGTTAATGCCTCCTTTACCACAGGGAAAATCCGCGCCTCCCTCAAGGAAGCTTGGGTCCGCCCGCTCTTGAAAAAACCAACTCTCGATCCCACCTCCCCCAACAACTACAGACCTATCACCACTGTCCCATTCCTCCTCAAAATATTGGACAAAGCAGCCTACTTGCAGGTCCAGCACTTCATTGAAGAGAACAAACTCCTTGGACTCCGCCATTCTGGCTTCCGCCCTAGACACGGGACCGAAACCGCCCTACTTGACTTGAAAAACCAAATGGACGATGCTAGAGACATGGGTAAACCAGCACTTCTCCTACTCCTTGACCTATCCGCGGCATTCAACCTCGTGGATCATGGCGTCCTATGCCACCACCTTTCCTCCACCGCCAAGTTCTCCCCAGAGGCCACAGCTTGGATCACCTCCTTCTTACAAGACAGAACCATGCAAGTATTCTCTGACCTAGCCGCCGCATCACCAACTACTATACTTTGTGGTGTACCCCAAGGCTCCTGTCTCTCCCCCACCCTGTACAACATCTTCACACGACCCCTCTTCCTCATCCTCGACGCTATGGGCATCCTATACACCAACTACGCCGACGACACCCGATCCTCCTCACTCTCACAGCTAACTATGACACCGACTCCCTGACCCTCAACAACCTCTACAACACCATCCAAGCCTGGATGGCTGACAACGGACTATGCCTCAACTCTGACAAGACAGAACTCCTCCTGGTAGGTTCCCCTGACACGCTAAAAAACCTAGATGTCCAATTCAGCCACTTCACCATTGACTCCATTAAAATCCCGGTCTCCGATTCTGTCAAAACTCTGGGAGTCTACCTGGACTCCAGCCTATCCATGGATAGACAAGTCAACGCAATAGCATCCGCAGCTGCATATCATGCTAAACTTATCAACGCAATCAGGCCCTTTTTATCCAAAGAGAACTGCACCAACATAGCCAGAGCCATCACCGGCTCCAGGCTAGACTACTGCAATGTACTTTTTCTAGGAACCTCCAACAAAAACTTAGAGAGACTACAAGTAATACAGAACAATGCTCTCCGGGCAGCCCAAGGCATTGCTAAAAGCGAACACATCTCTGAAGCCAGAAAACTAGCCCACTGGCTCCCAATAAAGGAAAGGATCATATTCAAAGCCCTGACAATGACCCACAAGTGCATTCACTTCACTGCTCCTGCTTACCTTTCTCAAAGGATCCACCCTGTCTCCACCACCAGGCCAACCAGATCCCCGTACACCAACATGCTCTCTGTGCCACTAGTAAAAAGAGTAAAAGCGGGTGGATCCAGCTTCCCCTACCTCGCGCCCATCCACTGGAATGCCCTACCTCCCACCATCCGTGGCGAGGACTCCCTCACCACCTTCCGCAAAACACTGAAAACTACCCTCTTCACATAAGGACCGACACATCAGCACGAATACCTATCATTTTTGTTTGCAATATACGACCAAATGCAATATTTGTAACAATAGTATGATTTCTTGTACTATTCATAATGTGTCAACAATCGCTATCATATGTACCATGTAACTAAGTTATTGCAAGTAACAGCGCCTCAATGCCCCTGGGCTTCTTGCGCGCTATATAAATTTAAATAAATAAATAAATAAATAAATAAATAAATAAATCTGCAATACAGTCACCATGCCCAATAGCCTCTGAAGGGTGACGCCTGCGCACCTACCCCACAACGCTTTATATGTTAGTATCTGCGTACATGGGCCATGGCGCAAACGTTACGTAGTAAAACAATCCTTGCATGTCTGACTTTCTTACTGCTTTCCCTGAAGCAAAGCTTTGTTCACGTCCACACCACTCCAAATGCAAATGGTGTATTATCTCACCAATGCTCCTTTACGAACTGGACCATGTACTCCACAGTGATTTTGCAAAGGCGAGGACCTTATGACACTTACATACATATTTACAAGTGTATTGTATGGCACAAGGTATACTTATAATACATTATACAAATGACCTAAGGCAAAGTGAAAGTACTGTTTGTACATATGTCTGCAATCCACATGCCAATATCACAGTACTCCCATATGTAGCAGCATTGCCTTGCGAGTTTGTTAGCAACAGCCTATTTCTTTGCAACACGCACTGCAAAGCAATAGCCCCATGCATGGAAACATCTCACCACTTACCTTTTCTGTCCACAGGTACATAGCGGTTCAGTAATGAACCCAATCAAGACAACTTTCTGTTACCTACTTCCAACCAGTGCCCACCCTGTTATGTCAAAGGGCCCCAGCCATGCACAGAAGCCAGTATGGGTTTTCCACTCACAATACAACATAGCACTCCGACTGCAAATATCCTGATATTGTCGCCAATGCACTCCCCATCCCCAATGGAGTCTCCCTGCACTCACCTAAAAATGATAGTCGCCTCCACAACTGCCCACAAATAAAGTATATGTGAGTAACTGCGTACAAATTCCTTCCATGTACCAATGTCTGACTGCCCTCCCTAACGCAAGGCTCTGGCCAAGCCCATGCACCCAATTGCCTAATCCTACTCCACACCTGCTGGTAGGCAATAGAGGTATGCATGGTAACATTTCCCACTGTGCTTTCCTGCCTACAAGTACGTATAGCTACACTAACGGACCAAACAAGGCAACATTCTCACACCTACTTCCAACCAGTGGCCAAACTGTTACATCCAATTGCCCTAGCCATGCGCACAATCCAGTACACCTTTGCAGGCACAACACACCATCATACATCAACTGTAAATACCCTCATATTACCTCAAATTCACTCCCCATCCCCAATGTACTGTACCTGGACTCAATGCACTCTTTCTACATATGTATGCAATTCACACACCATTATCCCAGTCCTCCCATACATGCCTACATTGCGTTTCGGGTATTGTGCCGAACACCTACACTACTTTTTGTACATATGTGTGCAACATTCTCACACCTACTTTCAACCAGTGGCCAAACTCTTACATCCATTAGCCCCAGCCATGCACACAATCCAGTACACATTTGCAGGCACAACACAACATCATACATCAACTGCAAATACCCTCATATTACCTCAGATTCACTCACCATCCCCAAAACACTGTACCTGGACGCAATGCACTCTTTCTACGTATGTGTGCAATTCATACACCATTATCACAGTCCTTCCATACATGCCTACATTGCGTTTCAGGTATTGTGCCGTACACCTACACTACTGTTTGTACATATGTGTGCAATCCACATACCAATATCACAGTACTCCCATACATAGCACCATTTCTTTGCGTTTTCTTGCCAACCGTCTACTCCCTCGCCACACCCACTGTAAAGCAATGGAGCCAATCATGGAAACATGTGACCACTTATCTTTCCTGTCCACAGGTACATATTCGTACAGTAATTAACCCAATCAAGGCAACATTCTATAACCTACTTCCAACCAGTAGCACCCTGTTATGTCCAAGGGCCCAAGGCAACATTCTGTAACCTACTTCCAACCAGTGACCACCCTTTTTTGTCCAAGGGCCCCAGCCATGCACACAAGCCATTAGGGGTTTTGCAGGCACACCACCAATTAGCACTCCAACTGCAAATATCCTCATTTTGTCTCCAATGCACTCACCATCCCAAATGGAGTCTGCCTGCACTCACTGAAAAATGATAGTCATCTCTACAACTGCCCACCGATAAAGTATATGTGAGTACGTCCATACAAATTTCTTCCATGTGCCAATGTCTGACTGCCCTCCCTAAAGCAACTCTGTGCCCAAGGCCTAGGCTCTTGGGTACATAGGCAGAGGCCTACAGCCTCCACCCATGCACCCAATAGCCTACTCCTTCAACACACCCAGTGAAAGGTAATCGCGGCATGCATAGTACCATGTGACCATGTACCTTTCCTGACTACCAGTACGTATGGGTACACTAACTAACTCTTACAACGCTACATTCTCCAACCTACTTCCAACCAGTGGACAGCATGGAAACCTGTCACCACTTACCCTTTCTGTGCACAAGTACATATCGGTACAGTAATGAACTCAATCAAGGCAAGTTTCTTTTACCTACTTCCAACCAGTGCCCACCCTGTTATGTCCAATGTGCCCCAGCCATGCACACAAGCCAGTATGTGTTTTGCAGGCACAATACTGTCAAGGATTTCAATCAGGCACATACCCAGGTCTCGCCTAGCATGTAGTGCGCAATGAAACCCTTATTTTATTTGTGTCTATAAGTTCAATATTCTGAATGATATACCACTCATATCACACTCTTCTCAAAATACCCCCAGGTCACACTGAACCAGGAATCAGGCTAGTTCGTAAAGGTAAAAATGTATTTATTTATTTAATATTCAAACCACACATAAGTTTAATATATATATGTATATATATATATGGGACAGCAATCACCAGCAGAGACAATACAATTCAGAAAATAAGCAAAGCAATTAAATTCACTTATAATGATGTGGAATAGAAATGCAGGAAAAAGAACAGTTTTGATTTGTGAACAGATAGCGTTTAGGTTAATATTCCCCCTGCAAAGTTTTGTTTAAATACAAACGAGCAATCCTATACAAATGTGAGTATTCAGCAGGTATTCAGGAATGAAAGACAAGGGGGGTCATTACGAGTGTGGCGTTAAGGGGTTAACGGCGCTGGTAAGGATGCCAGTGCCATTAACCCCTTACCGCCGCATTATGAGGTCCCTTAGCAGGTCCCTAAGGCCGGCTGGTAAAATCAGCTGTCCTTAGCGGGAGCCGCTAAGGGACCAGGGAGCTAATAACAGGCCTGTTATTGACAGGCCCGTTATTAGCTCCCTCCCCATTCCCATTGAGCCCTATGGGAATGGGGATGGGTATTTTGAATCAGGACTTACCGGGTCCTCCAAGGTTGGAATGACCCGGTAAGTCCCCATTCAAGGAACCCGGACACAACTTTGGAGGCAGCCATGGCGCTAATAGCACCATGGCTACCTCCAAACTCGTAATGACCCCCAAGGTCTAGAGTTTAGATACAATCTTCCCTCCCCAAACAAGAGAGAAAACCGTTTTTGGAAAATGACACTTTTAAACTGACCGGTGAAAATTGCTTTGTAAAATAATGCAAAAGGGTGCACAAATGCTTAAATGGAGGATAGAAATTCTGAGGAAAGCAACATTAAACAGGCCTTAACACACATGAGGTATAATATAAACAACAGTACACACTTTAGATCAGGATGGGATGGAAGAAGCACTTTGAAATGGGAAAAAGACATGTGTAAACTTTTGAAAACGGCAAATTTGCTGCAAACTTTTACTATGCAAATATTGGAGAAAACCGGGTCAAATGCACTGTTCCGATGAGGTTTTTAGTTGTTGAGGTAGCTAGGGGTCTTAGGTATCAGCGAGAGTTGAGATTTCGTTTCTATCTATACATGAAGATATATAGGTTTTAGTGAGAGGCGTTTTTGCAAAATAGGCACGAAAATGGAACAGAGGTTCGGTTTTAAAAATGACAGATAGGTTTTATTACACTATATTAATGACTATGAAAAAGAGGAGGCCGCACATGAATCTTCACAGCTACGTGGCCAGCGCAACCATTCACGTTGTGGGATGTATTGACCCACTACGCTATGCTAGGCGGCATCATCCTGCCAGCAATGGGGAAGGAAACAGCAACAATGGCGGCAAAAACCGTGTGCGTGCCAAAAACCTACAAAAACCGTGTACTTCAGCACACAAAAAGAGGGATGCACAACCTACCACCCATGGTGCATGTGCAGTGGAATAGAGCACATCCTGCAGAAATGTGCCAGTGTGTCCCATGACCAGCAAACAGAGTGCAGAGAGAAAAGCAGCACTTTGCGAATGAAACCCAACAATGTGCCTACAATTGTCATTTGCTTTGTTGCCTAAAAACTCCAAAATGCCTATAACACAATGCATTTCAACATTCACAATCTTGCCCGGTGCTATAATCTATGTATCAAATGGAACATTGTGAAACATACAAAGTCTGAAAACTGACAGCCTCTATGCCAAAATCTGGGTGCAGTACCCGGGGCTACCTGAACGACAGCTGTCAGAGTTAGTAAGGCAGCTTTAAAATTACCTAAAACTCAAAAGTCTGCTGAAGTAGCAACATAAACAGGATTGTTGCAAAAAGGAATACAGATTTTAGTTGTGTTTTGATTCCACAGATTTTAAGGCAAAGAAAGAAATGTATTTGTATGTGATGCAACAGATGTGTTTTTTTTGCTAAGTTTAAAAGTTAATTAGTTAGGCTGAAGCTGCAAATCTGGAATAGTAGGTTTTTTTCTCACAGAAGGAAGGCCTTCCCTCAGCAGGAACTCACTGGGAGGCGTTAATTACAGGGTAGGACAAAATCTGGTCTACAGAGGGAAAAGGAACAATGACAAGCTGCAGCTCAGGAAACTCGAAGTGTGAAGAGGGTCGTAAATGGCCTCTGCAAGGAACAAACAAGGAGGAGCATGCTCCTGGACTGCAGGGAGACACAAAGAGGCGGACCCGAGCAACCATCTGTGGCTTAATATGTACAAAGAACACTTTTTAAAAAGACTTAGAACTTGCTAGTCAAAATGGTGAAAAATATAAAAATGACAGAGTTCATTTAATTTCCGGATGCACGGGTGAAGAGGCACCAGAACTGTGTGACATGTTCTGGACAGCAATAGCAAGATATTTGATTTTACGCAAAATGTATTACCGCTAGAATTGTGAAACTTTACACACTCATTCCCATGTTAAACACACACATTTGTGGAACATTGCATAAAGATTGAAAAGTGTGTTCATAGCAAAAAGGGCAAAAGTCTGTAGAAAGAGGAGACATGATCCCACAGCTACAGGGTTTTGAGGAATAGCTGCTATGTAAAATATGCAATCGGTGTATGTGATTTTTATAGAGGTTGCACATGTGTAAATAGATATTTTGCCAAAATTAGACTTTGTGTTCCTGTGGCTAGGGGTGGATTCTCAGCATCATAAAATGACACCATAAATATGACACTCTGTTTCTCTCCTCCTATCAAGGCAGAGAGTAGACTCTGACTCAATAACCTTTCAAAGGGGCAGTTGTGGCTAAGCCAGCCCATACACCCTTTGTGATGTCATTTTTGGGGCATAAATAGAGACAGCTGGGAGCACATAGGGACTCACTGATCCAGCCACCATCCAGATTCTGGTGGAGCACTCTGACCCAGCATTCTACATCCAGCTTTAACTATTCTTCCAGATCCAGATGCCAAATCTCTTGCCAGCAATAGAGACTATTGATTTCCAGTAAGGCCCAATCCTCAAATTTATCCTCGCCACTCAGTAAAGCGCTGTGTGGGTGAGAAGACCTTTTGAACCAGTATCCAGACATTCTCTGGCTTGCCACAACTAGGTTTAACTGAGGAACTCGCCATCCAGCTGATCCAAATACCCACTGACTAGGAGAGCAGATCCTGTGCCAATCCGGCGACCGGCCTAGAGGTTCCAGTCCCGTGCCTGATATGCTGTTTTTCTTAGACCAGACCCACTCAATGACCAGAGCTGATGGTCCCATTTGAAAAACGTATCCAGTGAGTATAAATAGGAAGAATTGTGTCACATAGCATATGTCCTTTGCATAGTCTTGTCCCTATCTCCAACCCATCCTATCTTTCAGTCAGAACCAGTATTGTTAGGAGTATCTTTGCCTTGTCTTATCCCTAGCTCCAACCCACCCTATCTTTCCTTCAGGACCAGTATTGTTAGAATTATCTTTGCGCTTCCCATTTTCTCATCTGAAGAAGTTGGGTTTCCTTATCAGGTGGTCACTCTGATCCAGTGATTGTAATTCTTGTGTGGTATTCGCTTCGTCATAGCCATCTACTAGTGTAAGCAAACTCATTTGTCATTTTTAAAAGTGCATTTCTGTTTTTCCTTCTCGTGCCTATTTCACAGAAACATCCTTTACTAAAACCTCCATAACTCCCCAGTTTTCTTGATGGAAACAGAATTTCAACTCCTACTTGTAGCCAACATCCATATCTATCCATAGCATTTCAACTCAGTGCGATTCTCCCGTTATCACGAATATCGCGCACTGAAAAGTTTGCCGCAAATTTCCATTTTGAGAAATTTTACATGTGTAAAAGAGCTTTTAACTGCTTCCGACTTGAATTTTAAGATTTCAAATGCTTTCTTTGGACTAAATCATTACTTGTGTTTGCGTGCAACTGTGCAAAGCGGCTCCCATAAGAATTTAGAGAAAGTTAAGTGGTTTTGACCACATTTGGTGTTTTGCCCAGTCCATTCTAAACATTGTAAAAGCCATCTGACAGCTGAAAGTCAATTCCGTTTTCTCTTGTGTTTGCTGGGGGAAAGTGGGACTGATATTCTGTTTGATTTGTGCCATTCCTGAATACCCGCTCTCTCCTCCTATCTCCTCACATTGCCTGTTGGGGTGTTGAGGGGTGTTGCAAGGGGAACTGCTAACCACAGTGCTATCTGATCTGAACTAACACAAAAGGTGCAACTGTTTTGCTCATTACCTACTCCTTGTGTATTAAAGATATTATTTAGTGTTCTGTCACCCCATTGGTGGTTGTTGTTTATCTATTAAAATATGTTGTGATTACATTTTAAATACATAAATAAATATTTACCTTTGCAAACCAGCCTGATTCCTGGTTCAGTGTGACCGGGGGGCGAGGGGTTCCAGGAGAAGGGTGTGATATGAGTGGTTTATCGTTCAGAATAATGAACTTTTACACAAAAATGAATAAGGATTTCAGTTGTGCACTACATGCTGAGCGTTGACTTGGGTGTGTGCGGGATTGAAATCACTTACAGCTTGGAGGCTCGTCGCGAGATCCTGAACTAGACATACCACTTGTGACAGTCTAACATAGCGTTCTAACTGACGGGGTACATACACCTTGTTGGGTTACCATACTGTGCTACACTGTGTAAGCACCTTTCAATAGAAATACTGAAAGGAGTTGGGCCTGTTTGCAAAAGTAAAATAACCCTGAGATAAGCCAGGAGATTAATATTTCCGGAATGGCGACCGCAGTGGAAATCAATATTGCAAGGGAACACCCACTGCACAAATTCTTTGTCAGGGGTGAATGGCTGGAACAGGACAAACGGGTAGAATAAAACAAGAAGTCACTGAAACCAACATTAATATCTGGAAGGACAAGGGGCCATTACATCAAGCATTCAGTGAACTGTACACGACCCCTAAAATAAAAGAGGAGCAATGCAAAATTGCCAAAATAGCGGCCTACCTGTACCTCCACATAGGAGTTATACAGGAAAAATATGCAGACCATGTACACTTCACAAAGAGGCAAGGGGAAGCAATGCAGAAAATCCAGACTAATCTGGACTCTGCAGAGCAAAGGCTCCAGAGTAACCAATGTGCAGAAACAGGGGCTAGGCAGTATGCCACCAAACTGCAAGAAGAACTGACGCTCTTACTGCAAAAGAATGCAGATCTAGATGCCCAGGTACTGAAACTGCAAAAAGAGTGTCAAGAAAGGTTGGACTCTTCAAAACAGAGCCAACAAAAACTGGCGCAACAATTAACTTTTAACAGAGTCTGTGCAGAACAGCTCCACGTCTTACAAGACCAGATAGACCAATTAAAAGAGGAAAATAACAAATTGATTATCAAAGACCTTGAATCCCAAACGGAGTTTGATGAGGAGCGCCAGAAAGCTGGTGCCCTTAAAAAACAGAGGGATGACCTGGCTGCAC
This sequence comes from Ambystoma mexicanum, assembly GCF_040938575.1. NCBI lineage: Eukaryota > Metazoa > Chordata > Amphibia > Caudata > Ambystomatidae > Ambystoma > Ambystoma mexicanum. The sequence continues at coordinate 867,691,327 of NC_090924.1, read as the reverse complement.
AGAGGGGCACTCTAACCCAGGAAAGGGATGCCTTAGGCCAGGAAGTCAGTCATTTAAAAACAAAGTTAGAAGAAAATCACCTGGTCCTTCAGGAACTTGGTGAAATCAAAAAGGATTATGAAAAGCTGTTAGAGCACACCAGGTGGGTGGAGGAGGCTCTGGCAAAGAATAATCAAACCAGGAGGGGAGTCTTCTGCAGCAAAAATTGGGCCAATACTCCCAACTCAGACAGGAAGCACAGAGAGACAATGAGGCTCTCTGTGAAAAGAATGACAGGCTCCATAGACAGATAGCCATGCAAGAACACCTCAAAGAGACCAGTAAGGCCTTAATAGAGGAGCAAAAAGGTCAGATTCTGGCATGTCATCAGGGAGTAGGAGCTGAAAAAGATGAGGTAAGATGGGAAAGGGAAACCCCTGAGCATAACCCCAGGAACCCTGGCATCAATCCCTTCAATTCCGTGGACTCTGCCAACCCCATGTCCACTGGCTCATATGAACCAAGGGCCACGGGGATGGTAGACTTCAATAGAATAGGAAATATGGGACTGACAGAAATGGATGGGCGGGCATCTCTGTACAGTCTCCCAAATGCTAGAGCCATCTTCTCTGATCAGGGAGACTCCAGAGAGGGGAGAATCAGAGAACTGGATCCTCAGAAATATCACCTACCTAGAGATCAGTCAGTAAAATTTGGTGGGGAATTCCATGAGACGAGGCCCACTAAGAGCATACGAAAAAACCTCTTCCCAGCTAGGACAGTGGGGCTGGGTGGTACTCAACCAATCCAGGGAGCAAGGGAGAGTCAGAAGACTCTTCTGAACACCACCAGTCTCAAGAGACTAGGCCCCCACATTCTGCCAGCCATTCCCAAGCTTGCAGAATCAGGGAGAGCCTAGAAGATCAGACAGCCACCTCTGGTTGCAGTGCCTCTGAGTCAGAGGATGAGTGGACCAGGGTGACCAGAACTTAAAAGGCCAACAAAGTTCAGAGGGCTCTGCTGAAAGATCCCCTGAAGCAAATCAAAGCTATTAGGAGTGTCATCACGCCCTATCACAAAAATGCCAAATATTCAGTTTGGGATCACCTTGAATTGTTTGAGCAAATGATGGAGACTTTTCACCTGAAGGACAGCCAAAGCTGTAATCAGTATGTAAAGTGGACATTTTCACCTGAGTACTCCAGCTTCATTACGGGGCTGGAGGATTAGAACCATTCATGATGGTCCACTTACAGGGTGGCCATCCTAAAGCATTTTTCTATTCATAGAAACCCTCAAGAGGCCCGCAAGGCATCCTACAACCTGCAATGTGGGGAATACCAGGCCCCACAAGAATTTGTCCAAGAATTGAAACGTGCCTTTGCGCAGACCACAAGAAGGGTGCACACTGACAGTAGGGAATTTGTTAATACCTTCTTTTATGCCCTCCCTAAATACATTATGACCCAGCTAGTGAGGGACTTTCATGAGAAAAGATCACTAGATGGGGACATTGAACAAGCAACTCGCATCTACGAAGTGCAGAAGGCACTAGAGAGTAAAAATACTAGCAAAAGCCCAAAACCAACCAACACCCCTGCTGCTGCTAAGGTGGCGGAGGTGAAGGTTGCCCCCATTTTAGATCTGGAAATGGGGGGGGGCCTAAAAACCTTCCCACACAGAATCCTACCAACCCCAGAACCAGAAGGCCCTAGGGCCAATCCCAAACAGTGAGTCAGGGAGGTAACTCCACAAATGGGACCCCTAACTCCCCTGACTACATCAGCCCACACTACAAGGGCAATAGACCCATCCTGGGCTATGTGTCGACTCCCCCAGCCCAAGGGGGGAGGGGATCCAACCAGACAACTGCTAACCCAGGGAACTTCCCTCCTCACTTTCCCCAGGAGGGCAGTAATCCCTCAAATTCCAGGCCAAGTTTCTTTCCCCGGTACCCGCCAAACCTTAACCCGGAAAACAACCCTTCTTTCTTTCCCCACTTTCAATCCAGGACAGGGGAGGCCAAGGGTGGAGGGGTACCAAAACTATCCTAACGAGGATTATTAAGAGAGAAGAGATAGCTACCCTTCCCGTGATCAACCAAGGGTAGACCAGAGGACCCCGTACCAGCCAGAGCGGGTGTCCCAATTGGAGCGCCAGGTCCTTAACATGACACAGGATCTGGGTCTCATGCTGAGGGCTCAACAGAACCATCAGATAAACATGACGACTCAGAACTCCTCAAATCAAGGGTCTGGTGCTCCAGAACAATGACGGGGGAAGAACCCCGACAACCCTCCAGTTCCCAGGGTGGAGGTGCAGGGGGAAGGGCGATGTTTACATGTTTACATGTTTACACTAAGGCTTTAGCCTTAGAGGAAGCTTCCTTCCCCACTTGTGGAAAGCCCATGGAAACCCAGGAACCGGAACCAGAATCTGCTGCCCCCAAAAATCTGCAACCTAAGGAACGGAGGGCGGGTAGGAGAAATAAAGAGCCTAAAAAGGTCCATTTTGTGGGGAGGTGCAAATCTTTCAATTTGAAGGAGAGGGGTCCTCAGAGGATTCTGGGAAAAGGATCTTCTCCTTCAGGGATGGGGGAACTCCTCCCAAAGAAAAATGGGTCCCAAGAGATCCTGATCAAGACTGGATAGATGTGGGGACCAAGTTAAAACCGCCCATCATCAAACCCCAGAATGACCAGCAGGATAATCACCTTATCCAAAACAATTCTGGTGACTGCCTCCAAAAGGGAGGTGGGGGGGGCAGCCCAGAACCAGAACCAGGGGAGCCCAACCTTCCTCCATATCCAATTGCCACCTTTTTCTTACAGGTTCCCAAGATCCCAAACAAAATCCTGCCCAAATCACCCCTCTGTCAGAATCCAAAGCAAAGAAATTAACCCACCAATTGGCCAAAAATGTGCATTATCTTTGACCCCTTGAGGAAAAGGAGGGAAGATTTTATGCCCTGGTCCAAATACAGGGGCAATGTACAATTTTGGCACTGGTGGACACTCGATCCCAAGCCACCCTTCTGTCAAAAAGGGCCTTTGATCAGCCGAATTCGGGAAGGAGGGAGAAATACCAAATTCCTCTCACCCCTCTAATTGGACAACTTCAGAACTTTGATGGGAAGGAAATTCCTGTCGAGGGGACTGCGGATTTAGATATCAAAAATTGGGCGACACAAGGTGAAGCACCCGGTCATAGTTGTGACCCCAGAGGGCACACCATGTTTACTAGGGAATGACATCCTGTGTAGATTGTCTCCCCTCATAGATTGTGTAAACAAGGTCCTCTGGACCCAGACTAACTGACCAATAAAATTGAAACAGAGTGTCAACCTAGTTAGTTTAAAAGGCACCTGCCAAATGGTTGAACGAAAACCTGACCAAATTGAATTCCACTTCCAGAATAACCAAATCCCAGACGTGACAGTAATTGCAGTAGGACAACAAACTGGTGATGGGGAGTCATCTCCATTTCTGAAAATCAACCTTCCTTACAGTCTAAGGTGCCATTCCACACTGGAAGGAAACACTCTGAAATTCTATACAAATTCACAATCAGAAAATCCTACTCCTATAGTCCAAAATGAAGAGAAATCAGCTCAAAGCTTGGCTGATATTCAGAAAGGTGGAGAGCAGTTGTTCATCCCTATTCAGTTAAATGAAGGGAAAGACTCTGTTCTCACCCGAGTGTGTGTGAACAACGGTAAGAGCTTCATCAGCGAGGCCATGTTCCGCAAACTCCCAAAAGATCCAGCCATTCCCACAATTAAACTGTTAGACAAATGGGAAATGGACCTGGAAACACCCAATTCCAAACATCTCCTGCCTATCAGGTGTATGCTCAAAATTTGCATAGGCAACAAGAGCATAGTCCATAATTGTTGGGTCATGCGAGATGTCCCTGCTGTATTTTATTTAGGTAGTGAGATTCTCAATCGCTTTGCCATTAGTTTGGACCTAATAAACTTCAAAGCCTGGTCCCAACTAGCGGGTAATCCCATGGACTTTGATGACCGAGAGAAAGCATTTCGGTCAGCTCAACTGCTGCCATATGCAGTTGAAATTCAGATTGGAGAGGAAGTCACCATCCCAGAATGGACCCGACAATTCTCCCTTGAATTAAAAATTAAAAGAGGACAGAAACTGAAAAATCCTGACGCCTATGTTCATCTTAATGCTCATTTCCAACAGCAAGGGTTGGGGGTAAACCCATCACCACTAGTCAACACAGAACACAACTCCATTCCAATAGAGGTTGATAACAGCGACCTAAAGAGTATCACTCTGGACGCAGGCACCATTGCTGGAATGGCGGTTGATGACCGAAGTTTATCAGGCCCAAACTAATGGCAAAGTGATTGAGAATGTCACTGCCTAAATAAAATGCGGCAGGGACATCTCGCATGACCCAACAATTATGGACTATGCTCTTGTTGCCTATGGACATTTTTGCATACAACTGCTACGCAGGAGATGTTTGGAATTGGGTATTTCCAGGTCCATTTCCCATTTGTCTATCAATTTAAATGTGGGAATGGCTGGATCTTTTGGGAGTTTTCAGAACATGGCCTCGCTGATGAAGCTCTTACCGTTGTTCACGCACACTCGGGCGAGAACAGAGTCCTTCCCCCATTTAAATGAATAGGGATGAACAACTGTTCTCCAATTTTCTGAATGTCAGCCAAGCACTCAATTGGTTTCTCATCATTTTGGACTATAGAAGTGGTATTTTCTGATTGTGAATTGGTATAGAATTTCAGAGTATTTCCTTCCATTGTGGAATGCCACTTGAGACTGGAAGGAAGGTTGATTTTCAAAAATAGAGAGGACTTTCGATCACCAGTTTGTTGTCCTACTGCAATTACTGTCACGTCGCGGTTTTGGCTGTTTTGAAAATGGAATTCTATTTGGTCAGGTTTTTGTTCAACCATGTGGCATGTGCCATTTAGACTAACATGGTTGACGCTATGTTTTAATTTTATTGGTCGGTTAGTCTGGGTCCAGAGGACCTTGTTTACACAATCTATTAGGGGGGACAATCTACGTAGGATGTCATTCCCCAGTAAACATGGTGTGCCCTCTGGAGTCACAACCATGACCGGGAGTCTCACCTTGTGTCGCCCAATTTTAATGTCTAAATCCACAGTTCCCTCAACAGGAATTTCATTCCCATCGAAGTTCTGAAGTTTTCCAGGAAGAGGGGTGAGAGAGATCTGGTATCTCTCCCCCCTTCCTGAATTCAGCTGATCAAAGGCCCTTTTTGACAGAAGGGTGGCTTGGGATCCAGTGTCCACTAGTGCCAAAGTGTATTTGGACCGGGGCATAAAATCTTCCCTCCTTCTCCTCAAGGGGGCATAGATAATGTATATTTTGGGACAATTGGTGGGTTAATTTCTTTACTCTCAATTCTGACAGAGGGGTAGTTTGGGCAAGATTCTGTTTGGGAGCTTGGGAATCTGTAAGAATAAGCTGGCAGTTGCATATCGGGGGAGTTTTGGGTTCCCTTGGTTCTGCTTCTGGGCTGCCCCCCCCTTTTTGGAGGCAGTCACCCAAATTGGTTTGGGCAAGGTGATTTTCTGGCTTGTCATTCTGGGGTTCAATGATGGGCGGTTGTAACTCAGTCCCCACATTTACCCAGTCTTGATTAGGATCTCTTGGGACCCATTTTTCTTTGGGAGGAGTTCCCCCATCCCTGAAGGAGAAGATCCTTTTCCCATAGTCCTCTGAGGACCCATCTCCTTCAAGTAGGAAGACTCTAACCTCCTCCACAAAATGGGTCTTTTTAGGCTCTTTATTTCTCCTACCCGCCCTCTGTTCCTTGGGTTGCAGACTTTCAGGGCAGGAGATTCTGGTACTGGTTCTTGGATTTCCAGGGGCTTTTCACAAGTGGGGAAGGAAGCTCCCTTTAAGGCTTTACACCCCCTTCCCCCTGTGCCTCCTCCCTTGGAACCGGTGGGTTGTCGAGGTTCTCTCCCCGTCATTGCTCTGGAGTACCAGACCCTTGATTTGAGGGGTTCTGGGCTGCCATGTTCATCTGAGGGTTCTGCTGAGCCCTCAACATGTGACCCAGATCCTGTGACAAGTTCTGGACCTGGCGCTCCAGTTGGGACACCCGCTCTGGCTGGTACAGGGGTCTCTCGTCCATCCTCGGTGGATCACGGGAAGGGTAACCCTCCCTTCTTCCATCATACCCTTGGTTGGGCTTGTTCTGGTAACCCTCTACCCTTGGCCTCCCCTCTCCCAGATTGGAATGTCTGGGTTCAGGAAAGTGGGGAAAGAAAGGAGGGTTGTTTTGGGGGTGGAAGGTTGGCGGGTACCGGGGAAGGAAGCTCAACCCGGCTTTTGGAGGATTACTGCCCTCCTGGGGAAAGTTAGGAGGGAAGATTCCTGGGTTGGCAGCTACCTGCTTGGATCCCCAGTCCTTGGGCTGGGAGAGTCCACACATAGCCCAGGATGGGTCTGTTGCCCTTATAACAGGGGCTGATATACTCGGGGGATTTAGGGGTCCCATTTGTGGGATTACCGCCCTGGCTACCTGTCTGGGATTGGCCCAAGGGCCTTCTGGGCCTTTGGTTAGGAGGATTTTGCACAGGACTATTTTTAGGCCCCCCCCATCTCCAGATCTAAAATGGGGGCAACCTTCACCTCTGCCACCTTAGCAGCAGCAGGTGTGTTAGCTGGTTTGGGGGTTTTATTTGTATTTTTATTCTCTACTGGTTTCTGCACTTCATAAATACGAGTATCCTTTTCAATGACTCAGTCTAGTAATCTCTTCTCATGAAATTCCCTCACCAGCTGGCTCATGATATATTTAGGGAGTGCATGAAAGACGGTATTAATGAACTCCCTACTGTCTGTGCGCACCCTCCTGGTGGTCTGCGCAAAGGCACATTTTAGTTTTTCCACAAATTCTTGTGAGGCCTGGTCTTCCCCACATTGCAGGTTGTAGGCTGCCTTGCGGGCTTCTTGAGGTTTCCTATGTACAGAATTTTTTTTACGGTGGCCGCCCTTTAGGTGGACCATCTTGAGTGGTTCTGATCCTCCAGCCCCGCAAAGAAGCTGGAGTATTCAGGGGGAAATGTCCACTTGACATATTGAATGCAACTCTGGCTATCTTTCAAATGGAAAGTATCGATCATTTGTTCGTATAACTCGAGGTGCTCCCAAACGGAATACTTGGCATTTTTATGATAGGGAGTTATGAAGCTCCTAATGGCATTGATCTGTTTCAGGGGATCTTTCATTAGGGCCCTCTTAATTTTGTTGGCCTTTATAGTCTTAGTCCACTCATCCTCTGACTCAGAGGCACTGCTACAGGAGGTGGCTATCTGATCCTCTAGGCTCTCCCTGATTCTGCAAGCATGGGAATGGCTTCCAGAATGTGGGGGGCTAGTTTCTTGAGACCTGTGGCACTCAGAATAGTCTTCTGACTCTCCCTTGCTCCGAGGACTGGCTGAGTACTGCCCCCCCCACTAGCCTAGCTTGGAAGTGGTATTTAAGATATTCTTTGTGGGCCTAGTTTCATGGAGTTCTCCACCAAATTTTACAGACTGATCCTTTGGTAGGTGGTATTTTTGAGGATCCAATTCCCTGATTCTCCCCTCACTGGAGTCTTCCTGATCAGCGAGGCTAGCCCTAACATTTGGGAATCTGTACAGAGATGACCGCCCATCCAATTCTGGGAGGCGCTGATCTGTCAGTCCCATATTTCCCCTTTTGCTGAAGTATACCATCCCCATGGCCCTTGGTTCATATGAGCCAGTGGACATGAAGGCGGCAGAGTCCATGGTACTGAAGGGGTTACAGTCCCTGGTGACAGGGGTCCTGATGTTATGTTCAGGGGTTTCTCTGTCCCTTCCTACCTCATCTCTTTCAGCCCCTTTTCCCTGGTGACATGACAAAATCTGACTCTTTTGCTCCTCTATTAAGGCCTTACTGGTCTCAATGATTTCTGTTTGTGGAGCCTATCATTCTTTTCACAGAGAGCCTCCTTGTCTCTCTGTGCTTCCTGCCTGGATTGGAAATACTGGGCCAATTATTGCTGCAGGAGACTCACCTCCTGAGTTTTGTCATTATTGGTCTGAGAGTTCTTTACCAGAGCATCCTCCACCCACCTGGTGTGATCTAGTAGCTTCTCATATTCGGTTTTAACTTCACTTAACTCCTGAAGGGCCAGCTTTCTTTCCTCTAACTTAGTGTTTAATTGGCTGACTTCCTGGCCTAAGGAGCCCCTCTCCTGACTTAGAGTACCCCTCTGTGCAGCCAGGTCATCCCTCTGTTTTTTAAATGCACTAGATTTCTGGCGCTCCTCATGAAATTCCTCTTGAGAGTGGATGTCTTTAATAATTAATTTATTATTTTCCTCTTTCAAGGATTCTAGGCGTTTTTGTAAGGTGACTATCTGTTCTGCACAGACTCTATTATAATTTAATTGATGCTCCAGTTTCTGTTGACTCTGTTGTAAAGAGTCAACTCTTTCCTGATACTCATCTTGCAGTGTCTGTAATTTGGTATCTTGGTCTGCATTCTTTTGCTGTAAGAGAGCCAGATCTTCCTTTAATTTGGTAATATACTGCCTAGCCTGTTTCTGATTCTTGGCTCTTCTGGAGCCTTTGGTCTGCAGAGTCCTGATTAGTTTGGATTTTCTGCAATCCTTCCCCTTTCTTCTATGCCAGAATTATATTGTCTGCTTGCTTTTCCTGTATTATTCCTATGTGGAGGTACAGGTAGGCCGCTATTTTGGCAATTTTACATTGCTCCTCTTTTATTTTTGGGGCCATGTACAATTTGTTAAGTGTTTGGTGTAATGGACCGTTGTCCTGCCATCTATCTAGGTATATTGCAGTGACTTGTTGTTTCATTTCCTGTACCCATACCTGTTCATCCTGTTTGGGCCACTCACCCCTGACAAACAGTTGGTGCAGGAAGTGTTGCCTCGCAATATTAATTTCTACTGGGGTCGCCATTTTAGAAACATCAATTTCCTTATGGCTTATTTCAGGGTTAATTTACTTTTGCAAACAGGCCCAATTTTTTGAGTATTTCTTTTGAGAGGTGCTTGTACAGTGTAGCACAGTACGCCAATCCAGCAAGGTGTCTGTACCCTGCAGGCTAGTATGCTGTGTTAAACTGTCGCAAGTGGTATTTGAAATTCAGAATCGCGGCACGAGCCCGCAAGCTGTCAAGGGTTTCTATGAGGCACACACCCAGGTCTCGCCTAGCATGTAGTGCGCAATGAAACCCTTATTTTATTTGTGTCTATATGTTCAATATTCTGAATGATATACCATTCATACCACACCCTTCTCAAAATACGCCTCAGGTCACACTGAACCAGGAATCAGGCTAGTTTGTAAAGGTAAATAGGTATTTATTTATTTAATATTCAAATCACACATACGTTTTATATATATATATATGTATATATATATATGTATATATATATATATATATGTATATATATATATATGTATATATATATATATATATATGTATATATATATATATATATATATATATATATATATATATATATATATATATACATATATATATATATATATATATATACATATATATATATATATGATATATATATGGGACAGCAATCACCCGGCAGAGACAATACAATTCAGAAAATAAGCAAAGCATTTGAATTCACTTATAATGATGTGTAAAAGAAACTCAGGAAAAAGAACAGTTTTGATTTGTGAACAGATAGCGTTTAGGTTAATGTTCCCCCTGCAAAATTTTGTTTAAATACAAATGAGCAATCCTACACAAATGTGAGTAATCAGCAGGTATTCAGGAATGAAAGGCAAGGTCTAGAGTTTAGATACAATCTTCTCTCCCCAAACAAGAGACAAAACCGTTTTTGGAAAATGACACTTTTAAACTGACCAGTGAAAATTGCTTTGTAAAATAATACAAAAGGGTGCAAACATGCTAAAATGGATAGAAATTCTGAGGAAAGCAACACTAAACAGTGTTAGGTCCTAACACACATGAGCTATAATATAAACAACAGTACATACTTTAGATCAGGATGGGATGGAAGAAGCACTTTGAAATGGGAAAAAGACATGTGTAAACTTTTAAAAATGGCAAATTTGCAGCAAACTTTTACTATGTAAATATTGGAGAAAAATGTGTCAAATACACTGTTCTGATGAGGTATCAGTGTGAGTTGAAATGTCGTTTCTATCTATAAAGATGAAGAAGTTATAGAGGTTTGAGAGGCGTTTTTGCAAAATAGGTGTGAATATGGACCAGAAGTTTGGTTTTAAAAATGACAGATAGGTTTTATTATACTATATTAATGACTATGAAAAAGAGGAGGCCACACATAAATCTTCACAGCTACGTGGCCAGCGCAACCATTCATGTGGTGGATTCTCGATTTAGTTCTGGGATTTTCTTTAGTTACTCAAAATCACTAAGGAGTTATGGTTTTGTAACACAGATGAGAAAAATCAGCGCAAGAAGGATTCCAACGATACTAGGGTTCTGAATTTAAAGATGGGATGGGTTGAGATTGGGATAATACAATGCAGATATACTATGGGCCACTGTTCTTCCTATTCATACTTACAGTCCTTTGTAATTAAATTGGACCGTCAGCTCTGGGCATTGGATCAGGTCGGGTCTACCGACAGCAGGGCACTTCTGGAGGGATTGGATTAGCCTGCAAATCTGGTCAATTTTGGACTGCACCTCAGACTGGATTTGCATGGGCCCTTCTGGTCACTGGACACGGCAGATTACAGGATGCAAATTTCAGCGGGCAAGCCTTAATGGTAGCAAGCCAAGCTGAATCAGAATTATTCTTTTAAGTTTTGGATGTTTTGAAATTGGGTCTAGCTAGCAAGAGTTCAGCAATGCTAAAGTCTAGATTCTGCAAGACAGGAAGATTAGCAGGGGAGCGAGAGATAGAAGGCAGAGGAGAAAAAGAGGGCCTTGAGCTGTTTCCAGAACTTCAGGTGGTTCGAGTCTGAGAGGAGGATGGAGGCAGTTCCAGAGGGAGGTGCCTGTAGAGGAAAGAGATATACACCCCACTCTATGTCTGGAGAAGCGTCTGACCCTTAGAGAGTTGGCGGTAGCTGAGCTAAAGGCTTGAGAAGGAAGGTACTTAGGCAGAGAGAGTTGGATGTTTTGCAGGCCCTGGCCCCAGAAAGCCTTGTGGACAATGGAGAGGGTCTTGAACTTGATCCTTGCAACCACTGGGAGCCAGTGGAGAGATTTCAGTGCTGGAGAGATGTGGTCGCTGGTCTTGAGGCCAATGATAAGTCTTGCAGTCCTATTCTAGATAAGTCGCAGAGGGTGCAGAGTAGAGGCAGGCAGACTGAGAAAGAGGCTGTTGCAGTAGTCCAGCCTGGAGAGAACCAAGACTCTGGAGACAGTGAGCTTCTAGGGGAAAGTGAAAAAAGGTAGAATACCTCTGAGGAGGTGCTACTGGAAGTGGGCCTTCGTGGCAAGTTCTGTGATGTGAGGAGAGAAGAAGAGAGTGGCGTCGAAGATGACACCAAGGTTTTTTGCCTCATAGGAAGGCGAGGGTGGAGGGCACAAGGAGGGCGTCCAGAATGAGAGAGTTAAAGTGGGAGCAGGGGTCCCAATGAGATCTCTGTCTTACTGGCATTAAAGCAGAGATCGTTGGAGGAGCACCAATCCTGAATCATGGAAAGACAGTCAGGAATGAGCAAGGTAGGAGAGGCAGCTAAGGGAAGCCTGAAGGAGAGCTGACTGACGTCTGCATAACAATGAAAGTTGGAGGAGAATGTGGAGATCAGGTGGGCCAAAGGGGCCAGATAGACATTGAAGAGCCATGGGGAAAGGATAGAGCCCTGGGGGACACCCCATGTAGAGAGAGTGGTGGTGAGAGGAAGGACCCAGTTTGGACCTGGGAGGGTCGGTCTAAGAGGAAGGAGGTCAGCCATGCCAGAGCATGATCCGTGATGCTCAGGGTCTCACGAAGTTGATTGAGCAGGGTGGAGTGATTGACCATGTCAAAAGCAGGAGAAAGGTCAAGGAGGATGAGGACAGGAGAGCAAGAGTCGAAGTTAGAGAGCAGATCTACGTGGGTGTTCAGAAGAGCAGTTTCTGTCCCTCTGGCTGCCCTGAAGCCAGACTGCTGGTTCTGGATGCAACCAACAGATTCAGTGTGGAGAGTAAGCTGGAAGATGGCCAACATTTCCAGGAGTTTGCACAGGAAAGGAGTGATAGAAATTGGGTGATTGTTTGCCAGACAGGTAAGATCGGCAGAAGGCTTTCTTAGGAGGAGGTGCACAAGGAAGATCTTGAGGAGAGAGGGGAAATATCCAGTGGTGAAAGAGTGATTGCAGAAATCGGCCAAGGCTGGGGCAAGGGTGTCCATGTGGTCCTTGATGGTTCTGGAAGAGCAGGGGAGTACCTGTTTCGACAAAACTTTTATAGATCAGACTTGCCTCGATTCTTTGCCAGTTGTTGAGAGAGAGAAGGATGAAAAAGGAAGAGGAGAGGGAGAGGTGACCAAGGGGGGTCTGGGAGAGGTAGAGGGTGAGGAAGAGGAAAGTGAGGAAGGATGTCCTGAGTTTTTGTGGTGAAATGAAAAGTCAGCGCCACACAGAGGACCTGGGAGGGGACAGGAGAGGCGGAGACTGCAGTAGGATTGGCCAGCTCTTTGCAGATTTTAAAGAGTTCAGCCATGTTGTTAGGGGCCGCATTGATGCGGGTTTGGATGTGGACTCTCTTCTTGGAGAAGAAAGAGAGTCTGTATTGCCTTTGGAGTAGGCTGTAGATCAGTTTGTCGGAGGATGCGCCCAAAGCCCTCCACTTCCTCTCAACCACCCTGCACTTGCGTTTCAGGGCAGCAAGGGTGAAGTCATACCAAGAGTTGCACTTCGAGGTAGGCTTAAAATGGATTCTCATGACAGGGGCAAGGATGTCCAGAGTGTTGGAGGTAGAGAGATGTAGGTTAGTGAGGGCTGTGTCAGAATGTGAGTCAGCCGCAGGAGTAGTAGGAGCAGAGAAAGTAAAGGCAAAGGCGTCCACTGACAATCACTTCATGGGCCGAATGACCGGAAGAAAGGTAGCAGTGCTGGGGTAGACTTTGCATGTGGTACACGCAGTGTCAGGTGGGAGGAGAGCAGAAAGTGGTCAGTCCACGATAGAGGAGTGGTGAGAGGGTTAGAGAGGGTTATGTCTGAGGAGATGCGAGCTTCCAAGGTGTGGCCGGCAGAGTGTGTTGAACCAGAGGGAAGAATGGAAAGAGAGAGAGAGTCGCAACGGTGGTGGAAGAGCTCAGAGGAGGGATTAGAAGCATCCAGGTGAATGTTGAACGTTCCGAGGAGGAGAAGCTGAGACGTAGAGGCAAGGAGAGAAGAGAAGAAGCCAGCCCATTCAGAAAGGAAGAGGGTGGCCTGGCCAGGTGGCCTGTAGATGTGGCCACAGTCAGAGAGAGGCCAGGAGCGATAGAGAGCCTGCAGACCAGGCATTCAAAGGAGGAGTAGGCCTGTGTAGGAATAAAAGAAGCAGGGATCCACTCTGGAAAGATCAGGGCCACGCCACCACCAGGCCGGTAGGTAATGGGCTCAGAGACGATCTTGTAGCACTCCGGGAGGAGAGTGTCAAAACTCGTGACAGAGCTGGCCGTGAATATTGTCTTGGTGAGAGCGAGGACATCCAGGTCAAGGGACCTCATTATGAGTTTGCTGGTCCAGATTTAACGCAGCCGGTAAAACCGCACCAACACGTTTACTGGACCGGCGAATTCCGACCTCCGATCCCGGAAACACTACCAACCCAAAACCGCCACAGCAGAAACAAAACACCCTACAACTGCGTCGATAGACCCAGCACGATGACGCCCACAGTTACCAGCAATAGGTAACACTGTGCATATTACGAGTAGCATGGACACGGAAACTCCACCACATAATTGGCTGTAAAACCGTGAACACTGTGGCAGTACCGCTGCCACGGCAGACATGGCGTTAAACAGTGTCAGGTGAGCTGAATCAGGCCACAGGTGCACCAAAAGAGCCCAGCTGGAACCAGCAGGCCACTGGGAGCCTACAAAAGGGCCACACCCGCACGCAGGCCAACTCTAAACACAACTTTGCAGGCAGCCGCTGTAGAAGAATTGGGTCTGGGCCTATTGAACCTACAGGCAGCAGTGCACGTGGTGGCAGCAATGGTGCAGAGGAGGAGGAGGCAGAGGCGGAGGAGGGGCAGGCGGCAGATAGCAAACCCTGCACCCATACCAAACCCAAATGTGCAGCCGCCACGACCCTGCAGGCTGCCGGCAATACCCCGCATCAGGGCCTCACCCTGGAACCTGACCCCCGGGCAAATCCACACATTATACCGGCTGGACCGTCCAACAATCATGTCCATTGTCACCATGATTGAGGACGACATCAGCACCCGCATTGGCATACGGATGGCAATCCCACCCCTGCTGAAGGTGGTCTCGGTACTGCGTTTCCTTGGGACTGGAACATATCAGCCCACTGTTGGTGAGCTGCATGGGCTGTCACAACCCTGCTTCTCAAGAATACTGGACGATGTACTGGATGCCCTGCTGCAACATGTGTCAGAACACATCGCCCTCCCCCGTACCCTCGTCCAAGTCATTGCCACCAAGTTGGCCTTGCATGCCATTGCGGCCATGTCAAATTGCATTGGTGCAGTAGACTGCACCCATATAGAGCTGACTGTACCACATGCAATGGAGATGGTGTACCGCAATAGGAAACTATACCACTCACTGAATGTACAGATGGTATGTGATGCTGGACAAGTGATAACACATTGCTGCGCACGTTTTCCGGGGTCAACACATGACTCAATGGTCCTGCGGAATTCGACATTGCCCCGGTACATGGAACGCTATGCTGGACAAAGCACATGGCTATTGGGTGAGTACAACTGCCAATGCACGGCCCCTGTGAAAGGGGGGGGGGTGTCCAGGGCAGTGACCTGTGTGTCTGGGTTCCTGCAACTGGCAATGCATCGCCCCCTGGCCAATGAAATGGACAATCACCACAACCCACACTTTCCAAAGCTACACATCACAGATGGGCACAGTGTGCCTGTAGACACCCTGACTAAGGAGATGCACAACCAAGACATGTACTGGTAGCACAAGCCAATACGACATGAGGCAGTGATTCCACCCACCCACCCAATGCACCAGTGCCCCCCAATGCACATGATGAGTGCACATCCAACATTGTGCATCGACCACATCATCACAGTGTCCATTGACTGACTCCTCCATGTATGTACACCACTGCACAATCATCAAAGGTAGGTCATACTCAACATTTTTTGTTAATGAGGGGAACGTGTTGTAACCAAGCAAGAATACTATGGAAGGAAAAAATGAAACATGAACTACCCCTGTCTCCTGCTTTGTGTCTTACTATACATTCTCTTTTGATAATTATTTCATGTGCAACTTGTTCCAAAAACTAAATGGACATACAGAACCCTGGATTTAGAAAACTATATAACATTTATTTATCTTTTCTTTGTTTCATACAAAATATATTGGAAAACATACATTTCAACAAAGTTGCTCAGATGATTTATGCCAAACAGTTTTCTGGTTTAAAATATGAACAATACTTGGGATTGCCATGTTTGTCCAGCAGTGGATAATCAACCGCTGTCTATATGCAAGATTCTCTATATTGAAGAGATAGTGACATTTTCATAAATGTGATCTAATAGGATTCAATATCGACGTGTTTCGGTCTATCTGTTGTTGAATAAACCACCTCCTGTGGTGGATTCTTCAGATGTTAATGTCCAGGCCTTCTTCAGGAGAGGTGACAGATGATCAAAGGCTAATATTCTTGTAGCTATGTTGGCAAAAGGACTCTAAAACAAATAACAATAAAACTAGATTAGAAGGGTATTAAAAGTGCGTCCACATAGCTCAAAAGAGAAAGTGTGAGTCTGCTCACCTTGATAGTGGACTGCTTGCGTGGACTAGCGTTCATTAGTATACAATGCTGGAAGCATTTTTGTTGTTCTAGAAATTTACATGAAAAGTATATATTCAATATATGTATTTATATAAATTGCATTCTAAAAAGTACAATGTATGTGACTGAGTGGTCTTATTTCAAAGTGAAACATGAGAATACCTTAAAGGGACCTTGAGTCGTGCTTGTCTTAGGTCCTACAACGTGGGTCACTTCCCATTTATCATTCATCAGTATACACTGCTGGAGGAATTTTTGTTGTTCTAGAAATGAACATGAAAAGTGTATATTCAATATATGTTTGTATATAAATTGCCTTCTAAAAAATACAATGCATGTGACTGAGTGGTCTTGTTTCAAAGTGAAACGTGAGAATAGGGACCTTGAGTCGTACTTGTCTTAGGTCCTACAACGTCTGTCACTTCCCATCAGGTCCAGTACCTATGGACAAAGCTGAAGCTTCATTGAGTAAACTGGCGTGTGGTTACAATGCCTATTTGTATAAACAAAACCATGCTTTTGGTGTGTCCCAATGTGGACATACAGTGAGTCCACTGCCTAGTGACTAGGCCACCTGGTTCAGGTGGGACCATAATTCATATGACATTCAACAGAAGACAGTTACATAATCGAAACATTTGCCACGGATCTAGATCTTGAATTAAATCTAGCAGAAACAACGTCCTTAAAGAATAAATCATCATTTTATCCTCAACTACCAGCCGGCAACACAGGGGATATCTTTCAAAAAGCTGTATTTGATGATTTAAGAAGAAACTATCTCAAAAGAAAGAAACGAAGCAGGAACATCAAATTCAATCTAACTCTTTCCGAGAGAAAAGCCATAGAAGAACTGAGAAAAGATGAGGAACTAACAGTCAAACAGGCTGACAAAGAAGGAAAAATTGTCCTCCTCAACACCAAGGACTACATAACAATGGCTGAGATACACTTAAATGATGAAAACTGTTATAAAAAAAACTTAAGGAGAATCCTATTCCTAAACTTTATGAAGAGTGGGCCACAATAAGTAAAAAATTGAATAATGATGGCCTACTAACAGGCGAAGAACTTGATTTCATATACAAACAATATCCAATCATTTCAAGTATATATTTTCTTCCCAAAATCCACAAACATTTTGATGCATTACCAAACAGCAGACCTATAATTAATAGTATAGGGCCTATAACAGAGCCAATAGCATATATAGAAACCCACCTACAACCATTGGTACAAAATCTGTCTTCCTTCATTAAAGACACGAAAGATGTCATCCAGCAGCTTTCATTCATCAATTGGGAGTCTGATTTTAGGCTAGTAACATTTGATGTTACAGCCTTATACACAAGTATCATCCATAATAAGGGCATACAAACTGTCCGATCATTTTTGCAGACATGATCAATATCGTATTTACATCAAAACGAGATGATATGCAAAATGTTAGAATTCACTCTTACGAACAACATCATTTTATTCAACAAACAAATATATAGACAGAAACAAGGTACAACGATGGGCGCCAAATTTGCCCCTGTCTATGCTAATCTGTACATGGGAGCCTATGAATTACAGAACGCGTGGAAATACAGTTCATTCACAGAAAAACAAGTTGTATACTGGGGGAGGAACATAGACGATATTTTCGTGATCTGGAAGGGCAACCAAATATCGCTCAAGGAATTTCACAACCATCTCAACAACAGAAATTTCAATCTGAAATTGACAATGGCGGAAAATAATGAGAGGATACAATTCCTAGACCTGGAACTATACATTAAAAATCAAAAGATCCATTCAACATTATATGTGAAACCATCTGCGGGAAACAGTATACTATATGCCAAGAGCAACCATCCATCACATATAATTAACAATATTCCATATGGAGAATACTTACATATCAAGCGCAACTGTACTGAACAAGAAAAATTTGAAAAACACATACAAAGTGCAACTGAGAAATTTCTACAAAGAGGCTACTCAAGAACATTTTTGAAAAAAGCACAAGAAACAAACAATACCAGATCACAAACTGATCTCTTACAAAATGAGGAAACTCAAATTACGACCAAACAAATACAAAAACTCAGATTCACAACCACATTCAATTCTGAAACTAAAACACTCAAAAAAATTCTATTTAAACATTCGTATCTACTCAAATTGGATCTGGACCTTCATCCATTCTTGGACGATCAACCAAAGATCACTTTCAAAAGAGAAAGAAATCTAAAACAAATCATAAGTTTATCTCATTTTGAGCAACATCGCAAACAAAGAGGGCTCAACCAACTCTGCAATACTACAACCTTAACAGGTAATTTCAAATGTGGAACATGCACAATGTGCCAGTATTCTGAGAATGGGCTGACCAAGATTGAAATGCCAAATGGCCATGACTGCTACATCAAAGACTTTATAAATTGCAAAAGAAAATTTGTTGTCTATGCTCTGAAATGTCAATGTTCAAAATTATATGTGGGTAGTACCATTCGGATGCTTAAAACAAGAATTTCGGAACATTTAAGAACCATCCTCAACAAAGATCTCAGATTCTCACTTGGCCTACACTTTTTAACTGATCATGTGGAAACTCAAATGGACAAAATCAAATTTTTTCGGATTAGAAAAAATAGAAATATCATCTAGAGGTGGCAACATTGAAAAAAGACTAAGACAAAGGGAAGCGTTCTGGATATGTTCTCTGGACTGTTGTCACACAGGTTTAAACACAGATTCAGAACTGGGACACTTTTTATAATTGCACGAGTCCTGAACCACTGCGCATGTTCATTGGTAAAAAAAAAAAAATGTGAAGATAATTGTGATGTGCTAGTTTAACAACCAGAAAAAACAATATCCATATCTAATCAGTCATTCCATCAAATTAGGCAATATTAGGTGAATACTATAGTCTTGAGAAATAAGAACTTATATATATCAATTTGATTTTGCTACATGCTTCTGATCGAAAAACACAAGATGTAATATTCTACGAATTGAACAATACATTAATTTTTCTAAAAAAATTACGTTCATCGATCACACGCTCATGAAAACTATACAATGGTTCCAAGTCATGAGCTTTTCCTTTGAAGTATGAATTTAATTAATTCGCTAACTCATGCGATCGAACCAAACTCATGATTCTAGAAATAAGGGAACTCATGCATAACCAAAATGGCGTTGCATCGAAGGGAACCACTCTGTAATGATGCAAACGATTGTGAATGATCGCGATCATTTACTCATTCCTTATTAATCAAATAGGCTTTCATTTAATTTAAACACAACTAACGTGTCATGTATAAACATTTGTTGGTTACAATATTAAAAACAATTTGCCCGATCCAAAATGGCATCTTAGAGCGTTGTTTCTGAGCGCCATGACACTCCGCGTATTAAAGGTGGACATTTTGAAGTCAGTCCATGCCCCATTGATGCTTTGGAAACCTGGACGATCATATAAACAAAACAAGTCTCAATCGTAAGACTTTTGGAGGTAAGACCAATGCTGCTTATAGTATATTTTTGCACCTCACAGACTGCTGAATTTTATTAACAGTTCCATAAAACGTGCAGTCTTTTTCATTTAATTCATAGATATTGATGCATAGCCGTTATATTGTGAAGCACATAAACAAATGAGGAAACATTAATGACAAATCTGCATCTGTTTGAATTAATTTTGGGGCACCATCAAATCTTACTCATAGACCATAAGGACACCTCAAGAAGATTCTTACCTTCTTGGCAAGTCAAACAAGGTAAGAATGAGCGTAAGTATAATCTCTACCGCTAACCTTTATTCATTTAATCACGCGGAATAACTTAAAAATGTGCCAGCCGAACTTTTTAAAGAATCAGTCACAAAACAATAATTTTCTGCCCAGTTCCCTTTAAATCTAAAATAGAGCCTTTCCTAAAAGTTTAACACATAAACCCTTTCTTATTTTATACTGTTGCAGCAGCACATCTTTTTGTTCTAAACAAAACATTTTTTCGCTTTTTTCTAGACATGTACTCTAAATGTTTTAAAAAAAAACTGTATTGAACCATTTGAATGGAATTATCTTTGTAAATACCCTCCTGAAGAACCCATGAAATTGTGTAAACACGTGTCGAGGGCAATATTGAAATTTTGAATTAATTAAATATTTTTTGACAAATGAATCCAGTCTTATGTATATCATTTACTTATTGTGACGAGAAATCAAATGTGGGCAAGAATAAGTGACTAGAAATTTCTAACTTTTCCCCATAATTCATATATATCAAGATGGAAAAATGATATCTTTAGACAAACCGCGGGGGTGATCTTGTACCTTATCCCAAAGCAAGCTCAATCTGGTTATGCAAAAATGATTGACATATTCAGTGCAGAAGTACATATATTATGTATAATTTCCTCCTGAGCGTTCACCGCCAAAGCTGGGTCTTCACCTCGTGCAAAATATATGTCAATGGAGTAATTTATCGTTACTTTGCCTCGCTTTGACAAGCGTTATCTATCCTGTTCTGATATTGAAATTTCAATTTTTAGAGGTTTAATTAGATGAAGAACGGACCGCCGGTACTTGGGTGCATACCTTTTGCCACACGGCTCAGTTTTTTTCTTACCTGTGACTTAACTCGCAAATGCTTTCCTTAACGCTTCATCCGGGCTGTGGTGTAACACGGGACTTCCGGGCTCTGAAGTTAAAGAGCCATGTAATGTCATGATCCAAACATGGATAAAGTAATGGGACTCAGTTGGACCATTTTTAAACAACGGCGTGAAGGGGGACGCAGAGCATGACTGCCCTTCACATGTGGTGTCTTTCAATTTCAGACACTGCATATGTTGGTGCACGCTACACCAGCTAACAGATGGTTAATGTAATATCTATTTGGAAAAGCTTGAAGTACCATGTGGTGCTGTAATCCATTAATGGATACAGAAATAGGACTACGTTGGTTTATTCTCAAAAAACGTGGTGGAGGGCACAAAATCGCCCTTCCCATATACTATCACTTATTTCCGGTGCACATATATTAGTGCAACACGAAACCACCAAATACATGATTGGTGTGGTGTCTGTTGGAAAACACTCGAGGGCAGAGACTGTCACATCACATTGGTGAAGATGCCACATCATTCCTCTACAGTTATAGATTCACTGTCAGCACTGATGAATCCAATATGTTGCAGATCTTTTTCTTGTTTATAATATTTGTACTTCATCAGATAAACAATATATTTCTCCCATAAATACAGGACTTAGCAGATTATTTGTGCTGGTGTGAGCAACATTTGTTTTAAACTTCATTTTCGTGTCTACATCTAGTTTTTTCACCTTCTTCATTTTTAACACAGACCATAAACAGTAGTGATGACTCGAGATACATGCAGGACAGAACACTGATTACTGGTTTGAGAGCGAAAACAATGAAATAGTGGAGAAAGGAGGGTGACATGGAAATCTCTTGAATAAATTGCAAAATTACAATGTTCGTTCCAACAGAATGGAAAAAGACATGGAGACATTCCAAAATATTTTTTGAGGATATACATAAAGGGATATTCAGAAAAACAGGCTCCACTCTATTGCTGTATTTAAAACATTTCTAACACTGTCCACCCTTTGTATCCATTCCTGTTCTAGTCTTTTTAAGGCAATGTCCCGGTCTCCTCCCCGTGTTTTAGCTCTGATGGTTTGTATTATATACCATTTGAAGTCAGTGTATGCATGCCTCTTGTGATAATGGTCTACGAGGGGTTTATCTGGTGTATTGTTTTTTAAGCAGGAACGATGTTCGCATATCTGCTGTTGCACGGGTCTCTTGGTTTTTCCGATGTACCACAGATTGCACGGGCACCTGATCCCATAGATTGCCCAAGCAGTTTTACAGTCGGTAAACTCATTAAGTTTCTACGAGATCTTATTTAGTTCCAATCTCTTTGTGTTGGTTGTGAGGTCACATACAGAGCATTGACCACATTTGTGGTGTCCTGTTACTGGTGGCATCGACCACAGTGTTGTTTGACTGGTTTTGTGTTTTTCTTCTTCTTTCTATGCGTGCAGCAGCATTTGTTTAAGATTATTATTTTCCTGAAAGCGAATCGTGGTTTCATAGGGTGAAAATCTGGAGTGTTCACCAGAGATCAGTGTTTCAATATGACTTTTTTGATGTCCGAGCTCACGGGGCTGTACGTAGTTACACATGTTATTTTTTCCTCTTTTTCTTTGGTGTATTTCATGAGGCATGTGTCTCTTCTTACATTCCTTGCTCTTTTCTTTGCATTTTTTATGCATTTGTTCGGATAACCTCTTTGCTTCAGCCCCTTTGTGAGGTCCTGAGCATGTTCGTCAAACTGTTGTATATTGGTACAATTTCTTTGAATACAGAGGAATTGACTGTATGGAAGATTGAGTTTCAAAGAGCTTGGTTGATAACTGTTGAAATGTAAGAGTGTGTTTTTGTCAGTCGGTTTACGAAATAACACGGTCTCCAATTTGCCCAAGTTTGTTTTCTTGATTGTGAGATCAAGGAATGCAATCGATTGGTCACCTGATACCATTGTGAACTTCAAAAAAGGACCTCAAACGTTCAACCGTTCTTTGAACTTTTCCAATGCTAGTCTGGTACCTGTCCAAATGGTGAAAATGTTGTCAATATAACAGTTCCAGGTTGTCATGTACTGTGTATATGGGTTGTTGTTGAAAATGAACATTGCCTCAAAGTTGTCCATACAGAGGTTCGCAATGTTCGGTGCGAAAGTCGCACCCATATTGGTACCGTGTATTTGGTGGTATAGACTTGTTTCAAACAGAAAAAGGTTTTCTGTGAGGGCCAGTCTTGCACATTCCAATATGAATGCAGAAGGAACACATCCCTCAGGATCTGGTCTTTTGTCCAAATAGAGCTTTAGTACTTCCAGGCTAGCCACTTGGGGTATGCTTGTGTACAAAGCTTCCACATCGAAGCTTACAAGAAGGTCACTGTTCCCTATTTCCAGATTGACAAGAAGATTAATCATGTCTGTGCAGTTTCTTGTGTATGACTTCATTTTAGCCATGAAAGGATGTAGAAAGAAGTCTGTGTATTGCCACAAAGGTTCTAAAACTGAACCAATTGCCGGAACGATGGGTCTGCCGGGAGGAGATCTTAAATTTTTGTGCATTTTGGGTAAAATATATGCAGCCAGGGTGGGATGTGGTTTGTTCAAAAACGTTTTTCTTCTCCGTCTATCCAACCCTTTGTTATTGCATGTCGGGTCAAGCTGTCTATTTCTTCTTGGAGTCTTTTTATTGGGTTAACATCTAACATCTAACAGTTTGTAGTGATTTACATTCCCCAGAAGTTTCATGGCTTCTACCACTGCACAATGCCAAACTTATCAACCACAAATGAGCACGAGGGCAACTACATGTGCACAGCAAGTTGTTGGACAATGTCCAAGCGCCAATTTGGACAACAATGACCAAGGAAGGGCATTCACACACTGGTCAGACCATTGCTTGCCCCATATGGATGATTGACTAATGACACATGATTGCACTGCATCTGATAAAGACATGGATACCACAAACACTGACATGTCCCCTCCATTTACATCCCATGTCGGTGATGCAGGATATGCACTTCGCCCATGACTGATGACACCCGTACGGAGGCCACAGAATAGGTATGAGGAGGCCCACAACAGGGCACACGTCCGCACATGTGGCATGATCGAGAGGACATTTGGCCTACTGAAGGCCTTGTTCCGCTGCTTGAGCAGATCTGGCGGGTCACTGCTGTACAACCCAGTGAAGATGGGTAAAATAGTGCTTGTGTGTGCCATGCTGCACAATATGTGCATGCGCAGGAACGTCCCTCTGCCCCCAGACACAGAGGATGATGGTGAAGTAGATGATGAAGATGACAATGGGGAGGGGGATGGGATGGCTGCACTCCCTCGCAGGGGGGCACATGATGGACAACGTGCACGGGATGCACTCATTTGCATTTAATTTTGAGAGACCGTACATGAACAGCATTGCATGATTATGATGATGTATGTCAATAAATGGATTGATTACAAATGAAATAATGGATGTCCACTCAATCATTCCAAGAAGTGATTTATCATCACCAAAGCAGGTAAGAAGGTGATATGGATAGGAAAGCTGTACACCCGTGCCTACCCACCACCCACCACCCAAACGTACCCACCCCCAACTATGCCCTAGACCACTAACACCATCATGGACCTCCCCCACCACCCAAACGTACCCACCCCCAACCATGCCCCAGACCACTAACCCCATCATGGACCTCCACCACCACCCAAACGTACCCACCCCCATAAATCTAATGTTTACTAGATTGTCTTGCGGACAGTCATTCCCACATGGCACTATTTCCGTCCGCGCTTATGTGCATGAGTGTCCTTGCCAGAGGGTGCACTTAGCCGACTGGAGCGCCTCCGTGGGCTGCCAGTGACAGAGCTTGTTGGGGGGGTGCTGGTGGATGGCACTGGTGGCGCGACTGGTGGCAGACATCCAAGAAACGCCTGCTGGGCCACATACATGCACTCGGCAATGGTGGACATGACACTGTTGCCCTCCCGGACATGGCGCACCAAGTTGACATTTGTAGTGGCGAAACGCCCGATGGCCCTGGAAAGCCGATGCACTGATATTGCATTGCTTTCTCGCTGCAGCCGTGACTCCTCCCGCTGCTGCATCGCCTCCTCCCATTGCAGTCTCAACTCCTCCTCCTGCAGCAGCCTAGCTTCCTTCCGCTGCTGCACCGCCTCCTCCCACTGCAGCTTCGACTCCTCCAGCTGCCTTTCGACAAGCTTGGATAGGGTGGCCTGCTGTTCCTCCATCCACTGTATGCGTGCACTAATCTCTGCCATGGAGGGTGTTGTTGATCTCATGGGGCTGTGCAGTGAGGGGGGGCTGAACTGCAGGTTGTGGAGGGATGACATGTCATCCATGCTGTCCTCCTCCTGTCCTCGATCTTCGGACTGCATGACAGGGGCACTGTTGCTACTGGATGCAGCATCCTCCGCAGTGCAGACGGCCTGCAGGATGGTTTCTGTGGCCATGGTGGGAGCGTGTGGCACTTGTGTGGTGGCAGCCTGTACAGGGATGGTCACGTGGGCTGGTGCATCTGTGCCAGTTGCAGCTGGTGCCTGTGTCCCGGAGGTGCTTGCATCCTTATCCCCAACAGGTTGGCTTTGTTGGCGACATGCAGATGGACGTTGCGTTGCCTGTTGGGCATTGTAGCTGTCACTTGTCGTGCCTGTGGGGAGACAGAGGGCATGCTGTCAGTTGTGTCGTGGTATTTGATGGGTCCATCACATGCATCACACTGAACGATCTGTGACCATTTTCATGTACACACATTTGACTGCTGATGCACTCAGGTCTGTGTGTCACAGCTTGTACTCAGTCAAGCACTGTGTACATGTCCAGGGGACATGTACACAGTGCATGTTGCTAGTCATCTGGGTGATTGGTGGGTGCATTGGGTCACTCCTGCCCTGGCTGGCGGGGTCATCAATGGGTGCATTGGGTCGCTCCTGCTCTGGCTGGGAGGGAGGGTTCATCAATGGGTGCATTGGGTCACTCCTGGGGTCCATTCACACTCATGGCTTTGTACATTGTGCACTTACCGGCATCAGCAGGTGGGCTCACTCCTGCCTCTGCATCACCAATGCCCTGTATGCCCTCAAGGTGCAGGACAATGCTGCACCGCTCCCACCATGACTGCAGTTTCAATGGGGATGCTGGGCCTCCACCGGTGCCAGTGCTGTGCAGCGTTGAGGTTAAGCACTCTCAGCCGAAGGTCATCCCTCCTCTTGTGGCAGTCCTTTACAGTGCGTAGGGTCACCCCTACCACAGCGCACTTGTGTGCTGCTTCGGCCCAGACTTCCTTACGGCGTTGCTGGGTATTGTGCCACTGGTCTGCACTGAACAGCATTTCTGCATGTTTCACTATGTTCTCAACAAGCACTGTGAGCTCTGCCTCACTAAACCTATGCTTGCACTGTCTTCTTGCAGGAATCCTTGATGCCATTGTGGTGGATGATTCTGACAGCTCAGGGAGGTGGTGTGCCCTGTGGTCTGTGAGGATGGCAGTGGATTGTGGTTTAAATAATGGCCACCTTTCTCGTTGCGGTTTTTGCAATCATGGTGTTTCCGCATCCGGTGATTCCGTGTCCGTGCTTGCGGGGACGGTCACGGTTATTCCACTGATTTTTGGGGCGATATGTCCATGTCTGTGGGTGTTAACGTGCCGGCGGTGACACCGTTTCCGCGTAGGTCTGGTGTGCGCGACCGACAAGCTGTAATCGGCCGTTGATTCCGCGACTGTGCGGTCGCAGAAATGGTGTCACCGTCGTCACAGAATTTACGGTTTCTGGGTCGGCAAACTCGTAATGAGGACCAAGTTCTTCAAGGAGAGGGCAGAAGTCAGAGGAGTGTTTGACAGTAGAACAAGAGTTGAGAATAGCGACGTGGAGCAGGTTGCCACATTAGAAAGACTTCCGGGGTGGGGTACAGGAGGGAGGTACACCCAGCGGAGGTTGTAGAGCGGTCCTAAAGTGGGCAGAGGCAATAGACAGAGGTGGCATGGGGTCAGAGAGGAGGAGGAGGTAGGTGCCAGAGAGGCGATGAAGGAAAGAAGTGGCAAATGAACCAGAGAGGTGTTAGAATGAGTAGCAGGAGAAGAGAGGAAGTTGATAAGACGCGGGAATCACCTATCAAAAAGGAGCAGATTGGGCTGAGGGCCCTGGACTAAGATAGTCCCATTTAGATAGACATTAATGATGGTTTTGGAGGAGTGGAAGGAGGCCAAGAGGGCCTCCCACCGAGTGCCACCATTAAAGGGATAGTGCGCTCAAAAATGTTAATATCCCGATTTTTCGGGCATGTGTTTTTGCAGCATACTGTGATCGATCGTAAAAAACGTAAAAAACCTTCCTATGCATCTTACCTTAGTTTTCCTCACTTTTACACATGCGAAATCAAGGGGTTAGGTGCGGCCATCTTGTGCTAATCTTATCCGTTGCTGCATCGCTCTAAGGTCGAGTGCCCCTACGGCATTAAATCATATCCCCCACCACTGAAGCTGACAACACTATTCCAAATGATAGGCTCCACCTATTTTCATGACGTTAGTGGGCAGCGTAGCCAAACACGCCCAGTCATCACCCACATAATAACTTCAGTTAACGCAGAACCTGGAAGATTAAGATACACATACTCTCACAGCACACCCCAAATCAAATTTGCTATCAATAATGAAAAAGAAAACATCATTAATCTGCAATTTCGCAAGTGCTTTTATTTATCAAAGAACACTCCAAAAACCACATTATCGAGATCCAATGATTGCGATGAATGACCAATAGTTGTGTGTTCTTAGGATCGAGTGGCAAAAATGTAAAATGACGCACATGGTGTTCCTTTCGGGGGAGGATGTGGAGTGGATGCATTAGATTCTTGATACACCATAAATGATGACAGTTTGCTCGTTGTCGCTGGTACTGCCAAAGGGCATATTGGTCCCAGTCTATCGTCTCACATGATGGTGATGCTGAACGATGCGGTTAGGCGTATCTGCCATTGTTGGTTGAAAAAGCCATCCCACGGCAGCTGGAAACTATGGAATTCGCAGAACGGTACAATATATCTGTGTAGATCACAGAATAAAAATATATTTTAGTATCCGTTCCTTATTCTAATTTATGTTGTAATTCTGCACCGGATGAAACAGAATAACAAACACAAACCACACACAATGAACACACACAGACAACGTGGGGAACTATTTTAGAGTACGATGTGCATGAAAGGTTAGCGCTGAGAAGCCGGTATAGCTCCCAAAGGTATGGATAAAGTGACTCAGAAATAGGACAACAGACAGATAGCACTGTAACGGAACTGGGAATATTATCTATCGAAAAACGAACCACGTACCCTTGGAAAATGTTTTGCCCACTGCCCTTTCAATAATGCAACTTGGATTGCACACCCTGATATTTCATGGGACGAACTGGTTTAGACTGGTTTCGATATCACTAGCCTGCATACAGGTTGTGGTTTTGGGTCGTCTATGAATAATCGTCACAATATGCTCCAACGAAACAACCCATAACAATGTCAATAATCAATACCAGCCAAAAATCCAAACCTTTACTCATTCCTACTTAAACTAAACACAAATGTCAATTATTAGTAGACTTATAAATGAACTGCGAGTTATACAGTGGTATACGGAACAACGTATTTTGTCCACTATTTACGTAAAATGGCATTTTTGCACGTTGCTTAAATCTCCCATATGCAAACAGAACAATTTTCCCTTTTTTCATCTCAAAAATATTATGTATAGTTCAACTTACATTATGGTCATTAGTTTCATTCTCTTGGCGTAGCGCACAGTGCCCGCTCGAACAACGTTTTGCATAAATTGAAACTAAATGTTCCAATGTCCACTTCCATAACAGTAAATGTTATTATTTTTGCACGTATTCCACAGCTTCTGTCCTTCTAGCCTGGCAATTGCTCCCTTCGGTCCAAGGTCACATAACAATCGAAGCTTGTTTTCAGTGTCTATGTTTGGTCGGTTTCATTTTTGTGAATGAATGCCACAATATTAAAACATACCAGACAAGATGCTGCAGTGTGAACTGATTAATTTCTTCTATCCCCACAAGCCTCATCCCACGAAGTGACCTTCACTCCATGGAGCAATGAGCACAGCTGGTCCACATGGTATTTGAAAAACCCAAGAAAAATAAACAATTTGTTTTCTGGCATCCACCAATGCCACGTAATCTTGAATACTGTCTCACCCATCACTAGTGCGGGTTATGAACCTATATGTGATGTCATTCATGATGCTGTGGCCTTTCCATAGGCAAAAACATTACATCTGGAGTCTCAACGTTCACAAAGAACAGCTACCTTGATGATTATTTTTTAATTTTGGAATAAAGGTAACCTTGTTAAACCCTGCAACCTATCTCTTTGCTTCTTTCACAAGAGGTTTGTATTAATTATGTTTTGAGCGTAACAGGGGACAGCCGTTCACACTATCTATCCCACCTGAGGCAAGCACATTGCTTGCCCATACCAGGTTAGTAGTATCCAACTAGGACTTGTCTCAATCGGCCGTGCCTGTGCATAGGGTAAGCGCGGATGAGCGTTAGCCAATTTTTCAGATTCACTCCCTGATTTTCAAATGCAGACCTGAGAAGTTTGTAGCCTTGTGCTCAACATTGCACTGGTGCGCTAAGTCACGCAATCGCGACGGTCACGCGGAAAGCGAATCTTCTTGGGAAGGCCACAGCAAGTCAGGTGGGGGCCTGAGACGATGAAGAATTGGGTACCACTATTCCAGTAGGGTCTGCTCTTCGCGGCAGATCAGTTTTCGAAATCTGAAAATGGCCAGTGAGGGCAGGCCAACCCAGCCAACATAGAATTCCTTTGGTACTCTATCCGTTGTAAGGTGAATCTCAGCAAGAAATCACACAGTCTATAATAGGCACGGTATAAAACTATGAGTTGCATTCTGTATAACTATCATTTGAGGAGAGCTGGACCCTGGGGTGCGATATTCAATGACAGTTGCTTTTTGTTTCACAGAGCAAGGGAAGCCATGACTTCAAATTAGTTTCTGAACACATTTACACTGACGGTAAGTAAAACCGATAATACAAGGCACTCAAAGCCTCGTGTAACCTAGGATTCCTTTTGTGTCTGTACAAAACAGACCACAATATCATATGATGTTATGATATGGCCAGGGCTTTAAGTGGGGTAAGAAATCGAGGGGGGGCCCTCGTTTGGGGGCGTGGCTTGTGGGAGGGGCGTGGCCTAAAAAGTACGCAAATCGTAGGGTATACACACAAATATATATAAATGTTATATATTTGTGTGCGTACCTTACTATGGTTTGTGTACTTTGCAAGCCATCTTTTCCAAATTGTAGAAATATGTTACATATTTCTATGTTTAGAAAAGATGGCTTGCAAAGTACACAAACCATAGTAAGGTACGCACACAAATATATAACGTTTATATATATTTGTGTGCATACCCTACGGTTTGCCTAGTTTTCAGGCCATCTTTTCTAACATTTCAGGTTTATAAAACATGGCTTTGAAAGTACACAATTCAAGCCATCTTTTATAAAGCTTTGACTACGGACAAAATTGTCCGTCGGCAAAGCTTTATAAAAGATGGCTTGAAATGTGTACTTTCAAAGCCATCTTTTATAAACCTCGAAATATGTCGAGGAATCCCCAGGTTCGCCGAGGGTTAAAGACGCCTCGGCGACCTGGGGAAACAAAGGGACAGTAACTGCCTCTGGTGACCTCTCGCGCGAGGGGTCACCAGATGCAGTTACTGTGACTGACGGAAGTGGAAGCCAGTCACAGCGTCGCTGTGGCTGGCTGCCACTTCGGTCAGCTTGCCTGACTTCATTGCAGGCGCATTATCCCGTCGCGGCTGCGGCCACGACGGGATAATGCATCCCGCCAATGTTGCGGTAGGACGGGGCCCCGGCTCAGTCCCACTTTTTGGAGACTGCCGGGGCCCGGCCCCGGCAGGCCCCGGCCCACTTTAAGCACTGGATATGGCATTTATAACGCACATATGAACTAGTTCTTCAAGGCGCAATAAGGCAAGGTATGGGAGACAGAGGGAAGACAGAGACAAAGATCTTACTAGGCCAGGTGACATTGATATTGCGAAAGTGCAAAAGGAAAGGGGGGAGGATAAAAGTGTTGTGGGAAAGGGAGGGCAGTGGAGTACATATGATAAACAGTCAAAATAAATAAAGGAAGGCAAAAAATGAAAAGCGTGTCCAGCAGGTGGAAAGTGCAAGGGTAAGTGCAGACAAATAAATAAATAAAATAAATAAATAAGACAGCAGGTGTCAATTGCTAGTAGGGGGCTGTAGGGATACAGAAACAGTCCCTGAGTGCAAGTGTTGCCATGGGGGCAGTGCAGGTGGGCAACTGGCGGGGAGGGGACCTGGGCCCGATATCAAAGGGTACCCAGGTCAGACGGCAACCAGCACAGTTTCAGTTTCAGTCTTCAGTCAGCAGATCAGCAGGGGATAGGAGGAGAAAAAGCAGATAGAGATAGAGGAGAGGAAGGACCCAAGTTGGAACAGGGAGGGTTGATCGGAGAGCAAAGAAGTTAGCCAAGCCAGGGCATGATCAGTGATACCCCGGTTATCACGGAGACGGTTGAAAAGGATGGTAGGGTTCACCATGTCAAAGGCAGAGTAGCGATCGACTAAGATGAGGACAAGGGGGTGAAGGAATCAAGGTTGGAGAGCACGTCCTCAGGGATGTTCAGGAGAGCAGTTTTTTGTGAGTCCTGAGAAAGTACACAAAGCATCCAGTTGGATGTTAAAGTCTCCAAGAAGGAGACTTTAACATGGAGACTTGTTAACTAAGAGGCATTAAGTAAACATTAATGATGGCCTTGGACAGAGTTGAAGAAGGCCAAGCGGGCCTCCCACCGGGTGCCACCATTAATGGGAGAAGAAGAGAAAGGAGAGATCAAAGAGACCATATGTAGAGTCCATAGGTGTGGCGATGGAATGACAAAGAGGATGTCGGTGAGGGTTGCCTGGAGGTAGCACAGGTATAGGTATCAGCGATAGGGAGGCCTGGTTTGGAGACCAGGATGTCCTTTGTAAACCTCTTCCTACCAGATTTAGTGAAGAGAGCAGGGTAGTCAATAGAGAAACAGTTACAAAACATGGGAGAGACAGAGAGCACCATGGAATTGGTAGGCAGAGGGAAGAAGGGGAATGGTGTTGGAGGGGGCTGGGAAAAACACAAGGGAAGTACACAGGGAGGGGTGCATGCAAAACAAACCACAGAGTCACACTGTATGGAAACCTAGCCACAACAGGCACTTATTGCAAAAATGTTGATAAAGAGGATCCATTGGAAAATTACATTTAGTACGCAATGGTGTGCTATGTAGAGCTATGAAGTTCCTCGGTCAATTGTGTTGAAGCTTCAGCCTCTGTTATTTCAGGTTGTGATATTTGCACACAAATTGGAGAAACAGATAAAATTGAATGTTACTTGGGTGGAACATTTTGGCGGGTGTAGATTGTGTCATGGGGTCTGCGAGGAATTGCAATGCATCTTCATTGCATTCAGGCTCTTGTCGAGTTGTCACATGGTAGCAATGGTCCATGGACACTTTGCATGGATGGCTGGTCACATTCCATTCAGTTTCCAGCCATTGGGCATAAGCATCATAAGTCTGCTTATTGACTGGACCACGCTGCGCCCCAAATAATAGTTGCTCCATTGTGAAATCTGTTTGGCAAGCAACATCTTTGGTTTCATTTGTTGTCTGTCTCTTTATACTTCTCTTTCTTCTGGGCCTCTAAGAGATGTGTTGAGAAACATGCTCAATGTATAGCACACATACAGCAGGTACCACTTTAAAATCGAAACCATTATATGAATTAAACACCAGCCTAAAAACATCTACAAAACAAACTTGTTTGCTCCTTACCCTTGTTTTCTTTGTTTTCTTTGAAACCGTGGGCTTCTCTTTTCTCACCACACCAGCAAGCTGAAACAAATTTCTTATTTATATGCTGTACATCAATCACATTTCATTTCCTCGCAAACAAACATATGTACATATCTACAAACAGAACCAACTTGATTGAATAGAAAAATGTAGAACATTAAAATGTATTCCAAATGCAATGCAATATGATGTCCAATTGTATTCAATATTAGGTTATGTTCATCTCTGGTCCATGTGCCTCCTCTTCTAATTCCACACCTTGTGTACATTCATTGAATAGAATATTCATTAAAAAAAATAAAAAGTCAATCGTACTGGAAATTAAAATCTTTCATTGCACAGAGCACTTACACATAAAGTAGTATTAAATGACTAAGAACCATATACTCAAGGTTTGTTGTCGCAACACCAAGAGAACATTTGTATGAACATACCCTTGCAAACAGTTATAATATACATTTCACATTTCACCTGATAACCTTCAGAGATGACACATGTACTTGATTAGAAATCATTGTGCAAAACATACTGAATGTAATGTTTCCCTCACGTTTTTTGTAATGTATTCTGCATTAGGGAGGAAGTGTAACATTAGAACCAAAATCAGAAAAGTTTGAAACAGTGCACGGTTGCATGCATTTCACGCTCTATTAATATCCTTTGTAGGACTTACTATTATTCTTGCAAGGGAACTGTAAGTACACATACCTCATACTCTGGGCCAGTTGCAAAGGAGGAGGTGATTATAGCCGAAGTTCCAGCATCCCCCTGTAACACAGTATTTGTTTTCGTACGCAGGAAAATAGCGAAATGCAACGGTGACAATGAGATGCAGACAATGGTACATAAAGAGGGACACCCATACATGCCACTTAGTGTTACTAACCGATAGCACACATAAACATTTTCATTTCATTTGAAATTGCAAGCATAACACATTCTCGTAAAGGACAAGTTAAATAAAATTACTTGATAGGCGAGTAAATTTGATGTTGACTCCGGAAATGAAATTGATGCGGAATCGTGTTCCTTCATTTTCCGAGCATTGTCATAAAGTGGCATAAGGGAAAATTAAAGTTGTATTTGATATGAGGGCAGATCCAATGCTCGAGAATATCACTTTGTGCATGCCGGTAGGACTCCCCATTGGGACACTGGACGTGTCAGTGGTTTCGTCACTTGTGAAGGTCTGTGCATCCATCACTGTGCTCTATGCCAGAAAAAGGACATGTCAAGCAACTGATTATGAAAACATAATGCGACTTTTAAAGGCCACAATAGCATTGTTTTATAATGGTCATAATTGCTAGATTTATTAGAGGCTCAAGAAAGCGGCAACCGACGTAGTGTAGTGAAATCTAAAAAATCAAAAAAAAAATTCAATGCAATCTTGTAGCAATGGAAACCTTAGTAAGGCACTTTTTAAGTAAATATACACAGAAAGCTCAAATCCGTTCATGAAGTTACCATTTCGGTACCCTGCCGGAATTAGATCTAGAGATCATAGATAGTACGTATTAATGCAGTCCATCGTCCTACATAACAACAAACACACCTAATTCATCATGCAGGACTCACTGTGTGCAGCGTGTGCATACATTCAGTTGTAATTGCATGTAGAAGCAATTTATGAAGAATTCAGAGTACACAAACTTTCGTGTATTTAGATCGTTTGTACATATTGTCGGTAAAGTGCCGACTGCAGATGCGGAATCGATTGGGCCTCACGTCCCTCAAGACATCCTAGGCTCTACTTTCAATCTCGTGCACTGGAAAACCACAATATTTAACCCATTTTCTCATTAAACCAATATCCTTCGGGAATGTATGCAGGACTACTCCCGGATATCTTACGCGGATAATTCACTACGCAAAATATGTTACGTGTTGAGCCCTAAACATCTAGTAGATTTGCTGCACTTGACACAGCCACTGACACAGGTAAGGATTGACCCAGGGACAGAACAATGCGTGTCTAAAACATTATGGGGTATAGAATCGGCGAATAACCCCATTTTGTAAATGAAGAAGTTTAGACACGTTTGTCTGATGGCTGTTAGAAACATCATTGAGAAAACAGTTCCCAAGTGTGTGGGTATAAAGTATATCTAATTGAACGCCTAATGGAATGTCGACATGTTTGCTTATCGAGGCAGTGGCATGCAATGTATCTGTGCAGTAATTGCATGTACTACGGAGCCTATAGCAGGACCGATTTTTCTAGTATTTCAATGCAAATACATTTTGAATAACAATACATGTTTTAAATGTTCATTAACATCTTTTTATAAAACATGGTTGTGTCTTTATGTTGAGCGGTTCTGAGGTGAACATGTCTGTCCTGAAGCTGTCTGAAATATATTATGATGAAGGAGGTGTCATGGAGGGGTTGATGGCCTGTGCCGTAAACTGCAAACCGATGGTGAGACGGTGTCACAGGGAGTGGTCAAGACGTGGCTTTCAGGGGAGGAGGCCTACACGCTACACAAGCCAACCTGAACGCATTTTAAATGCTGAATGACCATGATAGCTGACATTGATCAACAATGGCAGGCCGATATTATGGATTTGAGCCAGTTCTGCGAAGACAACGATGGTTTTCGCTATATTCTAGCCATCATCAACGTTCCATCATAACACGCCTATGTTGAGGCTTTACAGAACAAGACGGGTCACAGCGTTGTGGACAGTTTTCAAGCAAATGGTTAACAAGGGCTGGGTGCTAGCTAAACTATATAGATGGATGTCGGTAAGGAGTGTTTAAATAAGCTGCTACAGAGCCTTCTAAAACATCACAGGGTGCATCACTTCGTAACACACTGCGAAGTTAAAGCATCTATTGTAGAAAGTTGTATACAAACTATTAAAACATGCCTCTTGTGATTATTCACAGCTAAAACAACCGTAGGTATGTGGATGTGTTACCCGCATTTATAAATGTGTATTACAACACGCATCATAGATATATTAAAACCACCCCCACTGATGTAATACTGCAGAATTCCCGGGAGGTCTGGAAAAAACTGTTTGGCGAAATACTTTTTTAAAAAAGATGACACTTATGCCCCTTAAAAGGGGGATCATGTGCTGATGTAAAAAATGAAGGCTGTATTTACAAAGGGATATGAGCAGAATTGCAGCGACAAGATCTTAATCGTAGATGGAGTAACTCAAACGGAAGGCATCTATGTATTCACACTAATGCACACTAATATTATTCAGGGGAGAGTGTTCAGTGTGTTTTTAGTCAGTAAAGACCAACAGCGAGTTTAGAGAATCAAAAAAGTCATAAAGAGTAAAGGTTGTGGAGCCATGAAACAGTATCTAGTCAAATGGCTGGGATGGGCTGACATATTCAATAGTTGGGTCCCCGCCGGATCCCTAGAGGCCATGGGTGTGGAACCCATCAGCAAGGAGTCTGCACCTTTCTAAAGTATGCTCCCCAGCAACGCTTCCACCGAGACATTCCCAGGGAACAAAATATCCAACTTTACTGTGAAGCTGACCAAACCCGTAAATTTGCAGGGGCAATGGACGGTAGTGCTCCCTGAAGTTCAGTACGTCCGATCGTGGGACATTTTAGCCCCAGGGGAAGCCACGTTTATCATAAAATTAACAAACGCTCCGAGCTTCTGGCCGGGTGGGTGTGATGCTGGAAATGCATTGGAGGGACAGCGCCTCCATGTCCTTGTCCTATACTCCTTTTATCATGTCGGTCAGATAGTACAGTGAGCAGAGCGCTCGCTTTAACATCCGTGCAGAGCCCGCCGATGCAGGTTCGAATCCCGGCAGGGCCAAACTCAGCCCTTCATCCTTCCGAGGTCGATAAATGAGCACCACACACCGTGGGTAATAATAAGCAGCGCTCAAATGCCTGTGGGTTTTTTAAGCGCTATATAAATGCTAAATTATTATTATTATTATTATTATTATTATTATTATTATTATTATTATTATTATTATGTGTGTTCTGTGTTATTTTATACACAGGAGTCCATCTGGGACTCCTGGCAGTGCAGCTCTTCCTCTTTTTGGTTGGGTGAACAGACCCTTGGGATACCCTTATGGCACCCGTGGCTGGGGGTACAACCCTGTACCCCTATTGTGTGTTTTTGGACACCTGTGTGTGGCCCATAGAGCAGGGTATGGTCTGGTGGCAGCTCCATGCTGAATTTGACAGGTCTCTGAGTATCCTCCATTTTGGGATACCCAGGCCCTGCCATTGGAATCAGTTGATTCCTGATAGGAGACAAGATGGCCCCTGTGGCCTCTTGCTTTCTATTGCCTGTTACCTTGTTTCCCCAAAGTCCTGGGAAGCCCTGACTCTGTTCCTTCCCCTGACTGGCTGTTGGGTGGAAGTGCCATATATGTTATTGTGAGGAAGTCCAGGCCAGACTGTCTGGAGTCTTCCCAATGGCTGTATGTTGTGGGTACGCGCTTGGGGTGGGACCTGGGTGAATGGAGTGTGTGACCAATATACATTTCATGTTATGGGTGTCTGGTTTCTGGTGTGTGACACCATGATTGAGACAGCCCTTCCCGAAACTGGTATGAATGCAGTGTAGAGTGTTGAATGGATGGGTACTTACCCCAATCCACATTCCTTGTTGTGAGTGTCTCGATGGAGAAGAATGTCCTGAATGCATTGTGATCCTGATTGGCTGCCTGTCTGCTAAATTACCTTTTGAATGATTGGCTGCCTGAGCCTGGCTCCGCAGTTTGAATGAGAGACAGAACAGTATATCTGGAACCTCTCACGTACTGGAATTGTTCAGAAGCTGAAGTCGAAACTTGATTCTTACTCTTGAAGCCGAGCCGGAAGAAGAAGAATTGCTGCTGCTTTCCTTCGATGCAATCTGAAAGCTGTCATGCCTTCGAGGACTCATCCAAGAGAGGTCCTGGCTAGGAGACCTTTTCCCGAGCTACGAGGGAACATCATGCACCAGGTAACCTTCACCAAGGCTCCTTGGAAGTCAGTCATTGAAAGGCTGCCAACCGTAGACGGGGACCGCCGAGGAATCTGAAGTGAAGCGCCAGAATGTTGTAGAGGAGGTCCCAGACATGGCCTGCACCCCATCCCCTCAGTTCGAGGTACCAGGAGCGTACTTGCCAAGATATGTGACGTATGAGGAGCAAATTAATCAACAAAGAGCTGCACTGGGACTCTGCCCAGTAAACATCAGAAGATCCACACCTGTTGAAGCGCCCATAACCAGACAACCCTGGGCAGCACGGTACCCTATCCGACAGCCGTACCAGCCGCTGATACGAAATGAAGAGTACCTACAGATGGTCCATGAAGAGACCTAAAGAGCCTTAATGGAAGGCCAGTGGAAATGATACAAGGGCCTGAACAGACTTGTGAATGAACAAAAGCGGCTATCGAAGACAAGCACGCCA
This sequence comes from Ambystoma mexicanum, assembly GCF_040938575.1. Classification (NCBI taxonomy): domain Eukaryota; kingdom Metazoa; phylum Chordata; class Amphibia; order Caudata; family Ambystomatidae; genus Ambystoma; species Ambystoma mexicanum. Next base: position 867,653,408 of record NC_090924.1, on the reverse strand, counting down.
GTGCGAGTAACTGCAAAAATAAATGTAATGGACACAGAGAAGAGACAATGTTAAAACGTAAGGAAACGTTGCTACGAGACAAGATGGAAGCAACTGACCAGTTAAACGTGTGTAAATAGGCTTGGAACGCAAGAGGCTAAATAAACGATACTGTTTGCAATGCTTAGTAGAATATTAGAGCGGCAAGCGCCAACCATATATCTACCTCAATAAGGCACATTATACAAGTGCAACTACATTTTGTAAAAGCAGAAATGTACCCAGGTTGCCAGAGGCCTGACAGGCCAAGTTTTGTAACCCAGCCAGAGGCAAGAGAAGGAGCGGAATCGAAACTCAACAAAGAGTGGCTCATGCCTAGGAAATCGAGGTCAACCAGAGAAAGGGAGGAGAGTGCCAGCTAACAAGACTCAAACTTCAGACCATACCAGGCCACCCCTTGAAGATTAAGATTAAGTGGGGCCCATGCTGGTGGCGATGCTTAAACAGAATTAAATGCACTAAAAGCTGGAAACTGAAGCAGATTCATGGTGAACTAACACGTGACCAGCCAGGCGCGAAGAGGTACCACCGCCTGATGTCATCCAGGACCCGAGGATGCCATAACTTTTCCCGATAAGAGGCTACAGTTTCGAGGCCATACCCAGCCAACTAATTGACACATAGCCCTAAGATACTGATTGATGGAAGGGGGTAGGGTGAAACTTGGGACACCAGGCACATGGGTGTCCATTCTGCATGCTGCTAATTAAAATGGGGATTTATGTCTATGGTGTAACCTGCCCAATCACAATGGACAAAGTTATCTGGCGTCCTAAAGATAGTAGAACCAATAAGACGTCGTACTTGTAGTAACGTCAATCACGTGTGATGTAGTGGGATGGGCGTAGACGCCCACCCGATAAGAGTTATCCAATCCGCATGCCCTATTATCATATACAGATATAGCACCTATACTTAAGTTACCTTTCCTAACCAATTGTATTGCATGTCGAGTTTTTGTAGAATTAGACGTCAGTGATGACGAGTTTTGCCTATAACTATTGCTGTTCGACTGAAGTTCGAGGAAGTCGCAGCGAGACGGGTGGTCGCAACCATTCTGATTCCTAACTGCTTCCCTGTTTGATGCACTTGTCATGAAACGGACTTCCCTTTGCCAAATTACTGAGTCCTCATTATTGAGTCGTGTTGGAGTAAGTGAATCCTGCACCCCCAGTCCTCACATGGTGCAGCTATCTTGTCTTACAGGTACCAGAGGGTGCGCACTGATCTATGGGCCCGTCAGTGAAACCTTGCTCCTCTGTACACTTGGTAGCGTGAGGATGGTTTCGGCCATTGATTATTGATTAATATAGTTATAAGACACCTATAGAGCGACGGCACAGAGTAACTTTGGGCCTTCGGCAATATCACAAGTCCTTTCGCCATTCCGGCCGAGTAGACTGAGAAGCTCCCCGTGGACAATGATAGTGTAAGTCCATAAGAAATCTGCAGTGGGTCTGAAGGAACCCGCCTTTCCAAGCATAACCCTTCTCATTCCCACAGGCAGCCAATCGGACGAAAAAACCTTAAAAGGCTAGAAGAGGAACGGGCGGTGATCCCGAAGTTCCAGAGAGGAAAAGATGTGAGCGGTGAGTGAAACAATAAACTCGTTACTTTGGCAAATGTCTTGTAGGCATTAGAGCAAGTAAGGGAAAGGTAACGGTGGGTGGCGGAGAAAAAATTAAAATAGTCAGAAGTAGAGAAGACTGTATATATATGTAGGGGGTAATGGCTCGAGCATAAGAGATAAAGAGTGGATACCGGGGGGACACCTGAGAGAAAAACAAGGTGTACCAGGGGGACACCTGAGATAAAAACGAAGGATTACCAGGGGGGCACCTGAGATGAAAACTTAAGGATTCGCTTTGTTCCTGCGCTTTAATACAGCGGTCAGAAGAAACGTGAACTCATAGCCCATATAATAAGGGACAATTGGACTACGGTGACGTTTAAAGACGCATCAAAGGAGTTTGTTTAAACTCCATGACGGGTTTAGTCTGTCAAGTGTCTGTTATATGTGTTCTGTTGTACGTCAAGTGTAATAGAACGGTATCGTTGATTGTCCGAAATGAAATTTAGTTTTACGAGATTCTGTCACTGAGAGGGAATCGCCAATGAATTGATGGTTTTGAGTTAATTGATAGTATAATTTTGGCAGGAAAAGTTTGGATTGGAGCTTGCGTATCTGGTGCTTGCTCATACTAGTAAAAGGATACCAAACTGTATAAATATTGTTGGTAACGGAATTGAAAATGGAGGAGGTCACCCCACTTGCGCATCTGTGCATGCAACTACCTAAGCATGCTCCTAAACTAAAAAAGTATAGCACAGAGTGGGTTAAGGGTACTGCCCACAAGATGTTTATGCTTTGGCCACAGAATGGGTCCTTATCTAAAGCCGTCTTACAACATATGATGACTTTTCTACATGCCACATATACAGGCAAGAAGCTAGAGAAACGTCTTGCTGTTCTAGAATTGTGGAAGATGTTTGAAGAGACGAAGGTGAAAGAACCATCCACAGACTGGATACTAAATGTATGTATGGAGGGGGGTAAGACGCCTACCGTGCCACCAGCCCTGCCTGAGCCAGTCATTGAAGGGAGTAAGACAGAGGGGCTTTACCCGCTAAGAGAACTTAAGGCAGCCACGGGGTATAACAACCCTGCATATGAGTCACCTACATACAGTAGTGAGGACAATAAGGGAAGGGAACAGGAAAACAATATTGCCTCCGCGGTCCAGAGGGACAAGGAGAGACGCGAAGATGAAGGAAAAGATTGGGCACAGAGTTGTGCACCTCCTGATAAGGAGAGAGAGGGAAGTAAACGAAAAGGAAATTAAGGTAGAATTGATGAGATAGCATTCGCAAAAGACGAATGGATGGGAGGTCAGATATTGCTGAAGTTGGATGGAAAAGGAAGTGAGGATATAAGGCCAAGAGAGCGGTCAGAGAGAGATATAAGGCAAAGGAGAGAGAGAGAAAAAGGGATGGAAGTAAGGGATGAAAGGACAAGAAGGAAGGATAGGCTGAAATGAGAACAGCTATATCGCGAAGAGCAAGATAAACAGCTCGATCGCAAACAAGAGGCAGCCTACGACCAGTACAGACAGAATAAGCAAAGGATGTAAGAAGAGCAAAGGGTACGTGAGAAGAGAGCGAAGAGAAGAGAAGAGGAGGAAATTAGAAGGGCAAAGGAATGTAGAAACGAAAGGATGAGGGAAGTAGATAAGGCTAGAGAAGAAGCGAGGAAGCGCAAGAAGTAAATGAGGAAATGGAACATAAGCGCAGACAGAGGGCACAAGATCTAGAATATTTGGAGCGGGAAGTTAAAAAACCCAATCCTGTTGTAGAATGGGAAGACATAGAAGAATTCTTTCCTGCACACGACTTGGTGCAAGGAATAAGTGGGACAAATATTGAAGATGACTTCGACACCAGAAGCATCGGGGAAACGATTGATAAAATATACAGTGAGATGGGGGAAGGGAAGATGAGCGCTTGGAGAGCACTCAGCTATGGGACACTGAGGATGTCACTTGAAGTAGTGGGAGCAGGGGACTGTCCCTAGACAGGCTGGAGATTGGGCAGAACGAAGAGGATACAAGGAGTTGTGTAAACTGGGAGTATTCATTATCTGACTCCGGTGGGGAAATGGAGGATGTGGCACATGAGGAAGGGGGACGGTGCGAAAAATGGCTCCCAGGGGACCGAGGGGTACGATGGTCAGACGCTAGTGGGTCCACAAGTAGGACAACGAAGTCTGCTGCGCAGTCCGGCCGTCATGAAGGAACACCCCATGGTCAGAGGGGGGCGTCAGCACCTGCCTATGCAGATAGATTAACAGCATTGCCAGGGAGACAGCAAGGCGGAAATGCCATCCCAGCGATAGACCGGAGAGCTATGGGGAAAGAAAAGGAAGACTGTGTATTCCAATTCCCGCTACTAGACAAGGGGGGAGCAAGACCACAATATCTTCCATGGCCACACATGACCGAGAGAACTTAAAAAATAAGCTTCCAATGCTGACATCGGGAGCCGGGAAGTGGATACATGAGATAGAGAAAATGATGGACGGTGTCACCTTAGCTATTGGGGACATTAAGGGCCTCCTAATTGCCATACTTGGTGAAAGAGCAGATGATGTATGGAAACGGGCAGGCTACATAGGGTAACCCTTAACTAACACCTCCCATGATGGAGTGCCATTCAATAATTGTAGAGCAGCAGTGTGGAAAGCGCTGCGAACGCTATATCCAGACACTTCTGATATGAGGGCTATGATGACTCGGAAAATGAAAGAGTCAGAGGATCCGTTGATTTATATCCAGAATTTTCAAGATGCGTGGGTGCTCGAAACGCATGAGTCTTGGACGAAATCTATCCCTGTATTTTACCATATGTTATGCCAAGGGTTGCCTGGGCCAGTGCAAAAACAGCTCAAGAAATTGGTAGGAATAGAAGCTAAAACATGGGCTGAAATACAGTTGACAATTGCACATTACTGTAGATTGCTGCAAGAAAAGAATCGGAAAAAGGAATCAACCCGTATGTGTGAGGAGGCGAAGCTGGTGCAAAAGAAATTCTCAAAGTATGCTCTCGAGGGAGCCATGCTGACAAGCCCAGCTGAACCACGCACACAGCAGGCGACTAACCCAGCGCAGAATAACCAAGGTAGCACGGGATTTTACCCGAGGGGAAGGGGTTTTGGAGGAAGAGGATGGCAGAGTAATCAGGGTGGGTTTTGAGGTAACCAGGGAGGCTTTCAGAATAATCAAAGTGGCTTTCAGAACGTGCAGATGGGCAGTCCAGCTGCACCAGATGGACAGATGGCTCGACCACCGCTAGTGTGTTGGCTGTGTGGAATGACAGGACTTGTGGCGCAGGTGTGCAGAAGGCAAGGCATGTGGCAAAATAGCCAAGGGATGGGGGCAGGCATGGTGAATCAGCCTGCCGTCCCTCAGCAGGGCAGTGCACAAAATCACACAGTGCAGCAGCAGGCGCCAGGCCTGCAGCAAGGTGCACAGCAAGTGGTTCAACCCCCGCACATGGGGAACGTACCGCAGGAACAATCTCAGGAGGCACCACCACAAATGTCACAGGGCACTAGCTCCGGAGTGGGAGGCAACCCTGGGGATGGGGGAAATCAGCAAGTATACAGTGGGCCGAACTTATATATGAAATAGGACAGCTCATGGGGGATTCTGATGTGTTCTATCCTATCAGTGACACCAGACCCTAATAGGGAACCTAGGGTGAATGTTGACAGAGGTGCGACACACTCGTGCATACGAGAAGGCATACGAGAAGGCAAGTTTTCCTTGTCTGGCAAGGCCATAGATACTCAGAGTTTCATGGGAGCTCACAGTAGAGTTCCCTTTACAGACGCACTCCCAGTCTCTGTGGAAGAGTGTGAAATGAATGTACCCTTATTATATTCACGTCAGACACCAGTAAACATCCTGGGTCGGGACTTAATGACAAAGTTGAATATGACAGTCTCGTTTACTGAGAACGGTATAGTGTGCTCCACTCCAAGAATGCATTATTCGAACGTGTGCAAAATGATCAGAGGATACTCAGGACGCATAGTCATGAGAGCTATACCGTTAGAGCCAGAAGTCTTTGCATATGGGGTGCGGGTGCTCATGGTGGGATTGCCAGGCCTCGCAGCTAGAACTATGAGGACACCTGATGAGTTTCTATTCAGACCCAGAATACCTATGCACGAAGAGGAGGGACAAGTATTTCCCTTAACGATACAATCTGTTGCAGTGCGAGGGAAAGTGGTATTGGTCGAAGGATATGATGACGAAGCCAGACAATGGTGTGTGATTATCACCATTGAAGAAGGGTATCGAGTAACTGACGTCACCGATGACGATCTGTTCGAAGAACACCCTGACCTAGAAGAGACAAGGGTGGAAGTAAGTCTCATATTTTGGGTCAAAATGATCAAACGGGAGGTGTCACAGAGAATGATGTTGGCGCTGATACGTTCAGAATACTTTGATGATGACATGGCCCAAGTGCCTGCCGCGGTATGGACTACAGGGCCCTATGACGTAGGCCTCCTGAGGGGGAAGGTGATGTGAAAATTAAACTGAAAGCAGGAGCAATTTCACCAAGAGCACGACAATATCCTATGTCCAGAGAGGCAGATGAAGGAATCGAATAGACAATTTCCACCATGATGAAGCAGGGCATTCTAGTGACATCAGAATCACCTTGCAACACAGTGATTTACCCTGTCTAGAAATCAAAGGGAGGGTCTTGGCGTTTAATCCAAGATTTAAGAGCATTAAACAATATAGTTGAAGCCGAATTCCCTCTAGTCCCTAATCCATCCACAATTCTATGCACCATACCCACTGAGGCAAAATATTTCACGGTGATTGACGTGAAAAATGCGTTTTTCTCAATCCCGTTGCACTGTGACTCTCAAGACCTGACGTCAATTACTTTCAGACAAATGCGCCAGAAAAGCACGAGGTTGCCACAGGGGTACTGTGAGTCTCCATCCATTTTCAACTGAGTCCTGCAGATGGACCTAAGCAATATTGCAGTAGACAGTGTTGTTTTGCAGTATGTGGATGGCATTCTGATCTGCAGCATCACTGAGGAACAATGCAGGCACGACTCTATCCAGCTACTGACTATCCTGGCTGAGAAAGGATATAAAGTTGATAAGGAATAGTTACAATACTGTCAGCGAGAGGTGCTGAACATAGGCCAGCTAATCTCACACGAAGGGAAAAAGGTAACCCCAGAAAGGGCTGAAGCTATCATGAACACGGCTAAACCACTCACAATAAAAGAAATGCAAAGCTTCTTAGGCCTGTGCAATTATGTCAGAGCATGGGTTTTCGACTACAGCTCGTATACCAAGCCCTTGCTTCCGGCTTTGAAGAAAGCCCAGGTAACAAAAGGAGAAATTGAATGGACTGAGGCAATGGAGAAGGGGTTTGCAGAACTTAAGGGGGCAATTTGTGCGGCCCCAGTTCTCGGGATTCCAAATTATGCAGAGGAATTCTACCTGTTCTCACATACCGATGGCAATTTTATGATGGCAGTACTCGCTCAGCGAACCTCAATGGGGTACAAGCCCCTAGCGTATTACAGCAGGAGTTTGGACCCGGTCATGAAAGGCCACTTCCCATGCCAACAAAATCTAGCTGCTGCCGCGTTCGCCATTGAAAAGGCGTCATCCATTGTGATGGGGTGCTCCATGACATTGTACGTCGAGCACTCGCTATTCGCCATATTAGAAAAACCAAAGGGCACGCTGACATCTCAGAGGGCATCCACATATGAAGTGATTATCTCTAATCCATCGATCAAAATAGTGCGATGTAAAACTGTGAACCCAGCCACATTCATAGCTGAGCCAGTCACAGAGGGAGAACCTATACATGACTGTGCAAATTATGAGGAATTCTATGATGAAATCCCCAGGGTAAAGGAAAATGCCCTGGCAGGTGGTGAAATCGTGTTCATTGACGGTTCTTCGAGAATCAATCAAGAAGACTGACAAAGATATACAGGCGTGGCTGTGGTAAAACACCTAGTGAATGGAGAGTTCCAAGTACTCGTCAGTGCACGAATACCCTCTCACTATTCTGCGCAAGCTGCAGAACTATTGGCACTGATACTCGCCATTGAGAATCATGCAGACCAGGAAGTAACTGTGTACAGTGACTCCACCTATGTGACGTCCACAGTACATGCAGGTCTAGCGCGCTGGAAAAGGAGGGGCTACCTCCGAGCGGACGGCACGCCAGTGCAACACGCTGCCTTATTAGACAGGTTGATAAAAGCACTACAGCTCCTAGTGGGCATAGCGGTCGTGAAATGCGCCGCCCACACCAAGGGGACAGATTTTGTGTCACGTGGAAACCACGAAGCGGACACGGAAGCCAATCGCATGGCATCAAAAAATGAAACAATCATGGACGTGGAGGTGGCACGTAGCCATGAGAGGATGATGGTAGCACGAGCCACACCTGAGGCCTATAGTAAACTGGGGCAGACTCAGCTAATGGAACTCCAAGGGGAGGCACCTCAGGAGGAGAAAAATTAGTGGAAGCGTCGAGGATGTTCTTTAAACCACTCTGACGGGTTGTGGAGGCAAGACAGCACCGGTAAACCAGTGATGCCTGCCATCCTGCTAAAGGTAGCATTATAACAACTGCACTACCCCCTCCATATGTCAAAAGAAAATATAGCTGCAACGCTCGCAGAAGACTGGTTCACGCTGAATTTAGCGGAGCACGTTGCATTTTTTATGATGAACTGCATAATCTGCCAGTAATTCACTGCTGGGCACACATTAAAAGTAATGAGAGGCGTTATCCCCAGGCCAAATGGGCCATTTCAGCACTTACACATCGATTATGTCGATATGATTCAAGTGTGCAATGGGTACAGGTATTTAATTGTGGTGGTGTGTCCATTCTCTAGATGGATAGAAGCAGGTCTCTGTACACACCCCGACACTACCTTTGCTGCCAAGTTTCTGGTGAGAGAAGTATTCCCTAGATGGGGGGTGTGCGAGGTAATGAGATCAGATAATGGGGCCCACTTTGTTAATTCAGTTTTTGAACAGATTAGCTTGTTGCTTGGTATAAAGCACAAGTTCTCGTCGGCGTATCACCCGGAGGGGAATGGGATATGTGAACGGCTCAACGGCCTGTTAAAGGAGAGGATAGCCAAGTTGAAGCTCACATTAAAAAGGAGATGGTTGCACTGTCTACCACTGGCATTGTCTGCACTTCGGAACCGACCAGGCTCCGACCATCATCTCACGCTGCACGAGATAGTCACAGGCAGAAGGATGAGGACCCCTCTTACCCCCGAGATAGAGCTAGATGTGATGCCAGCCGACTAGAGAGGTTCTGGGAACAGAGATGCAGGAGTACCTTAACTGTATAACATCCAGCGCCTCTGTCATTTCAGGCCAGCTGCAGCGACGGTGAAAAGGGGACAGCGCAGCACAAAACACATCAGGAAGTGCTGAAGCAGACACCGCACAAAGTCTACATGCCCCCCTCATCTTCCCTGGTGACAATGTGCTCGTAAGGAACCGTACCAGGAAGAGGCTGGATGAGCCACGATTCAATGGCCCTTTCATCGTAGAGGACTGCACCCCTTCAGCCGTCAAGCTCCAGGGCAGAAGGGCATGGATCTTCATAAATGACATTAAACCTTATATAGGAGAGGGTTGCCAAGCTACATCTTACCACGAAGAAACCACAGACAACGGGGAAGAACCTCAGCATGTGAAGACAAGATCCATGACGAGGAAGAAGGACACATGAGCAGTGAAATAAAGGTGAAAAGAACTCCGTTTTAAAGTGTGGCTTTTAAACAAGACATTTTCGCAAACCAGTCAAAGATAATAAAGGACATAAAACGAACACCCTGTGCATCCTAGTTGCAGGGTAAAGAGAAGCACATCCAAAGCCACGACAACATTGATAAAACAAACTTTTGAAAGCACGTCATGCCCAAGTAGTACAAAGAATCAAGACTCTGATAGACTGCAAATAAAATATTTTCTGAGAGTGTAACACAGTATCCTGAAGTAACCACTGTCAAGACTTTGTTCGCAGAACTCATGGTATCTTCTAGCAGAAGCCTCAAGTGGGATGTGCTTACGTATTTTCAATTGGTGGTGATGTCATACCCGTCACTCATAGGGAGAGAGACCAGTGTCACAGACTTTATTCAAGATCCTGCAAACAAGAAGGTAATTTGGCAACTGCTGACTGTCATCACGGAAGCCTTCGCCGAGCTACCCGAGCACAGCAAAGAGGACACAAATGCTTCCACTGCCAGTAGACATTGATGAACTCACATTTAATTTGTTCTTTCAACTAATCGAGAAATGCCCAGGACTTGTCGGGAGAACAACTGACACGCTCACTTTCATCAGAGACCCAAGAAATCTAGCTAAGTTGAACCAGCTGTGGACTAAACTAAATCACCTCATGGTAGTCCATGCAACAGGAAAGTGCAGAGACTGCGCAAATCAAAGAAAAACTAATGACCGGGACCCAGCCAACACAGGACAAATGTCCCTATCACCCGAAGACACCCGGCTGGCGCACAACGTCCTGCTTAGACTAGTCACAGACTATCCGGAAATGGTCGGGAGGCTTGCAGATGTTGACGTCATCACCTTCCTTAGAGATCCGGCCAATGCCCCACACATGGGCACACTCCTCCACGGCATAATGCTCCAGGTGGAGCTATCCAACTTCCAGCGAGAGTACCTTAGAAGATTCCAGTAAGACTTTCGCTGTGGGACAGATCGAGGATAGAGACACAGTTCTTCAACCACTCAGCCGCAGGACAGATCGAGAAGAGCAAAGACAAGAACTACACCATCTTATTTTTTCTTTGTACTTTCCCTCTACTTTTTTATTTTTTATTTTTTATTTTTATTTTCATTTTTATTTTTCATGGTCACTTTTATTTTTATTTTTATTTTTATAACATTTTATTTTTTTGTGATTTTTAGCAGTTCCGTCTTTTCATTCCTTCGCATTGAACTGGTTCCAGCATGTCCTCAGGACCAAAGCAAATTCGAGGAGTGCACTGAGACCTTACCTACTATAGAAATGCATTATGAATGTGATGTACCAAGGTTGCTAGCCTAACCCTTTTCCATAGTCTAGCAAAAGGAACTGTACTGCATACCCAGAGATCACTGACAGCACCCACAAGAGGGGGGACATTTGTAAAGCACTCGTCACTTTAATAGTAATGAACTCTTGAACTACTAGATCAGAGCAAGAGAAGGAATAAATAACTGACTATGAACTCGTTCAAAATGGGGGCCCAGAACAGTAACTTGGTTTTATCCCCAGCAGAAGGGCATCCCCACTTCCTGGAAGAAAATGTTGCAAATTGTCTTTCTGAATGATAATTTGCATATGTATAGTAATTATTATTGTTTTTCTGTCATTAACAATCAGAACTGCTTTCTTTATTGGTGTACGAAGTGTCCCAATCTCAGTGCACCCACCAGATAATGAACATCTGGGGCCTACGAAAGCCCCCAGACCCTATATAGTGATTCCAGTCCCAAGAAAACCTGATGGTAAAATTAACGAACTAAAATTAAATGTGATTAGCAGTGATTTAGACACATTTGAGGTAACAAATTAAGAGAAAAACTGGAGACAGGGTCAGCACGGAATGAATGAAAACACGGCACTGACCACTGCACGCACCCACACACAGGATGCACACAGACAAGGGCAAGTGTCAATGACTACAAGGCCTCCAACAAAGGCTGCAGAGAAGGGGAGACAGCCTGCTGAACAATCAGTTCCAGAAAATAGTGGAAGTGACCAAGAAAAGTCAAGTGAGAAACCCAAGAGAGAGGGCATAGCAAAGTCCCTTGAAAGAACAGAAATAGCCACAAAGGAACTCACAGAGAAAATGCAAGCACTGATAGATTATTTGTTCCCATTCATAGTCAGAGCAAAGAAACTGCACGAGGAGCTGAAAAATAGAACTACAGAGACTGTAATAACGAGCACGCCAGCTCGAACACTGCTAACAAGCACCAGATCTACGACACAGCCACACGTTGGGGAGTTGGTGAGCCAATGGCAGCCGGAGAACCTCGATGAAATATTACAAAAGGAAAGGAAAAGAAACGCTAAACCTTCTCCTACCACAGGGATACAGGTAATGAAACCCGCTCCGCTAACAAGCATGCCCAAGAATCCTCCAACAAGAAAGAGTCATATAGACGCATTTAGAGATGTGGTTATAGCTAACTACAAAAGGACATTGAGGATTAAGAGAAACCCACATGAAGACAACAATGAACTCAATAATTACCTGGACAGCACAGCCCATCTCGGAAAAACATATGGTACCAGCACATGAAGGAAGTAGGACAAAGGCAGTCAGAAGGAGAATGCTTCGTCTGTGCTCTCCTGCCATACAGCATGGGCAAATCCAAGATCTTCGTGGCTGTAGAAATCGATGTACCCACAGCACACTGTATGTCACATGTAGCAATGTGCAACACCAGAGGAGAATTTATGGGAAGATAAGCCTCGTTGATATGGGGCAACGAAAAGGACTACCCAGACAAAGATGGCTACGTCCAGGACATTAAAAGAAGAAACAGGGTGCACACCAGGAATCACGTGATCCGATACGAGAATCCTGACGTCAAAGGATCAGGAACACGATGGGTGACAAACCCGAGACTGAACATTCAAGGAACAACTGCAGAAGAGGCACAAATCTGGAAGAACAGAGGCCAAATGCAGATCTGGGGAACAGTGGTTTCTCCAAATGGATGGGAAGAAGGAGTAGTGATCTGCCAAGCTTGGATGGTCCTTGGAGCCTGCAAGGAAGCAATAGAAAACTCTCAAAAATTGTGCAAACCCCTATGGCCAAAGCTAGTAAAGTTACTAACATGGGTCGAAGATAGAGGGTGACCCCTGTAGATAGTGCCACTGGAGAGCCCAAAACTATGCTTCAGAAACAATGGCACAAGGAAGATGGGAGAGAATCTAAACTGCGGACAAATCTTTGAAGCTCCAGGAATGACACAAGGAACCGCAGTTATTATGGACCATTACTGGGCATGTGGATCCAAGGCATACATAAGGCTGCCGAAAAACTGGGGAGGCATATGCACACTAGTGAACGTCCACGTTCCCATGCTTAGGATCCCTAAGAATGACCTGATGTTGGACAGCTTCCCAAAAGCAGATGCTCATCTAAGAAGAAGGAGATCTGTGGAACTAGTATCCAGGATGAGGAGAGAAAATTACTTTTCTACCAAATCAGAAGAGGCATTCCATGCAATCCCATACAAACACAGGCTGTTCAGCCTCACCTCAACAGTGTTCACCACAATGGTCTTGCCACACATCCAAATTGGAGTGAATGCTAAATGGTTGCAGATAACCAGATGGGAGTTATTGCAGACCATCAATACCACTATAAAAGGATTTAACACGATCAAAGAAGAGCTAAGAGCAATCAGGCTGATGACCCTCCAAAACAGATATGTGCTTGACATGATCACAGCAATGGATGGAGGTGTTTGTGCAAAAATCAGAGAATCATGTTGCACATTTGTACCATCGCACGATGAAGAAAACGGAACCCTAACAGAGGCCATAAGTATGTTGACAAACTTGAAAAACCAGATGATCGATGAAAGTGATGAAGTGGACGATGACAGCTGGTTTGGAGACCTGTTCTCATGGGTCCTACAATGGATGGCAGATATATTCAAGTTTATGGGAGCTTTACTAGCAATGGTACTGCTAGGATTCTGTGTTATCAAGATAATCATTACACAGTGCCAGAATGCCAGAAAACTGCAAAGAAAGCCATTGGGATGAAAATCATGGTCGATGTCGAACCAGGATGGAAACCCAAAAACCTGACTGATGAAAAAATAACAGACTTTGTGAAGGCTAGCAAATTTGCGCCATAAGGAACAAGGTTCACATATCCTAAGAAACGAAGAAGATATGAAGGAAAATGGATCTACTGCAGTCCAAATGGACAATGTCAGCTAATGACATGGAACAAAGACGAACATGTGAAAACAGCAGGGAGTTTGAAAGGAGTGATAAAAATATGGACTCCAAAGACTCACACTTTCACACCATCATCTACAAACCCTGAAGACGATGAACATGACACTGAAGAATCAAAGGAAATAAGTGCAAAAGAGATCGCAGAAGTGGTTGATGAACTGACCAGAGGGGGGAGTGTAGAGGAGGTCCCAGACATGGCCTGCCCCCCATCCCCTCAGTTCGAGGTACCAGGAGCGTACTCGCCAAGGTATGTGGCGTATGAGGAGAAACTGAATCAACAAAGAGCTGCACTGGGACTCTGCCCAGTATACATCAGAAGATCCATACCTGTTGAAGCGCCCATAACCAGACAACCCTGGCCAGCACAGTACTCTATCCGACAGCCGTACCAGCTGCTGATACGAAACGAAGAGTACCTACAGACGGTCCATGAAGAGACCCAAAGAGCCTTAATGGAAGGCCGGTGGAAATGACACAAGGGCCTGAACAGACTCGTGAATGAACAAAAGTGGCTATCGAAGACAAGCACGCCAGTGCGAGTAACTACGAAAATAAATGTAATGGACACAGAGAAGAGACAATATTAAAATGTAAGGAAACGTTGCTACGAGACAAGATGGAAGCAACCGACCAGTTAAATGTGTGTAAATAGGCTTGGAATGCAAGAGGCTAAAGAAACGATACTGCTTGCAATGCTTAGTAGAAGATTAGAGCGGCAAGCGCCAACCATATATCTACCTCACTAAGGCACATTATACAAGTGCGGCTCCATTTTGTAAAAGCAGAAATGTACCCAGGTTGCAAGAGTCCTGACAGGCCAAGTTTCGTAACCCAGCCAGAGGCAAGAGAAGAAGCGGAATCGAAACTCAACAAAGAGCGGCTCATGCGTAGGAAATCGAGGTCAACCAGAGAAAGGGAGGAGAGCGTCAGCTAACAAGACTCAGACTTCAGAGCATACCCATCCAACTAATTGACACATAGCCCTAAAATACTGATTGATGGACGAGAGGCAGGGTGAAACTTGGGACACCAGGCACATGGGTGTCCATTCTGCATGCTGCTAATTAAAATGGGGATTTATGTCTAGGGGTGTAACCTGCCCAATCACAATGTACCAAGTTATCTGGAGTCCTATAGATAGTAGAACCAATAAGACGTTGTACTTATAGTGACGTCAATCATGTGTGATGTAGTGGGATGGGCGTAGACGCCCACCCGATAAGAGTTATCCAATCCGCATGCCCTATTATCACATACAGATATAGCACTTATACTTAAGTTACCTTTCCTAACCAATTGTATTGCATGTCGAGTTTTTGTAAAATTAGATGTCAGTGATGACGAGTTTTGCCTATAACTATTGCTGTTCGACTGAAGTTCGAGGAAGTCGGAGCGAGACGGGTGGTCGCAACAATGCTGATTCCTACCTGCTTCCCTGTTTGATGTACTTGTCATTAAACAGACTTCCCTTTGCCAAATGTCCTCATTATTGAGTCGTGTTGGAGTAAGTGAATCCTGCACCCCCAGTCCTCACATGGTGCAGCTATCTTGTTTTACAGGTACCAGAGGGTGCGCACTGATCTATGGACCCGTCAGTGAAACCCTGCTCCTCTGTACAACGTTGAGGCCATCGGCGACCATCACCGACGACCAAGGTTCTGACGACTGCTCTAACCTCGTCGACCAGAGCCGCAATGCTCCATTGTCTAAGACACTTTGAAATCAAGGACTCCCTTGCTCATCACCATCAAAATCTTTGTCCTGCCGGAGAAAGTGAAGGTCGCTGACGAACCGAGGAGAAACCACCGGTGGGTTTCCCGCAAGCCGAAGTCCACAAAGACGGCAACAAAGATCCAAAGGCCAGCAATGATCCAGTCCCGATCGCCGATGCCAACCGCCAATGATCCAACACCATTGCTGGGCCTGCATTCTTCATTGACTCTTTGCAGCAATTAACTATTGTCGTTCAGGTGCACCGCATGCCTCATCTTCGCAGGACGTCCACGATCGATCGCCGACGAGCACTGCAAAGGACGAAGCTGCCATCTCGACAACATTGTTCACCCTTTCTTTGAGGGATCTCGACGATCCATGGCTCCTGCCTTAAAGGGAGTTCACTCAAGAAGGATCCGTCGACGGCCTGTTGACGAAATCTGCTAAACCAGGTACATTGGGGTAGTAGAACATTTTTAGAAGGGAACAAGACTCTGCTAAACAATATATGGACTGGGCTTGTTAGTATATCTTATTTACAGGTTGCCCAGGTAGGGGAGTCCTCATACAGAACTGTGTCTTTGGTAGGGACACGTATTCTGCCAATTGTTGAACCACTTGTTTCCCTCCTATGTCTGGTGTTGGTTTACATAGCTATTACACTTGTATGTCATTGCAACTGTCAGTAGTTGGTGTATTTTAAAAGAGTCAGCAGTGAATTGTGGTACCACATAGATATTGTACATATTTATCATTTTAGTATTGCCTGAGCACAAAGTGTGTTATTGTGTGTGTATATAACTTGAACCTTATTTATATAAAGAACTGTGTTATCACTGAAATAGTGTGTGGACAGTACTTAAGAACCAGCTCCATCTCCTCCTGAGAGCATAAGCCTTGATTGCTCGTCCATTGCTACTACTTAGGGAATCTTGACTGGGGTGCTCTGTGCTTCTACTCTGCCATATAGAGGACAGGGGTACAGATATCCCCCTCCAGCCTTTGCAGTGGATTCCCCGAGGGATATTATCCAAATATGCAGGAACTTGTCAGAGTCATCAACAAAGCCGTAGCAATCATGCCCGAGTACAGTAATACGACACTACACCTAGACCCGCACCAGCAAAAAAATGTTTACAGGGTCCAGATGCATCTGTTAGTATTTCAACAGCAGGAAGACTGTTCAACACACTGGGAACCGTGCAGCACATTTGAAGTAAAGAACCATGGGACAATACCTGCGCCGACATAAACAGGGTTTTTCTGGATTACTGCTGTACAGTGATATTGTGGATTATTAAAAGGTGGAAGATGGCTATGTCCCACTGTTTAGAACCATGGAGATTAAAGGGAACAACAATGATATTGTAAACATTCAATACAACAAGCACGATACGCCCCTGTGTGTAAAAACCATTTCGACACCATCAACATACAGATAAGAGACGACCAGGGGGTTTGTATAATTTAAATACCAAAATATCTGACTTTGGTTGAACTTCATACCGCTCCGGCTGAAATACTAATAAAACAAGGTTATAATGGCTGTGGTGAAGAACTATGGAGATCCCGGGCCCTATATGCAATATTACATGAACCAGAACGGTTACGGCGACCAGCCGTATTTTAGTGGAACCCCTGTAATGCATGGTGCAGTGCTCGATGGTATTTCTTTTTAGAAGTCTTATTAGACACACAATGCTATTCCTACGGCACGTGAAAGCGGCAGCCACCCATATTGCAAAAGACGTCATGGGAAGCACGAAAATGGTGGTTGCTGAGCGTCTCGTCAAACAGAAAAAGAAGTGCCAGGACAGATCAGGGCTCATTTATAAATCACACAGGAACATTAAGAAGAAGAGGTCAGCATTCCTGCTATGTGGCCCCCTGAGACCCACCAAGAAAATCAAATCAAAGTCTATTATCCCTAGAAGACACAAGGCTGGTGATGTCTTTTAAAGAACAATGGTCTTCTTACACCAAGCCTCTGGGGAATGTGTGAAATCGGAACTCGATCTCTTAACCGTACCCCCGACCCAAACAAGCATCGATAACAGTTTCTACATGGAGGTCTCGTCTCTGGCGGTTCTATCGCTGCTAGCCCTCATAGAATCCTTTGTGTCAGGGTCGACCGACATGTATCTGGATTTGAGCGATACGCTTCTGCATCTAACCTCCAAAATAACAAAGGCGGGTGGGACTGACATCGGGGCTACAGCACGAGTGGGCATGATTGCCGACCCGATAGCAACCATGTTCAACCAGATGAACGTGACGCTGGGTGATCGAATGGTAATGGAGAGAGGTAATATCTACGCCTACAGAGCCTACTAACTTACGCCCACAATGTCCTGGATAAGTATCTCTCGGTAGGTCTCTTTTATCACAATGCATGGCATTTCTACAACACTGCTCTGGAATAGGTCCGCAAAGAGAGCCGTTCATGCCAGAACCAGTACAGTATGCGATTTACTAGGCCGTCTACTCACTGACCTTTTCTTCCACGATAGACTATTGATCAACAGTTTTGACCTTAAAGTGAAACTATCCAGAATCACAGATGCTTTTTGTTTTATGAGCGGAGACAATGAACAATACAAACTAGTCATTATATCGGCTAGTTTATTCGTCAAACACGTAAGTGTATCTCCGACCATTAGACTGGCACATGCAGATATCTGATGATAAGTATCCTGTGGAGAGAGTCGCCCTTAAAGTCTTCAGCATCCCTACCGGTAGCTGAGGTACCAGCCAAAACAATCTGCTCCTGGTACAGCTTCCAAAAATATTCATCATGGTTATTGTTGAAACAGTATCGATGACCAGCGCATACAATCGAAACCCCTTTGACTTCAAACACTGTAACATGAACTATGCAGTGCTGCACAAGGACGGTGTACTGATCCCTGTCAAAGCATATTCTCCTAGCTTTAGAGTTCCAAACATAATCAGGGAATACATGGGGCTGTTGGTTGTCACAGGGAAGCACATGCGTGATGCACCGGTCTCAATCACAGGCAACTAGTATGCTCTCAGCTAAACCCTACTGGCCTTTGATCTAAGATCCGGCAGTCCATCAGCGGGTCATTTCAATATCCTGAGAAGCAGAAACCTAAGCGCTGAAATAAAGTTTGAAAGATGCCTAACCACCATACACTTGTTGCTAGCGTTAAAAGTTTTGATAGCATTCTTGATATCAACGTACAAAGAAACATACTTTTTTATATTTAATGGATACTTTACAGCTAAAATGATATTTGCATAAGCATAGACACGCTCAGAAAACCTTTCACGGTGTGCCTACGCCAGCGATAGATGTCCCAAGCGCCTACCCAGGAATCAGCCGGTTAGCCCGGTGGTGAACATCAATCTGCAGACCTGTGGTGGAACACATTGGATAGCTTTGCAACTGGAGAGGGGTGTGCTAACAGTGTTTAATACTTTGGCACACTTCCTGCAACACCCCATATACGCCAGAGTTTTAATAGACTATGTAAAAAGCCTCACAAAGTAATTATGCTATACCACTTTGTCGGTTCAAGACTTGAAAGCCATTACCTGTGGTCAGCACTGTATATTCTTCATCAGTCAAATGCCTGAATGGAGATCGCTGTCGGCTGTTTTGAAAATGTATTCGAGCAATCTCAATCAAAATGATCAAATGGTGGGCATATTTGTTAGCAAGACGTTACCTAATATGTATAGATGTCGCAAACTGTTCACAGTGTGTAAAAAATGTAAATGTGGGTCGTCTATCTAGTGACATATGTATCAATAAAATAACTTTTTTTTTCAATCACCAAGCGTCATGTGTCATTATACACAATGAATAATACAACATAATAAAGAACCAGTAGGTTTTACAAGTTGAAAACTTTTATTAATAAAAATTAAAAAATGACATACTTAATACAGAAAGAATTAAAGTTATACCACAAACATGGCAATACAGAAAAGAAGAAACGTATACATTCAGACAATGATGGGGTGTGCATTGATCGGGTAACCATATAAAGGTGTTGCGTCTCTGGTGATGCAGATTTGTGAGGTGGTGGATGAAGATTTCTTATACCAGCTGCTATTCCACCCCTCACCGAATGGGAGATTGGGTTCTGCTCACAGGGTTATCTATAGGGCTGTGTTGTTGACGAGGAGTAACAGGGGCACCAGATTTAGCCGCTCCAGAATGCGTTGTTGTGCGACATTACCCACAACGGCTGTCAGGATATTTAAATCAGAAAACGCTTGTATAAACTCACTCCAGCCGATGGGAGTATTTATTATAGACGTGTTGTGTTGATTCATAGCACCCCATACTAAATCATGCAGGTTCAAACCCCTCACAACACTGCATCTGTAAATAAACGTGCCTCTATCGGTCCAGCCAATCACATCCTTTGCAAGTTCCATCGTATGTAGCAATAGTTCTGTATTAGGTTTATAGGTTTGGCTAAGAGTATTCACCACGTCCGCAACTACTGCATCTGGCCTTGGTGGAGACTTCACACCGCTAGATTCCTCGGGCGGCATGTCTAATGTTAGTTTGTTTTTCTCTGTATCGCCGTGTCAGGTGTGGTTCAAGTATTTATGCAGAATATTCGTATATAAGGCCGCTTTATCATGCAGCGGTAAATCAGGTCTGTTTAAAACATCCTTCATTCGAGGCGCATAGTGGCAGCCTTGCGTATATCCCAATCCGACGGTGGTGTGGGGGTCGTCAGACTTTCTAACTGCTGCTTTTCCACAAAATACATTGTATGGGTATGCCCCATCACTGCCCCCCAAGCAAGCTGGTGATTAGCGGTAGGTCTATGCCTTTGAAAGTTCCTATGAATCCGCCAGCCTGCAAGGCCTCTTTTCTTTTAGACCTTAGCGATATTCGCTTATTGACCAGCTTCTTGATGACCTTCCTTTTCTTTTTCAACAAACTTATTTGACAGTGTGTTTGGGGCGCGTGTCCATTTAAAGTGTTCTGAGAAATCACTGAAATAGCAGCCACCAGATCATCAGAGGCCGCGGCTAAAATGGCCTTGCATAATTGAGGGGTGGTATATACAAGCATTTTGAGCAGCTCGATGTCTCTCTGTATGCATTTTGACATGGTGAAAGCACGACCGGCTACTGACGTGGTAATGCGATTAATGTTGTTTTTTATATGTCTTTTTAGGAATATACACTGGAGTAAACCTGGCAGGAATATATCGATGTGAGATCTATAATCCTCTAGAGTGGTTGTTTTTAAATCAACCAGGAGATATCCGTAGGAATTACTAGCCTCCATAAAGAAATGCATTTTGGATGGATACATCTTGCGGGCTATCACGGCTAGTTGTTGTTTATCACAGGGGGTTTTAAATAACACTATATAACTAGCGTTTAGCAGTATAGCTCTGTTACTCTTCCCATTGTTGAACAAGTTCTGCACAATGTAAGAAATACTTAGATTGTGGTGGTGGGAGTATTGAGTAAAGTATTTTTCTAGCTTGGTGTTCTGGCCCCCCTCTGCTCTGTTGCCCTATTGAATCTTCTTGGGGCTGTTACGACACGTTTCAGGCTGAAAAGTGGCAACTTTGTCTGGTTCCTCTTTTCAAGTTGAAGGGCTTATAAATCAGGCCAATTGTCGTCACAGATGAAGTTGTAAAAGCATATCACAGTTTTGTAATTTTGATGAATCTGTCACCAATTCCCATCTGAGCCGTCGCATTGAAAAAGCAGATCACATGCCTTTTATTCATCCAAGAATATTACAGTGGTCCCTCCCTGTTGTGACACTTGGTTCTTGACCATCACTTGTAATAACCTTTGAATATTATCTGTCACTTGTTTTCCTTTTCCAAAGCCAGTCTGATCCTGGTGATTCAGTCGTGGTATAGCGACATGAGCAGTTTTCATTTACCCAAGAGAATCCGTGTAAAATGCATGCTTTAATTCAACAACTGTCTCCTCCAGGATTTTATAGAACTCTGCTTGGAATCCATCTGGGCTCAGAGTTTTCACAGTGTTAAGGGTGCTAATTGTCACACGTACCTCCTTCTCCACATTTCTGAGCTCATCCAACATAGTCGTTTTACATTCTCTCTGATGTGGCATGTTGAGGCCTTGTATCAATGGCGGCCTTTAGTACACTGAGGTGCTCCTCTGCGACTCATACAATTCTGTGTACAACTTCCAGAAATGCTGCTTTCTCTTGTCTGGGACACATGTAACCCCACTATCTCTAAGTCTGTTACCTGCGATAGTTCTATCAGTCTCCATACACTTCAACCCAGGAGCCGGCAATCTGCCACTTAGCTCATCTTATTATAAGTATTTAATCTTTAATATAAACAGGGCAGATTCCACTTATTCTGAGCTTGTCAAACGTGCTTGAATTTAAACTTCTCTAGTCTTCTTGTCCTGGCCCTTGGTGCAAACAAATAGACCCTTGGCATCCTTAATTTCCTTCTTCAAGTTCTTGAGTGTGTTTTCCCTCTCTTTTTCTTGCCAGTGAGGTGCATCATTAAGTACCACGCATACCATTTTAACGATTCATATACAGTTCAGTAACACATATCGCCTGTCTGATTGTTTCTGATGAAGGCCAGTATTTCCTTGTTGATTAGGTCCTTTGTCAATTCATCCTTCACGAAAGAAGTTTTAGGTCGCCAGTTGAAACAATTCTGTAAGGCAAACTAATATCTATGAAGTTGTAGGCGCTCCGTGTACTGTCAGGAACAAGTCCAGTCGAGAGTAGCTGTCGTGCACAGGTGAATAAAAGCACTAGTCTCTCCCTGTGGCATGTAGGTGTCTCCAATGATAGTAAACAGCATAATCTCTTATCAGTGCTCTCAGTGCCTAGTGACAATGTTGGGTGGCCGGGTGTTTGACCGCCCTTTCGACCAGTCAAGAAAATTAGCTAAGATGTCATTAAAATCTGGCCCCAGGATTAGAGAGCAGCTCTATGGTCATGAATGTGCTTTGACACTTTATGAAAGAAATTTGGTTACCTCACAGTGGGGCATAAATGTTATATAGGAGTATACAGAGATAAGCCTCCAGTCACCATCACATTCAGATGAATGAATGTTAGGAATCCGTTTTTTGTATTTGAAAATGGCCATCCCTCCGGCCTGAGCAGTAAAGCTAGTGAAGTACACTGTGCACACCTTGACGTTCCAAGTCACCATGTTAATGTCACTCTGAACTATTCCCTCTGTGTGCAGCTCCACCTAGAATCTTGACAAGCATGCTACAGAATATAAACAAAAGAGGGACTCCAAAACGTACAGGCACTCAAATGGAGCAAACAGACATCTATAAACACAAGGGTGTGCCTGAACATACAAAGTCAAAAAATATCATTTGTGGAGCTAACAGTATTATTCTCCTGGTAGCCTAAACAATAGATTAAATCAAATTCAATATTTAAATTTACTTATCTCTCACCAGTCAAAGTAACCTTTATGAGAAAAAAAAGGGGAAAAAAGGACATTGGCATAAAACAATTATAAACTTGCTTTAATTGTTAGTTTGTAACTAGACAGTGTGTCAATTTAATAAAAACATACAACATGAAAAACACACAAAAGCAATGCAATTTACAAAGAGAAAAAAACAGGACTATTTAGTCCATACAATCAATGCGAGCAGAATTTCTGAAAAGGTTCACAGAAGTAGGGGTACAACCCCACTAGGAAATACACATAGGAACCCAATATATGGGAACTGACAAAAAATGATTTGGTGTTAGCCAAACAGTGAATATATTTTAAATCATAAAAGTTTTCCGAGATAGCTAATAAAACTTAAACTATCCCTAGCTGACCCTTACTTCAACTTGTAGTGAGTTTCACTTTGAGTCCCCTAATTGGTGTTCACATCCAAGGATACTCAGTTAGGACTAATGAGGGAATACCAGTGTCAAGATTCAAAGCAAGATATCAAGTTGATATATAAAATAAGGAGTTGACATACCAGTAAGACTGGTGAAGAAATACCAATATCAAGATATGTGGACATGTGGGCTGAATATCAATTGGCCCCTGAAGAAGAAACACGTTGGGCAAACTTCCCATTGATCAATACATTTTATGTGTTAAATTGAAAAATTTGTTTTCACTATTTTTCTCAGTTTATATGTGAACCATGAATATTTTTTCAAAAAACCTTGTAACATACAATTATGTTAACTAAAAGCATTTGGCTTTCTTAGCCCTAGATAGTGTGCAGGGGACAGGAGTTCCCTAACTGGGAACGTATCTGCCTTCTACTTACTACACAGCCCATTTGCCAGGATTGTTCCTTTTCTCCCCTGCACCTTAAATAATAAAAAAAAAACTCTTCAAACTAACTCTTAACATAGATCTACATTCCAGTTACATCAGGTGTGCAAGTGATTGATCCTTCTCAAGCATGCTACAGAAGCCAGATACCCCTAATTCCCCCTCCCCAGATACCAAAGCAAGTATAGAATCTAACCTACAACTATCAGTTCTAGTCACCAAAATAGAGCATGAAAACAGATCAGGTGCTTCGATGAGGCTATTTTTTTTAAAGAAATTTGGAATTTATATTGCACAGGCCATGGACCCGTGGGTGCAACAGAACATATAAACAGATACAAAACATAAACTCGAAAGCAGTATCCAGATTATAGCATGTATGGGCGCATTAGACAAACAGAAGTGTTTTTAGTTTCTTTTTAAAAACATCTGTAAACTCAGTACACCTTAATTCCAGAGGCAAGTAATTCCATGCGTTAGGGGCTGCATTTTGAAAAGCGCCCTTTGAGGCCTTCAGAGTCCTAAACCTAGGAATCATCAAAAGCTGCTGATTGCTAGATCTAAGCGATCTACTGTGAATTTTTTTCGTTTTTCGTTAAGAGGTCCTGTACGTATGCAGGCATTTTGCCCTGCCTACATTTATGTGTAATGACCAGTAGCCGAAACTGGACCCTTGACTCAACCGGAAGCCAGTGCAGAGCTTGTTTAGCAACTGATACATGATCTCTCTGGGCGAGTCCCATGACTACTCGCACTGCCCCATTCTGAGTGACCTGCAGCTTATTGCATACTGACTTATTAATACCCACAAGCAGGCTAGAGCAATAGTCAATCTTGGCCCCTACAATTGCTCTCGCAATAGTCTCTGCATTGGCTTGGGTGATAAGAGGCGGAAGGTGAGCCAATGGTTTGATATAATATGCTGAGGCCGACATCAATCTCCCAACGTGAGTTTACGTGCTAAGGCTTTGAACAAATATGACACCTACTGTCTTGACCTTCTTTAGAGGGACTATTTTTGAGGCCCCAATATAAAAACTCTCAAATACCGGCCCAAGTTTCTGTATCATATACGGGGATCCGATGATTTTGAACCATCCAATTCTCTACTAGTGCATATATCTTATTCAGCTGAGCTTCATCAATATCATGAATCCCAGTAATAGGGATGACACACTGCGTGTCATTGGCATAGTTTGTAAACACCACCCCCTCTTGTGGTACTGTAAAGCTATTGTACAGACATGGCGATATACATGAGCCCTGCGGCACAACACATTTGAAGGTTATGGGCATTGCTGCTGCCTCTTTAGAATATACTCTGCTATCCCGGTTACAGAGGAACAATGATATTGTCATGACCACAGAATTGTTCCACAGAATTTCCCCCAGGAGGTCTTGGGCTGTGGCGTACCATTCCTGGGCTAATAGCAGAAAGGTTACTGTGGCCAAAAGTAATTCAGGCATTTCCGCATCACTCAATATGGCCACCAGGGGGTCTTCCCTGAATGCTGCAGTGTAGTCTAGTGGTTTGGGCTCTGCAAGTATTTAAGCCCCTCCCCTTTGTTGTCCGGCGCTTCGCGTCTTCAGCTGTCAAAGCGGACGCTTACCACTAGTCAACTCCTGACTAAAACTTCACAGACCTAGCATTCCTAGTTATCCCCGAATTGCAGTGTTCCTGTATTTTTCATTGTTCCCTTCTGCCATAGCCCTGTTTCCCGTCATATTCCTACCCTTATCCTGTTGCGTGTATTCTGTCAAGAGTTGGCGCTTCTCTGAGGGAGTTAGTTGGGAAAGGTTTCCTGTCATCTCCAACAGACTGCAAGTATCGCACATTTTATAACACTGTTGAGTTGTGTTTATTGTGGCATTAGCTAGTGTGCGGCATAGTTTTCCCACAGAGCGTGTGTAGTGATTCTTGCCGCGCATTTCCTTGCACTGCTCGTGAGGAGATTCCATTCTGGGAGAACAGGAGGCACCTGACTTCAGTCACATTTATTTTTCGTCACATTAGCTTAGAGCGCCACACGCACATAATGGTAGCCTGTTGGCATTAAAGGCATTGACACTTTTGTTCCATTAACGCATCCGTGCCTTTCTTGTGAGGAATGTAAGTTCGCATTTATCTCCTGATTGAATAGCGTTATGAGGAAGGTTTTCATAGCGGGGAAAGATTATATTTGTTCACTCAATATCTGTCCTCTCACCATTTAGGTATTTAGGGTTAGTTTGTTTGAATTCTGGCTATGGTGTTGATTGGTAAGGTGTAGAAAATTCCTTGCCTGTTATATTTAGGCAGTATTTCATTGCACTCCCCTTTTTCCCATGCAAGAAACTGTTCCCCTCTTCAGAACTTGCGCCCCCGCACAGAAGCGGGATGGAAAGCCCATAACAACATAAATAGAGGTGAGCAAGGGAAGTCCGTAGGGAGGGAGAGCTTGACTAGTGAGAAGACTGTTTCCCAGCACCTACACTGAATCCACATTTTGACTGGTTTTTGTCATATTCCACAGATTTTTCTGCTTATTGAAAGAAGAAAGGGGTAGTGAGAAAACCATGCACCCAGAGAAGAGTAGTTGAGGTTATAAGGAGCGGCGTTCCCACAGAGCCCAAGGTAAGCATTACAGATATCCACTGAGCTGCTGCCAGTGTAAAGTTTGCGACATCCCTCACGCTGGAGACCATGATGCAATCGTCCACCAGGTCGAACTCCGCTGTCATCCGCAGAAGTCCTGACTGGCGGATTCTTCCGCGTTGGGGATGGATGCGCAGAGGTAGGACATTTTAGTCCCTTCTTGGTGTCCTTGTCGCTCTAAGTAGCGCGGGGCAGCTGGGAGTATAAATTCCCTCCTGTCCCAGTGGACCTCGCGTTGCAACCCTCTCGGAAGCTCTCTGCTTCCGGGTTCCCTCGCTCCTTTCTGCTGTCGCTCTTGTTCCTCGGATTGCCAGCAGTGTTACCTGGCTTCACCTTCCTTAGCAAAGCTCTCTCTCTCTTCTTCCTCTTTCCGCCTCTCGGGTGGTACTATTTTCCTTTGCCTTTGGCAGTTCTGTCCCACGGACGTGGCTCCGCCTTCTTTCTCTCGCTTCTCGTTTCTTTGGACTCCTTGTCTCTCTCACCTTCCTTTGACTTGACTGGCTGGGCTTTCTTGTGTTCCGTCCAACCCTTGGACCCACTGGAGTAACAGGGGCCCCGCAGCCCCCGTGGTGCGGGGGGCCCTGCCAGCACATGTCCTGGGAGGGGGGCCCCTCTGGAGAAAAAAAATGCAAAAAATGCAATTTACTCTGCATTCATAAAGAAATGATTTCTGTAACAGAAATGATTTCTTTATGAAGGCAGTGACTACAAAAAGAAACATTCTTTTTGAAGTCCGAGGGCTCCGCCCCACCATGGCATGGAAGACCCTAGTCTAGGGGCCTCCATGTCATCGGGTGGGGTGAGCCCTATGACTTAAAAAAGAAACAGTTTATTTTTGAAGTCACTCTGCCTTCCCAAAGAAATTATTGCTGTTATGGTTCGGTCCTTAACGGAAATAATTTCTTTATGAAGTCAGAATGACTTCAAAAAGAAACAATGGGCCTCATTACGGGTTTGGCGGTAACCGTGCCGGTGCTACCGGCAGGTTACCGCCGGACTCGTAATGATTTACCGGTGCTCAACTTCCCGGGAACACGGGGAGATTACAAGCCCGGTGGTACGGGAAGTCAGGCGCCGGCAAATGGTAAGTCCCCATTTCCATTGGACTCTATGGGAATGGGGTCCACGGAAGGACCGGCACCATTAATAACGGTGAAAACTTCTGTGAAAACTCTGCGGGTGGGGGCCGTTCCGCCTGGCAGGTCTGGTCTGACCTGCCGGGCGGGATAGCAACCGCCTGCAGAACTTTAATATGTAATATGGCACCATTGTTTCCAGACTGGCATAGTTGTAATGAGGCACAATTTTTTGGGAAGTATTAGGGCTCCCCTCAACCCCATGACGTGTGTGTGTGTGTGAGTGTATGGTGAAAGGGTGCACACTGAAATGTATAGGTGGCTGCCTGTGTGCGTGTATGGTGAAAGGGTGCACACTTTAATGTACGGGTGGCTGCCTGGGTGTGCCTGTATGGTAAAAGGGTGCACACTTAAATGTATAGGTGGCTGCCTGTGTGAGCATATGGTGAAATGGTGCACACTTAAATGTATGGGTGGGCACCTGGTAGTGTGTGCCCCTATGGTGAAAGGGTGCACACTTAAATGTACGGGTGGCTGCCAGGGTGTGCCTGTATGGTGAAAGGGTGCACACTTAAATGTATGGATGGCTGCTTGGATGTCCCTGTATGGTAAAAGAATGCACACTTAAATGTATGGATGGCTGGGTGTGCGTGTGTGTTTATGGTGAATGGTGTGTGTGCTTGCGTTCAGGGGCGCAACAAATCTACATTTCGGGGGGCTAACCCTTCAAATGTTGGGAGAGGCGCTAACTTCATGGGCGATGAGGGAGGGGCAAACTTATTTGTTTGGGGGATCTCATTTCTTTGCGCATTTTAATGAGACTATTCTAGTGGCGCTTCAATGTTACAAGCATTTAACTCTCTCCTTTAAGGTTGAAAGCACCCACTTATGGACTGCCGTGAGAATGAGTGGTCTCCTGCTGCCTCCCTACTCTTCCAATCATCCCCTGGCATGCAAGTATTAAACCCACATCACGATTTCAATTGCCTAAAAAATGTGGCATTTGAATGCAGGTACTAACAGTGAAATGCTTTATGTTAGTAATTGCTGGGCTCTTGTTAACAACAAAATCCAGGTGCCATTTAACATCTGTGTCCTGTTCTGTCTGGCAACTGCTGTGAAGGTCGACCAGGTTGAGTCAACATAGCCCAAAATTTCAGGGGGATGGGAGGGAGCGCTGAATCCCAGTCAACTCAATGATGTTGCACCAATACTTTTGTTTAATGCCTTGATTACTCATTACTCCTAGCCCTATTCTTCCTCGTCCTAGTGTGTATGAGACAGTACTTGTGTATGAGGCAGAGTGCCTTATACACAAGTACTGGGATGAGGTAGAGGTACATGGAGGTAATGCCTGACTTAGCTATCTTTAATCATCATTACTCCTAGTCCCACTTTTCCTCATCCCAGTACTTACCTATGAGGCACAGATCCTCATACGTAAGCTCTGGGACCAGGAAGAGGGACGTGGAGGTAATTCTGGGCCCAAGAGCTGAGTTTGGAGGTTGGGGTAGGGTTGGGATGGAGAGGGGATTTGTGGGGCGGCAGGATTGTGCAACAAATCATAAATGGCTGTCCATGTCCAGGCTAAGCAGGCATGATAGGTGGTATTAGTGGCTAGAGAGGCATTTTGGTGTAGCCAGTCTAGTCATTCCTCAGTTTGGTATGACATTTTTTTAACTGGGCATTTCTGATAAAGCAGTCCTGCTAAGTGAATTACCTGGCTAGACTGCCATTTGGGTGCTGCCAGTCTAGCTGCTTCTTACTGCGGCTTTGTATATTTTTCTGGGCATCTGTGATCAAATGATATGATATAAGTAATTTATAACGCGCCTGTACACAAGTGTTTCTAGGCGCAACAAGACAAGGGCGGGAAAATAGAGGGAGGACAAGACAAACAATCTTACTAGGCCTTTTGTCATTCAGATCGTGCAAGTGCAAGAACGAGAAGTGCAAGGGGAAAAAAAGGGGGGAAGTGCAAGGGAGAGGGGAGGGAAAAACAGGGCAGCAATGCTCTGAGTAAGTGCAGCCAGGGCAGCGTGGTTCTTGATAGTGCAAGGAGAACAAGGGACTGTAGGGTTACAGTTACAGCCCCCAAGTGCGTGGTAGGCCCAGAGGCAGTGCAAGGGTGACTGATCAAGAAAGAATCTGGACTCAGTGAGACTCTTGAGGGTAGCCAAGAAACCAGTCGGTACAGCAGACAGGTAGGTCAGGTAGGCCAGCAGGGGAGGGAGAGAGAGAAAGCAGAAGAGAAGAGGAAAGGTTTGAGCTGCTTCCAGAACTTCAGGTTGTCCAGCTCAAGTTTGAGAGGGGCAGGGAGGCTATTCCAGAGGGAGGTGCCTGCAGAGGAGAGAGATTTACCACCCACTCTCTGCCTGGAAAAGTGTTTAACCCTTAGAGAGGGTTATAGGTCAAAGTATCGAACCAAAAGGATCGAATGACAAAAGGCTTGAGTCAAAAGGACCGAAAACAAAAGGTTCAAAACATTTTATTTTTTTTACATTTTATTTTTTGGGGGTGGGGAGGTCCCCACCAATCCGAGTTTTTGTGGTAAAAAACACTTTTTTTTACCTAAACGGAAACCCAAAAAAATATATATAATTAAAAAAAACATTCAAACCTTTTGTTTTCGATCCTATTGACTCTCACCTTTTGCATTCGAACCTTTTGTATTCGATCCTTTGACTGGACACCCTTAGAGAGTTGTAGGTAGCAGAGGAAAGGGCTTGAGAAGGAAGATATTTTGGAAGAGAGCGTTGGATGTAGTGTGGGCCCCAGGCCCAGAAAGCCTTGTGGACAATGCAAAGGGTCTTGAACTTGATCCTTGCAGCAACTGGGGGCCAGTGGAGAGATTTCAGGGCTGGAGAGATACAATCCCTGGGCTTGAGGCCAAGGATACGTCTCACAGTCCTGTTCTGGATTAGTTACAGAGGGTGGAGAGTAGAGGAAGTCAGATTGAGAAAGAGGCTGTTGCAGAAGTCCAGCATAGAGACAACCAAGGCTCTTGAGACAGTGAGCTTCTTGGGGAAAGTGAGAAAGGGAAGAGTACCTTTGAGGAGGAGCAGCTGGTAGTGGGACTTCCGAGTAACGTCCGAGATGTGAGGAGAGAAAGAGAGTGGAGTCAAAGCTGACATCAAGGTTGTTTGCCTCACAGAATGTCGAAGGAAGAGGGCCCAAGGCGGGCAGCCCGAGTGAGAGAGAGGGAAAGCAGGGGCAGGAGTCCAGATGAGAAGTATCTCCATCTTACTGACATTAAGGCAGAGATCTTTGGAGGCACACGAATCCTGAATCATGGATAGACAGTCAGGAATGAGCTAGAGAGAAGTCTGAGGGGAGCCTGAAGGAAAGCGGAGTGTCCTCCGCATAACACTGAAAGTTAGAGGCAAAGGTAGAGATCAGGTGGGCCAAAGGGGCCAAGTAGAGGTTGAAAAACCAGGCTGAGAGGATGGAGCAGAGAGAAAGGGATCAAGTTGGACCTGGGAGGGGCTGTCCAAGAGGAAGGAGGTCAGCCACTCAAGGGCCTGATCCGTGATGGCCAGGTTCTCATGGAGTCGATTGATCAGGATTGATCAGGATGGCGTGGTTGACCGTGTCGAAAGCTTCTTGGGGAGTGGATGCATAAGGGAGTGGTTAAGGGGAGAGGGGAACGTGCCAGTGGTGAAAGTGTGATTACAGAAATCGGCCAAGGCTGGAGCCAGGGTGTGTGCATTAAAACACATATTTATATCGTTATGCTAGTGCAGTGTGCGGCATATACCTTCAGCAGCACGTTCGTGGGTATTGCGCAAGCGTGATAATCTATGCCGGCCCAGAGTGTGGCGCGACCAGTGATTTGTTGCTGAGTTGGGGGGGCCCCCTCAGCATGGCTCGCAGGGGGGGGCCCACATTTTGAGTTACGCCACTGCTTGATATGATATGGCATTTGTAACACGCCTATACACAAGTGTTTCAAGGCGCGACGAGGCAGGGAAGGGGGAACAAGGGGAGACAGACAGCGATCCTACTAGGCCAGGTGTCATTCAGATCGCGCAAGTGCATGGGGAGGGGGGACGGGAAAAGTGCAAGGGGGAAAGGGAGAGGGGAAAGTGCAGTACAGGGTTAGTAGTGAACAGGATAAATAATAAGAGCCAGCTGGTGGCAAGTGCAAGATAAGTGCAGACAAGTGCTGGGAAGGGGGGCTGTAGGGATACAGAGACAGTCCCGCAGTGCAGGGGTTGCCAGGAAGGCAGTGCAGGGGAGAGTGGCTGGGCCAAGGACCGATATTGGTGAGTGGCCCAGTTGCTGATTCAGTACAGTTTCAGTGATTTAGCAGGGGAGAGGGAGAGAGAAAGCAGAAGCAAAGAGGAAGGTTTTGAGGTGCTTCCGGAACCGGAGATGGTTCTCCTCAAGTTTCAGGGAGGCGGGAAGGCTGTTCCAGAGGGAGGCCCCTGCTGCGGAGAGAGATCTTCCCCCAACTCGTTGCTTGGAGAAGCGGCTGACCCTGAGGGAGTTGGACCCTCCACACCTTAACCGGCGGAGCTCTCAAGCCTCCAACATCATTCAGCGGATCTTCATTTCTGTTCCCTCGGATCCACATTTCAGCAAAGCATCTTCCGCCTTACCTGCTACCTCGCATTACAGTCTGTGCTCCATCTTCCCTGCAAAAGAATAGAGGAGTCTACTAGTCATCAAGGGTTTTTCCCCACTGGGGTTTTCCCTTATTCCTTCTTGGTTCCGGAAGGGGGGTCCCGGGACAACTGTCTATCAGTGGTCACTGTGGCCTCCCTCCGTGACAAGCACACTCACCGAAAGAAGGAGAGAGACTACCTAGCCAGAAGACACCTACAAGACACAGACAATGATTCCTGCAGTTCAGGTGAGGAGAGTGTGAAGGAAGGGGGCGTGAAAGGAGTCCTGGTACAGACCTTATAACAGCCGCCAACAGATCCAACAACATCAGCATGGATGCTTTATTCTTGTCCATACGGTCCAGTAGCATAGTCTTCAGTTCGAGAAGCGCCATCTCTGTTCCAAACCACTGCCTGAATCCTGATTGGTGATAATTGAGAACGGGAAATGTATTCAGATGCTTTTCAATTTGCATATATGCCACCCAATCTCGGATTTTTAACAGGAAAGGTGTATTGGTAATCGGCCTGTAATTAGTCAGGGTCTCTACAGGTAGACTGTTTTTTTTGAGGATTGGGGTTATCCATGGTTTTTTATAATCCTGGGGCGCTGAGCCCTCAGGGAAGGATGAATTAACAAACTTGCAGATGGCTTCTAACAGAGTTGGTGGGCAAGTTTTTATAATATATAGTATATTATATAATATGATATAATAATAGCCGACCAAGGGTCACTTTTGTTTTTTGTGCCCTTCAACTGTTTCATTATAATAGCCAATTCAGCTACTGTTATAGCACAAAAGCTAAATTGCAGGATGGAAGGGCACCTAACATGAGCCCCAATAGGATTTTCTCCTGCTTCTCTGGATAGGCTCTCTTTTTTAAGGCAATATCTGCCCTAATACCATTCAACATGCACTGCATGGCTTCCTGAATCTCTGCGCACCAGGCAGCATCCTTAACCAGCAGTCCCGAGTCGAGAGAGTGCATATTTTGTTGTTCTTTAAGAATCAGAAAAAGCTCCCTAACGTCTGATTGTGCATTCTGTATTCTGGAGTTGAAGATTTTTTTTTTAGCTTCAACTATCGCTAGCCTACAAGCTTTGGCTGCTTCTTTCTAAGCTGCCAATGCTAGGGGGGTGGAATTAAGTTTCCATTTATAAAAAAGTTGGAGTGTGGATGATTTAAGATTTTTTAATTCCAGAGAGATCCATAAGTTGCTTTTTCACTTCCTTCTGCATTCTCTTTTTTAAAGGAGCTAGGGTGTTAGTGATGTTATCGAGGTTAAAAGGGAGAGATCTTGACAGCTCATCAGAGGATTTAAAATCTGAGAGGTCAGCCAATGGGCTAAGAAGGGGTTCTATCTGTTCCAACGTAATGTTCTTAAAATTTCTGGCCAACACCCATTGTGTCTTCCCATCTTTCACTTTCCTGGAAAATCCAGCCTGCACAGTAGATTCCACAAAGAAATGATTAGACATGGACAGGGCGACAAATGAAAATCCTTGAAGATGACCTTGTGAGTGGATACCCAATCTAAAGTATGCCCCAAACAGTGAGTTGGTACATGGATTTTTTGCTCAAAGCCCAGGTCAGATAGGGCCAACTGGAGATTGGTAGCTATGTTATCCTCCTCGTGCCTCACTCGAAAATTAAGATCTCCTATTAAAAGGAAGCTGGTGTTTAGTTTCAACAAGGGGAAAAGGAAGTTAGATAGCGCTGAGACAAAGTCTCAGCGCTATGTTGTATAAATAAGCATATAACAAAAACAAACTTGTTTTATGAATAAGTCCCAGATTTCACTCTATGTATTTCCTAATACATTGGTCACTGGAATAGCACACAAAGAACAGCAGCATCTAAAACCCTATATGAAGGCAGCAGTTAGGAGTCCCTGCTGAAAGAAAAATGTAGTTAATTTTTTTTTTTTTTTTTTTTTTTTTATTTAGAGTGTAGTTTTTTTAGTTTCATTTAAAACTTTTAACACACTTTCCAATTCACTTCAGTCCGTCTCTTTTCCTTTCTTTTCCTCTCTTGATGCAACCGGGTGAATTGCGGATTCCCTCTGCTAGGTCGTTATTTTTTATCATTGAGTATTTTATCCAGAAAGTTTATACCCGCACATGAGAAACGTGGATTGTGTCCTTGGATAAAATAATCCCATCGTTCCTCATCGTTGCATTGGGTTGTTGTTGACATATATTTAGATAACAAACGCTTTCTGTCCTTTGAAACGGCGGTGCAGTTCATCAAGAGACGTACCGGAGTCTCTAGTTGCGACTCTACTTGGCAGAACCTGCAGCGACCCTCGTTAACGCCTCTTCCTCCAGTTCTGTGTTTATATTCATTTGTTGGATAGACTCCTAATCGAATTTTTAGTAGTGTTGCTCTATGTGTATATGATGGAAATTTTACTAGGTACTCAGGAAGCATATTTCTTTTTCTATGTTCGACTGCTATGGTGTTTATATTCGATAGCTTCATTTTGGCTTCTCTAGTAGCAATCCAGTCCTGTCTCATGAGCTTTTCTTTTACTTTGCTGGGATTGGTAATCAGTTCTTCTTTCGAGGAGTCCATTTTTGTTAGTACCTGGGACCATTCTCTTTTCCAATGATTAAGGTAGATTGAGCTTTTGTCTACTCCTTTGGTTGCCAGTAGTTTGTAGCTTTCGGCCGGACTGGTTTCACATATTTTCCTCAATAAGCATAATGATTTCCATTTCATTGTAGCTTCGAGTGACTCGAGGCCCAGTTCTGCTCTAATCGCCACTATCGGAGTACACCTTGGAAGCTTCAATACTGGTTTCCAAAACCCACTTTCCAGTTTCGACCATAGTTTGTGTGTTAGATTCAGACCAGCTTCACTTCCGTATGCTAAGGAGGGCAGGACTTTTTGAACATAGAACAATCTTACTGGTACCAGTGAAAATTTTCCGTATTTGCCGTCCAGAACCCTTCCTTGTGCACTTAGATTTCTGACTTTTACTAGCAGAGTTTCTATCCAACTCTTTTCCACTGTCGAGGAGTTGAGTCCAATTCCTAAGTATTTTATCATCTGTATTCGTTCGAGAGGTTCTCCTTCTATATGCCATTTACATTTTTTTCTTATGGCGTTGTTCTTGCCGTTTATAGTCAGGATCTTTGATTTTCCCACATTGATCGTCAAATCATTTTTTTGCATGTAGGTTTGTAGGTTGTTTATAAGTCGTTGCAGCCCTATTCTTGTTTCATCTAGTAATACTATGTCGTCAGCATAGCATATTATCGCCACTTCCTGATTATTAATTTTTGGACTGAAGTGTCTTATACATGAAGTGATTTCTGGAATATCGGCTATGAACAATTTGAACAGTGTTGCTGCAAGCGGACAGCCTTGCTTCACTCCCTTGTTAATACTGATGTTGGCCGTCAAATCTCCTCGATCGTTTACTCTGATTTGGGTAGTCGTGTTTTGATGTAACGCCCTTATCGGGTTCAGTAAGTCCGCAGGACAAGACCAGGATTTTAGTTTTTCCCATAACTTTCTTCTATTGACAGAGTCAAATGCCTGACTTAGATCAATAAAAGCCAAGTGTAGTTCTTTTTTAAATTCTATTGCGTTGGTTTTTAGCATGGATATTATAAATAGGTTTAAATCCGTTCCTGTACGCTTTGTGAACCCTGTTTGGCGCGGGTCGATGATGTTGTTCGTCTCTGCCCATTTTGTCAGATTTTTCTGTAAGTCTGCTGCAAACAGTTTTCCTGTTGTTGCTAGTAGCGAGATAGGTCGATAGTTTGAAGGCAAATCACGTTGACCCTTTTTATATATAGGCACTGTTATACTTTTTGTCCATGTTTCTGGAATCTTTCTTTTTAGTACAATGCTAGTGAATAAGATGTTTATTATCACTGCCCATGATTTTGGATCTTTCTTCAAATGGATATTCGTCAGCCCGTCTGGTCCTGCCGCGGAGGAATCTTTTAATTTCCGAATTGCAGTTTCAATTTCCCCTTCATCCATCATGTTCCTCCAAGGAAGTGTTGAGATCTCGTCTGGTAAATCTACATCGTCAGCTCTGGCAGAGAAGACTTCAGTATAATGTTTAATCCAATCGTTCTCGGAGACCCCACATATAAGTCTACTTCGATGGTTCAGGGTGCAGTTATTTATTAGGTCCCATGTTTCTCTGGTGTTGGACTTTTGTAGGGAGTTCACCATTAATTCCCCTTGTTCTTGAAGTCGTCTTGTTTTAAAGTCAGTGAGCCAGTTTTTATATTGATTTCGGTGTATTTTGATATTCCTTTGCTTATCTATTTTTGAATTTTTTTTGCTTTTTTTGCTAGCTCTTATTTCTTTTCTTAGTTGTTTCCTCCTTTCCACTAGTTCACTACTGTACTTATGCTTATATGTTAAAGCATCGGATTTAAGTCCTGACCTTGCTGTTTTATAGGCTTCTAATAGTGTTTCGTAGTTGAGATGGCCCGTCACATTGTTATCAGCTTCTACGAAGATCTCTTTCAGCTTTAGGATATTTTTCGTTGTTAGCTTTAATCGATTTGCCGATGGATTTAAGTCCAGAGTTGAGCTGTTTCCCTGAGATTTTGTAATTTTCTCTCTCCTCCATGAAGTTTTAAGGATGTTATGGTCACTGACATTTTGTTGTAGGATTTCAAAATTTTCTATTTCCAACATCAGGGGCAGCGAGACCCAAATGTAATCAATTGTTGTAGATGCTTGTCCATTCGACCACGTGTGTTTCCCTGGAATATCGCCACGCGTTTGACCATTTAACATATGCAGGTTGAGGCCTTTTGCCGTCTGTGCCCATCTGGCTACATTGGAATTTCCCGTCTGCAGATCATCTATCCGCGGGAGTCCGTTATTTGTCAGACATTTTATATTTAGATCACCACATAGGATTATTTGGCAGATGGAATTCTGTTCCCTTCTTTTGATTATTATGTCTGTAATTGCTTGAAGGAACTGGGAGGTTGATATTCCTTTTGGATTCCAATAGACGTTTATCATTAATAAGGAGGCCGTTTCCACATCCTTGGAGTCATTGACGGTTTCTAGCAGAGTCCATTGTATTAGGTGGGTTACATTACCTTTTTCCTTGATCCGCCAGCCACTTCCTTTTCTTATTAGTGTGATTAGGCCGGCATAGGGTCTCCCGTTTCTTTCTTTTTTTGCGGGGTTCATGGCGATCTCAAAGTTTCTGCATGCTGGCAATTCACGTAACCAGGTCTCCTGTAAACATATTAATGTGGCATTGTTCAGATGTGGATTCTCCTTCGTCATCAGGTGCTTGAATCCCCTCGTATTCCAAGATAACAGTGATTCCTCGATTTTTGCATCCAACTGTCTTGGCTATCGTTCGTTTCCCTCTGAGGATAGGGAGCCTGCTAGCCAAGTCCAGTCTTCTTGTAGCTCAACATTCCTTTTCAAACTGTCTTTTCTGTCTTTGTTTGTTTTTCCTCTTATGCTGACGTCGTTTTTCGCCAGTTCTTCGAGTTCTCTCTTCCTGTTTGTCACTGTTATTTTGAAATTTTCTTTTGACATTCTGTTTGTTCCCTTTTGTGGTACTGGAGTTTTTGAGGCTCTTTTGTGATCACGATGTATTTGCTCTTTTGCGATATTGTCAACTTGTTTTAGGTTATTTAAGACTTCTCGAATCTCGTAACCTCGTTTCAACAACTCTTTGCCGTCTTTTAGGATTGAATCTTTGAGAGTTCTTGATTTCAGGTGTAAAGCGACTTTGTCCACACGATCTTCGTCAATGTATTCGACCACCGCTATGTCTTCGTTTCTTACCTTTCTCAATTTGTCCACACAATGAAGCAGGGCAATCACGTTTTTCCGATTTAGATTTTTTCCTTCGTTTTCCTCGAGCAAATTTTCCACCAGAACCTTTATTGGAGACTGGACTCTTTCGTTTTGCTGATTTTTTGAATGCTTGCAATCCTGATCACTTGACTGTTTGTGTCTCGGGTGCTTAGGGTTCCATGAGTTATGCGATTCTCCCGTGAGATCGCTCTTGGTCTTTGCTTTTCCAATCAAGATTTTTTCCCTATTCATTCTGTTTCTTTTTTCATCGAGAGTTAGAAATCCTGGGCTGTCGTGGTAATCCTCATCGTCCGAGTCCCAGTTTGAACTTTCATCGTTCTTTTTTTTATCTCCCCTGCGTAGTGGACTAACTTCGTTTAACACTTGACATGGAGACTCACCCACTTCCGATATGTTTTGCCTGTATTTTGCCTCCACCTCTTCAATATAGAAGGAGACATCCTCGATCAGATCTCTTGAGTTGTCTTCCGACTCTACGCTGCTTTCTTCATCCTCGGTGATCAACACTACATGCCTTCCCATTTGTTTGGGAGACGGTCGAGATGTAGGTTCAGATTCGCTGCTTAAGGTTACGTTTTCCTTTTCACTTTTTTGATTTATATTCCTGAATATTGGCCGTGTGCCTTTTATAGATCCCTCTCCTTTTTTTGAGCTTTTCCGAGTTCTCTTGTCTTTGGCCTCTACAGTTTTGGTTATTCCAAGTATGTTTTTTGATGTATTTGTGGCTTCGACCGTGATTTTGCGTTGGTTCACCTGCCTTTGTTTTGGCCCAAACACGGGAAAGTGTACAAGTTTGTTAAATTTGTTTTTCTTACAAGGATCAATGTCTCTTGTTTCAACTAAGAGCTCAACGTCTCGTTTAGACATGTTGTCGTTTCTCGGATCTTCAACGGGATCGTCAGCTATTGATTCCTTTCGCTTCGTGTTTTCACTGGTGCTGCTTGGTCGAATTCTTGCCTCATCTGGTTCAAGCACACTTGTTTTTGATGACGTAACTTTATTCAATTTTACACTGTGAGTTAGAGCTGGGCGGTCTTCTTGATTTTCTTTGTCGATACTCTCGATATTTCTTATGTTGGGTCTATTTTCTGCCGTGGTTGTTTGTTTAGAGGTATCTACCGGGCTCGGTAGATTTTTATTCCTCTCTGCAGACTCAGTGGATTTCCGCATCCATTTTAATGAGTCTAATAAGGCATTAGTCAAGATGTCTTTTTCGTGCCTGTCTCCACTTGCCAGATCGAACAGTCTCCTTTGCCATGCTGCTGAGGTTTCTGCTTCTTGATTTAACCTCGCTTCCAGTTTCAACGCTGTTATTTCCTGAGCAGTTAGCTTGGTGAGCATTAAGGCTACAAGAGCGTTGTTGTCCTTTACGTTTTCGCTGATGGACTCGTACAGTTTCATGTATGGGGCTAGAGAGATTGTTAGTGCGGCCATTATATTATTCTGCAGTTGTGTTCCTATATGTGGGAATGAGGTTTGACCTACAACCACTTCCTCATTGGTGTTTGTGCTCTCTTTAGTATTTCCTGTTTTTTTTTCATTACTCTGCGCGTTAGTGGTAGCTTGAGTCTTTCTTTGTGGTGAGCGTTCGTCTGTTTGTGTTGCGCTACATCTCATCGTGGGATTTTCGCCCATCTTGTCCCCTTGTTTCATTTGGGCGTCAAGGACACGGCGCCTTTTTTCGAATGTTGAATGCAATGATCTTTTGTCGGTTGGTGAATAAGTCGATAGGTCAGCGTCATCAAAATTAAGAAAATACTGAGTTCTTAAAGCCCTACACGGGGTCTTCTCAGGTCGCAGTCCATAGGCGCCGGTCGTTATTTTGGATCTTGATCCTAGGTCTTTCGGTTCGCATCTCCCAGGAGAGGGACTGCTTTCCTGGCAATGTTTTAATCTAACACCTGATGTTGTTCTCTTCGGTGTGTTTCCTTCCATTGTTTTAATAAAGTGTTCTCTCCATTCGTGCTCTCCGATCTCTTCAGCAATTGAGTTTTCCTGACCACCATTTTTAACAAAGGGTCTTTTCCCAATTAAGGGTGAATGTAGTTTTTTTTTTGCTGACTGAAGAAACTGATTTGTCAGTCTGTGTGGGTCAAACCCTTCTTTCTGACTAGGTCCACTGTTCAGTAGGCTTTGCTTGATTCTTGATTCCAGTTTTTTGTAATCATTCTCGTTAGGTCCGGCTTCCGTTTGAGTCTTGTTGTTTGATTGTTCTTCAGCGACAATCAAGACATCATGTGAGATTGTGCTGTTGTCGTTCTTCTGGTTCTCTCCTTTTTCACTTGTTGATAGTATTTCGGACGCGTCTGAATACACTGATTCGTCCAGGTCTTTATTCTGTGCTTGTGTGACTAATTCAGTGTTGTTTGCACTGGTGCAATCTATTTCTCTGATAATCAGTTGTTTGTTATTTTTTGGATATTGCTCTAACAGAGTTTCTGCAGGCTGTACTCCCTCATGTTCACTGATTGTTGATGTTTGACTGCCCTCATTCCTTTCTTCCACGGGCAGGTTTGCTCTCGTTTCATCGTCTTCCGTTCTTAATTCTATTTCATTTTGCTGAGCTTCCAGCAGCAAACCTAGATCTGTTAGTTCGGCGTCTGTTACGTTTAGAAGTTCTACTGTCATTGGTGTTGTTGGATCAGGGTCTTCGCAGTGTGATTCCTTTACAATTATACACTGTAGTGCTGCTGCGTTTTTGCCTCTGGATAAAGGTTGTGTTTTATCTACACGCTCTGAAGTTGACCTTTCTTTATCTAAATTCTCACAAACAGTCTTTCCTTCGTCCTGATTTAGCGTGAATGTATTTGTGAGTGCAGATGAAGATGTCGGTTTGAGTGGGAAGATTTTCAAGTCTTGTTTGGTTGCAAGCCTCCTCTGTTCACTCCCTCCCATCTCTGTGGTTTCTAGGTTTCTGGGCGATTCAATGTTTGCGAGTATAGGAAAGGCACCAATCTTACCTCTTTCTTTGTGAGTTTCTTGACTGTGTCGCAGCTTATCTCTTTGTTGTAGTGGAAGTCTTGAGTTAGCTCTTGTTAGTGGGCGGGCTGTTGCCCCTCCGATTGAGGTATTGCTGTTGTCAATCGATAATGAAACTATCGAGGCCATTTTTCTCCGCCTCTCTTTGTAGTTGCCTAATTGAGGTCGAACCGTAAGGTATCTCTTGTGTCTGTTGTTGGAATTTCGTTACCTTTACTGTTGGTGTGTTTACCTGGAATAGCACTGTTAAACGTTCAAGCGGGGATCAAAGAGATAAAATCTC
Source organism: Ambystoma mexicanum (assembly GCF_040938575.1). Lineage (NCBI taxonomy): Eukaryota > Metazoa > Chordata > Amphibia > Caudata > Ambystomatidae > Ambystoma > Ambystoma mexicanum. The sequence goes on along the minus strand of NC_090924.1, from coordinate 867,612,404 downwards.
CGCAGTCTCCCCGAGTTTGGATGGTGCACCCCAGCACCCAACAGCCGCACAACAGCCGGCGCCCTTTACCCCGTCGGGCTTAACGCCGCAAGGGTGGATTGCGCAGTGCTTTATGCCGAGGGAAATTCACGTGATGCGTCACGTGATCGCAGCTCCGCCTCCTCCTGGAAGCGAGCGTTGTTCGGCGTAGTTCTTAGTGACTCCAAGCGCTGGTTTGCATGCAGCAGAAGCAGGCTGGAAGACACTCCTTCCACAAGAAATGTTCCTTTCACAAAGCGATTTTTGCTGGGAATAAAGGCACACGCCTCTCGGCTGGATTGCGCAGTGCTTTATGCCGAGGGAAATTCACGTGATGCGTCACGTGATCGCAGCTCCGCCTCCTCCTGGAAGCGAGCGTTGTTCGGCGTAGTTCTTAGTGACTCCAAGCGCTGGTTTGCATGCAGCAGCAGCAGGCTGGAAGACACTCCTTCCACAAGAAATGTTCCTTTCACAAAGCGATTTTTGCTGGGAATAAAGGCACACGCCTCTCGGCTGGATTGCGCAGTGCTTTATGCCGAGGGAAATTCACGTGATGCGTCACGTGATCGCAGCTCCGCCTCCTCCTGGAAGCGAGCGTTGTTCGGCGTAGTTCTTAGTGACTCCAAGCGCTGGTTTGCATGCAGCAGCAGCAGGCTGGAAGACACTCCTTCCACAAGAAATGTTCCTTTCACAAAGCGATTTTTGCTGGGAATAAAGGCACTAATGTAGTTAATAGAAAAATGTCAATCATAGAGTAAGCCGTGATAGTGAATGGACGCACCGTCCTTCTGCCATCAATCCCTACTCAAATACTTACAGGTTTCATTTGAACGAGGTTCAGGGCCACAAGATCACATAGACCCTAGAAAACCCTCCTACGAGCTCCATCAGATCGCCAAGCCAGTATCCCCATTGTTACTACCCTTCAAGACATGTCTATCCAAGAGGTCCAGACCATCGACCAACTCGCTTTGTGGGAAGAATTATCCACCGCAAAACATAGCAAGCTGGGTCTTAGCACAGTGGCCCATTAACGAAGTAGCCATGTAGGGTGACACTCATTTAGTCCCTCGCAAGATCAGCACATCATACTCAGTAATTCACTCCAGTTGATGATAGTCCAGCCAGCATTTCCATGATCGTTCTGCAGAAGCTTGTCAAATTAGTCCATGAGGATCTTGTGCATGGATCATGTGGTGGCAAAGCGCATGAGACCATTACTGCAGAACCAACCCATTCATCCTGGTTCGTCATCAAGGGGCTCGATCCATCTGTATGATGTTAGACAACTCTGACCATGAGAAAAACGTGTAAAATGGCTGATTTCCAAATAGAGAGCAGTATCACTGTTGAATTGCTCCTCCTGGCTAGTGTGATTATAGATAACAACCACAGGCACTCCAATATGGGGAACTCATATTTCATCTGCACAGAGCCACACCACACTCCCCAAATGTCCTCCCCACTGAAGAATTGTTTCTAAACAAAAAAACAGAAATAAACAAAATAGAATTACGTAAGAAACCCACCGGATGTAGCACAGTGACAGTGCAAGTCCTCAGGTCAGATCCACGCATTCTCATGCCCCACCACTGTCAGAGTCTTCCAGATTTGTCAAACGATGCCTCCGATTTACACATGTACATGCATCTTGACACCCCGCACAGTCTCGTGCAGGAAATCCCTCACTCAAGCAATGAGGCAAGACCTAGTATCAGTGCACAAGCCAACTCCAATGCAGAAGATCCACATCCCCAGGCTTGCACTACAGTCACCGCCAATGCATGTACCTGGGGAGAAGCTTAGCCGAATTGGCTTTGCATTGCCATCTTGTGCACAGCATCCCAATAGTAAAGTAAGCCCAAGAATATTCAAATTCGAAGATGAAAATACACATACCACATTGTGGTACAGTAGGGTGTTACGGGATGCCCTCCAGTCACAAACTGGAGTCTAAGGAGCACCAGTTAACCCGAACCCTTAGGACCTCTCCCCCAGGTTTCTGGGATAGCACACTGCCTGCGAACCATCCATGGTAGAGCGCAAACCATCATGGAAGTACATCTTTCGTTTGCAGATTTTTTCAAAGTCACTTTGATGTCCACTTCTCTAGCCTGGGGTTCCTAAATGCTTTGTGTTGTTCTACTACCCCTTACGGAAATTGGGACACACACATATCTTAGATCCATTCCAAGTGACTTTGCCCTTCTCTCTCGCATACTTGAGGATACTTTCTTTGGTGGATAGTTTAGTAAGCACCACTACCATCTGCCTGTGTTTGTCCGTTAACCTTTGGCCAACTATGTAACTGGTCAATGTCCCCCATGTGATGGATCCCTGGGTAAAGGACACATCCTGTATCTTGAGGAGAAAAGGCTTCCAACATGGCCCAGCTGTATGTTGATCAATGCCCACCACTGATAGGTTGTTTTCCCGACTATTTTCTGGTCCACGAGCTGTTTACCTCCACTTCCCCACTTAATCCTTTGTTCGTTTTGAAGCTTCCCGCTATCTTCAAGCCAACCAACCTCATTTCATCCATAGTGCTTCATCCGTCCATGTTGGTGACTTTTCCTGGAAGGTCTGAATGGGATATGTTCACCTTTCCCTCATCCTTGGCAACTCTTGGAAGCCCGTCATACATATCAGAAGGACTGAGGTGTCTGAACCAAGTGCTTACATGTCTTGGAGAGAGGATTTGCAGCTTGTCGAGTTCCCTTCTCCTTTGAGGTTTTACTCATTGTGTCTGTGAAGAAACGAGCCAACCAAACCACGTTAGGAAGTCCAATGCCATATATGTGTCCAGGGGCGGGCAGGAGCTCACAGCTCAGGCTGCGGCTCTCTGGATCGGCATTCTAGAATGCCTATAATCAGTGTGCACCGCTGTCAAAAATAAAATCGTCTTCCTGTGCAATGTAAGCATATTAAAAAATGTGATATAGATTAATGATACTTTAAGGTTGCCCGAAACAGCCCGCCATATTATAGAACCCTATTTGCATCAAGTAGCTTCCTACATTCTGGAACCATTACTAACAGTTATTTTATTTCCTGGTGGTTATGCTTTCATTCTGCAATGCCATGAGCAAGGCAATTCTATCCCCGTCCAACACAAATAGCTATCTGTTCAGAAATGGTGTCATGATATGATATAAGCAGGGTCGGATTGCCCCTCGGCCTTTCGGACCTTGGCCGGGCCGAAATCGTCCCTGGGTAGTGTTGGCCGGTTTCTGGCCATGTGTGGGCCGGTTTGAAAGAAAAAAAATATAGATTTTTGTTTACATTTATTTTCTTTTTTTTCAAAAAGCCTTTCATCCCTCTTAGGTAAATAGATGATTACCACCACAGGTTCGGTGATATTGTATGCATATATATATTTTTTTTTTAAAAAAGAGCTTAAGCGTAAGTGTTATACAATAACATATCATTTAGCCTTGGACGTCTGCTTGGATTCACAGTATTTTAGTGTACTTAGGAACAATAGTATTTGATGCCACTTGCTGTTTTTTCAAGGGGTGAAAGGCCGTGTTTCATCGCTTCATGGCATGTCACTTTGGGGTGGGGTCAAATGACTTCACTTCCGGTGATCTCTTCAGAGGTCAAGGGCCGTGAGGCTAGGGATGGGCCACTTTCTTTTGGGTGACCGGGCCTATTTCTTGTCCCAGTCCTACCCTGGATATAAGTCATTTATAACGCGCCTGTACACAAGTGTTTCTAGGCGAGACAAGACAAGGGAGGGAAGACAGAGGGAGGACAAGACAAGTGATCTTACTAGGCCAAGTATTTCTAGACAAGACAAGGGAGAGAAGACAGATGGAGGACAAGCCAAGTGATCTTACTAGGCCAAGTGTTTCTAGGCGAGACAAGGGAGGGAAGACAGAGGGAGGACAAGACAAGTGATCTTACTAGGCCAAGTGTTTCTAGGCAAGACAAGACAAGGGAGGGAAGACAGAGGGAGGACAAGACAAGTGATCTTACCAGGCCAAGTGTTTCTAGGGGGGACAAGACAAGGGAGGGAAGACAGAGGGAGGACAAGACAAGTAATCTTACTAGGCAAAGTGTTTCTAGGTGCGACAAGACAAGGGAGGGAAGACAGAGTGAGGACAAGTGATCTTACTAGGCAAAGTGTTTCTAGGCGAGACAAGACAAGGGAGGGAAGATAGAGGGAGGACAAGACAAGTGATCTTACTAGGCCAAGTGTTTCTAGGCGAGACAAGACAAGGGAGGGAAGAAAGAGGGAGGACAAGACAAGTGATCTTACTAGGCAAAGTGTTTCTAGGCGAGACAAGACAAGGGAGGGAAGACAGAGGGAGGACAAGACAAGTGATCTTACTAGGCAAAGTGTTTCTAGGCGAGACAAGACAAGGGAGGGAAGACAGAGGGAGGACCAAGACAAGTGATTTTACTAGGCTTTGTGTCATTCAGATCATGCAAGTGCAAGACCCAAAGTGCAGGGGAGGGTAGCGGGGAAGTGCAATCAGGGCAGCAGTGCTCTGAGTAAGTGCAGCCAGGGCAGCGCAGCTCTGGGTAAGTGCAGGGAGGCAGGGGACTGTAGGGTTCCAGATACAGCCCCTAAGTGCGTGGTAGGCCTGGAGGCAGTGCCGGGGCTACTGGTCAAGGGATGGGGGGCTAGCCAGGATAGCCAGGCAGCCAGTCAGCACAGCTACATCTACATTATCATTTCCTGTCAAAATGTATCCCTATAAGTGAAATCCTTCCCAAACTAGATGTAACACTAAATAAATCAAAGCGTATATGATGGAGAGGGCCATCTAAAGAAAGGAGCCATGCTGAGAACTGGGTCATAAACCTGGTCAGAAGTGGTTTACTGCTATCCCCACACTAACCCTACACACTGGCCATAAAATTCCATGTAGGAAATGCTTCCACCATCCACTTCATGTTCCTGTGCCCAGATATACCTGTAACCAATCAAAGCAGCGCATACCAGGAAATAAAAACCACATCTCATAATGGGAGCGTTGTACCAAAAATGCATTAGAATGCAAAACCAATAATGCAAGACTTCCTGCATTTTACGGCTATTAACCTTGAACCCGTTTACAAGAGCTGATTTCATGTTCATGTTTGTTGAACTCTAGTTTTCATTTAAAGGAAAGTCTTTCAACCGTGCCAGACTGTGACAAATTATAAATTGTGGTTTGGTGGTTTGGCTCACGTTCCACTATAGATTGAGTTAAGACCACCAGGCATTCACGGAGAACATGGAGCTGCGCTCACTTAAATCCTTGCGCAGCCCCGGGTTATTTATGAAAGCGTCGTTTTATGAACTGAGTATATCTTGTTCTTTTGAGGCTCATTTCAAGTATAGTCGAGGTGGCTGTGCCCTGCTGAGTTACATTTGCGTATAAGAGCGGTGGCCACCCTTTGTCCTCGGATTTGCTCCCTTGTGAGCCGCAAACATCCGATGAGTACAGAAAGCGAATATGCGGTTTGAAGTTCTATGCTGAGAAGCTGGTTTAAAAAAGCCACAGAATTACATATAGACTTACTTTCACAGCAAACCAGAAGTTAGCGTGTTCTGCCATTAAAAACAGCTGTGACCAGATATTTGCACAGCAAATATCTTCCAGGTGGAACCGTGAAGGACACCGTTGCAGAACAAATGTGCGCCGCACAGTTTCCTCACCATTTCTAGCTCTCGCCATGCACTTCCCATTACAGAAAGGGGTGCGGTGTCTTGTGACGTAGAATGCACGGCTGCTAACATTGCGGCTGCAGTGGCATGCCCTCATTTGAACGGTTTTTATTATTACCACTGTAGCTCATTTTCACTGTCCCTGGAGCATGAAAGAAGGCGCGAAAGACAGGCGTAAAGACTTCTTACAGCGCGCATTTTCATTGTTTTTGAAGCGGGGGCGGAATCGGAAGTTATATTGTGCCCCTCTTTTACCTTCCGCCTTCAAAAATAATTTGGTTTTTAGGGCAGCATCCGATTTTTATGCTGGCAAGGTGGGGGGATGGTGGAGGGTGGGGGGTGCGGGGGTTGGTTTGGCGGGGGCGTGGCGTTTACTCATTTTGCACTGTGGAGTGCAAAAGAGGGTCGTAAAGAAGCCCGCACCGCCACTTTACACGTCTCTTTTGCACTCTGTTGTGCACATGATAAAAATTGCCGTGAGAGGACCGGTTTCCACATAATTGCAAATGTAAGCGCCCCCCTCCGCGCAATTGGGACTCATTTGAAAATGTGCTCAATTGACTTCTACGATATGTCCGCTCCCTGCACTGGCTATCCGAGATAAAGCTTTGAAGTGTAAACATTACATTTGAAATGGTGGCGCTTCCCTAGCAATCCCCTTTGTGGATCCACATTCTTACATGGTGGACATGTAGGACATTTGCCATTTGTTTTCTTCTTTGAACAGTACTGCTAGCAGCACAGTACATATCTTGCCGCCAAAATATCACCGAACACTTAGGGCCTGCTCCATAGGGCGCGTTCCTGTGGGGTTACGCCATTATAAAACCCTTCTGTGAATCAGGCCCCTATTCTTTCAGGATTCTTCTGTTGCCTTAATAGTCCTGTAAAGTGCGGCCTTGCTCAACAATAGCCTAACATAGTTCGCAATAAAAGAGGGGGGTGTAATCATCTACAAATGAACGTAAAATAATGAAAGTCAGAAGTCGGGTGTTTATAAATATCCAGTCTTTAACACTTTCAAAGAGATCAAATGAAGTCAAGTGAAGTCATCTGTTTTGCCTATCTTAGTCTTAAACAATCGACTTCCCCTAGTTTTCCTACCACGGCCAGCATTACTTTGCTGCTGGGATCAAATCATTTAGTAAACACGCTCACACTTGCATGCAAAACAAGAAGACCTGCAGGCCTAATTAGACACTCATTGCGTTATTTCAAATAATTAATCTTGTAGAAGAAAAACACTTCCATGCTGTGTATATTGGCCATTGCATATGTATGGAAAGAAAAAGAAAACTGACCTTGCGCCTGGGGTGCAGAGTTATGACAGTTCATATGGAAACTACCCATCACTCCACACGTGCACTCTTTTTGTTAATTTGAACTGAGAATGGAAATAAAAGTATATCAACTCACAGGAGTTAGAGAATTTTAATTGGCGCACCGTTAACATCTGTGAGCTGCAACGCCATAGAAAGGCTTCAACCATATTGCAGAAAAATGGGGTTCCGGTCGATGGCAAATTATAAAGAATGTTTATATATGAGCTGATCGTCACAACAGAACACAGGCAGGAATTGCCATATAATGGCACTTATAATTGCCGTTAGGTGCTTGTTGAGCATGGCACGCTCCACTTCCTCTTATTATTTATTTATTTTGGACATTTGTAGAGCGCACCCTAACCCGAGGGCATCAGGGTGCTTTTACCAGTTACATGAGCCCCCAAGGTGGGCAAAGGCATAGGTGCAGACGAGAACATTACAGGCATTACAGTTGTGGTGGGCAGTTATGCGGCCATAACGTTGAGGCATAGGCATAGATACAGAGGATGCAGTTGCATGCAAGGTAATACAGTTGCTAATCGTGGCGAGTATATAGATTAAATCAGGGCAATATCTGTATATTGTAATGTGGGCTGCTGTGGAGCGCTATGGGGTTTATGAGAATAGCCAAGTTTTGAGGGTTTTGCAGAAGATCCAATATGGTTCTTCTGCTCATAGGGCAGGTGGGAGAGAGTCCCAGTATTTGGCAGCCAGAACTGGAAAGCTACACCCTCCCGCTATGGTTCATTTCAACTTTGGTTGGGTCAGCTTGTGGGAGTGTTGGGCTCTGGTGGGTCTAGTGGAGTTTACTTTGTTAATGTTTTGTACTAGGTAAGGCGGGGCTGTGTTGGAGATGCACTTGTAGGTGATAGAATGGGGGTTGAATAGAATTTGGTCCTTGACGGCTAGCCAGTGGGCAGTTCTCCGGGTGGCGGAGATGTATTCAGAACGTGGGATGTTGAGCGCAGCGCGTAAAGCATTGTTCTGAATGGTTTGGAGTCTTTTTAGATTGTGGGTGTATCTACCTGCAAAGAGGACATTGCAATTGTCGAGCCTCGAGCCAATCACTGCCTGGGCCATAGTTAGGCAATTGTCCCTGGAAAGGAAGGGAGTGGCTGCATTGAGCAGTTTGGTTGAATAAATTGCAGTGGAGATTGCATTTACTTGTCGCGTCATGGAGAGAGTAGCATCGAGGTAGACGCATAATGTTTTTGTTTTTTCCAAGGAGGAGACTGGTATCATAGATCCGTCAATATTGAATGTGGAGTATTGAGAGTCAAGGGTTTTTAGGGCAACTGCCGGGTCGACGATGAGGAGCTCAGTGTTTTCGTTATTGAGACAGTGGCCGTGGGTAGCCATCCAGGCTTGGATTATGGCGTGGGTAGTACTAAGGGTGGTTGAATGTGTGCGTTATGAACCTGTGAGTATGAGAAGAATATGCGTGTCATCAGCATAGTTGGTGTAGGCTATGCTGAGCGAGTGTAGGTGGTCAAAGAGGGGCTTTGTGAAGATGTTTTAGATCTTCTGGTAGTGGATTTTCACGTGCCCGGTCATGTGTTGACTGCGTCTCGGACTGAAGCCTCTCTTTATGCGGTTCAACCGGCCCTGGTTGCAGCTTTTTAGTCCGCTTCTACAATTGCTCATTTGCAGCCAATGAATCCCCTTTGATGGGTCTTTATCTCCAGATTGCGACAGACCTTCCTACTTCCTCATTCTGCCAGCGCTTCCCACTTATGACGGTGTGACGGATCACACTTCACCATAGCTTCTATGACTCTGCTAAGGCCTGCTCACTGCTGATACCCTGTGTTCAAAGGAAATATTACTGATTTCTTTTCCCATACGATTTCCTATTTCAACCTGTATTATTGCAAGCTTTGCTGTCACAATGGCTAATATTATTAAACATTCTCCTCTTTCAGATGTCACCACACTCAATTCATGCATTGAAATAATACTTGATGAACTAACGTACCTCCATTTCTATGCTAGACACATGCTCTTCAAACATTCAAGACGATGTAAAATAATTTAAAAACAAAAGAAATTAAAATGGTGACAGGTAGATTAGATGAAGCTGAGGAGAGAATATCTTTTGTTGAAGACAGAGTTGAGAGTTTAGAAAGTATGCAGCAAAAATATTCCAATTGGAGTCTGATGTTACATAATTAGAGGACAGAATTCAAAGAGACAACCTGCAGTTTCATGGGATTCCCGAAAAAAATCTTATGGAATCAAAAAAACACCAATAATTGCTATCAGTAAACTTAAACTCCCCAAATATGCTAGAGTTGTTGGTTTCTACCACTTCTCATTATATCAGAAAGCCTTTGTTCTTAAACAAATGACCTTGTTCCTTTATTGTGAGAATCAATTACTAAATGCTCCGACGTGGATTAATATTGAGCCTAATAGAATTGCTCCACTTACTTTTTCTCACTTTCTTCTAACTCCTTATTGGCCTAATATTACTTCAGAGTCAAGCAGAGTCTCGTGAGTCTGCTGTGTTGCTGTGGAACTGCAGTCTGCTTTCTACCTCTATTGCCCATTGGGAGGAGTTTTGGTTAAAAACCCCGGTAGCCCGTGGAGCGGCTCGGAGTCAAGCAGAGTCTCATGAGTATCTGGAAGCTTGCGGGGGCTCGCGAGGTTCATCCCACTCCAGAAGCACACAAGAAATTGATCAGATGGAATGCGACAAGATATTTGCGCGAAAGCTACGTCAGTCACTCACCCGCATCCAACTACGATGTGGGTGCGAAGGTGGCTTGGGGAACGCTGTCTCCCTCAGGAGTTGGCCGGAAGCTTCCAGCTCTAGAGCGCAAGTAAGGCTCTCTGGTCCCTGTATAGTATCGACTACTGTGGCCTTGCACACTGTAACTGATATTGTGAATGAACCGCAAGTGAGTGAACTAACCTGTCCCGCGTTCCCAAACAGCTGATTGTCGTTCTGCCAAAGCTCACGAGAATGTGAAAATGTTACTAACAACGCATGCGTAGTGCCTGATACGGTCCATGCAGCTTTGCCCTGCTTGCCAAAATCCTGAAACGTGCAGGACCTGTATTGTATGTAACATGACAGAGGGTAGTACTCTGCAAAATCTCATTCTTCCATCTGCTGCAGAATTGAAACTGTTAAGGGGCTCTGATTGTGTATCATCTTTGGGTGCCCTGGCTTGGGGGGAAATAATAAATATAAAAATGACTGAAAAGCTACTAGAGAATAAGCAAACTAGTACTACACAGCGACTGACCTCGGAATGCCCCGGTGCATGGATCAAAGCACCAGTTATCCAACCAACGCTGCTTCAGTAGCACTGCATGCTCTGTTTTCTCTGCAGCCAACTGAGTCAAATGAGACACAGCGTGAGAGGCCAACCCCCCCCTTGTGCCCCTTTAGTGCCTCCCATCCCTCTGTTGAACAACAAAATTGTGGAAGAAGCTCAGCGCAAGATGAAGACAGACACCCATGAATCCAACATGTATGAATCCAGCTCCAAGGTCAATCCTGATGCCTTGTCTCAACCAAAAAATAATTACCTGTCCAATAATTCCTGCCATAAGACCCCAAGTCCACAGAAATGCAGCGACTCGCTGGCTGTAGTGAACAAACTCTGACAGGACCTGACCAAAATGAACGGTGAATGAAAAAAAAAGCAGTAACAACGGATGGCGCAGGAGATATGCATGATAAGGACAAAGAATCACTGGATACTTCCCTTGCACGAAATGAGAATGTAGTCCAATTTCCAAATGGCCAGCAGGAGCCAGGAAATGACGACATATTGATTCAAGTCCTTTGACAGAGATCCTTAGTTCACAAAACAGACCTTCCTGCCGTGAAAAAATAGCATGCTCAAGCGAACATGTAAACTTTATAAGCCCCAGCAGGCAGGTTCCTACTCATGAACACGCCCGAAATCTTGAGATTGGCAATGAGAGCTCATCTTCCTTAAATGATGAGACTTCTCAAGAGTCTTCCATTATGAAACACCAGTACCCCAAAATAAGGCGTCGTCAATACAAAGCTAACCGAAAGCAAACTACCATGAGAACAATACCCAAAACCTGGTTAAAGAGTTGCTAAACGACCTCAGGCCATACATAATGTACTCTTTGTCCATAACAATTGCCCCAATGAAGAAACTCTATGAGCAAATCAATGAAAATATAAAAGACCTGACAACTTTATCAGCTCTGATGAATTCTAAATTATCAAGCAGAGAAATGGACAACACTCTTGCGAAATCCAAAATATGGGACAATATAAGAAGAATTGATGTATCCATCAAGGAGTTCACAGACCAAAAAAGAAACAATAGCGAGGACACGAGATTATTGGTAGATTTGGCCAGAGAAGCAATGGGCCTCTTCAAACACAATCAAATTGAGCAGAAAGAAGACAGGGGAAAGTCCACTCCAAACACCCAACACGTGGAGAATAGTGTATGTGCAAGCTCTGCAAGATCAACCATCGAGGGGTGTGGCTCCAAGTCTGTTGAAAAAACCAACAGTAACTGTATGGACCTGACTTCACCCACAAAAACCATACAGTGCGAGAGAGCCAAAATGCATCTATGGCTCCCTTAGCCCCTGTTAAACCTAGCTTCGGTCATCTCCCCAGATGTGATGTGATCGATATCGACGCACTCAGTGAAGCACTTCCCGCCCCTTGTGTGCAGTCTTTACCAAATGGTCCTAAATCTTGTGAAACTGGCAAAAATCCAGATGTTTGACCCATAACTGTTGAAAATGAACCTCAACACTCCACCTTGGCGAATGACGAGGGTATTTCTGGCACCCCCGAAATGAACGACTGCGCAACGGCGGGTGAGAAAGACAAAACTTATGCGATGTTCCAAAAAAACAGTGCCACTCGAGGAAGTGCAAAGCAGGAAAAAAAAGAAAAAAAAATGCAAAAGAAAACGGAATAACTTGGGTTCCAGGAAATTCCTCAGAAACCTGAAATCTGTAAATGTCTTTGTCAACACTGAGCCACCCAGCACTAAGGCCAAAAATATGGACCAAGTTGAAAACCAACTTGCGGCTTGTCAAGTCATCCAACCAACAGAAGCAGACTCCTTCACTGAAAAGTCTCCAAATGATTTAATGAACATGTCCACATATGATGATGAGGAGTCCTTAGACTTAAGCCATCGATCCAGTGGAGATGAAAACATTGATCTGCCAGCAAAAATGATGTCTCTGGAGCCCGAGATCCTCCCTAGTGCCAATGAGGCTAGTCCTCAAGTGTCAGGCAGAACGTGCCACCTGGTGATGCCTCTAGTATGTCCCAAGATGACTAAACCAGCGGACACAGATATAAACTTCCAAACTAACTTCCAAACTATGGATTCCAAATGGAAGCGCTTGGCCGAAATGAGCACTCTAAAGTACATCCCAAAACGCTGTAGTGTAACGAGACAGGTCTGTAATGGACAAGAGCAGCCTCCCCCCTGCGTGAATGGTGCTATTAATATGCCTGACTTTGTATCTGGCAAACAACAGAAACAGTTGACGACTGTCAACAAAAAGAAGGAGCCTGACAATATTCGAAGTAAATGGAGCCCGGCTCCCCCGATGAATGAAACACTTAAAACCCAATACAAAATGGTAAAATATCACCTGGTTCTGGAACGAATTCTAACTTCCAAAGACGGCTTGACTTTGAATCGAAATAATGTCTTGCGTCTGCTGCATCACGTCTTGGGCTTGAGATCTATTGAGTCTAGCGATATCCAAACTGTTGAATTCATGGATGAACTCCACAATGATAGAGCTCACCTTCATATTGACTCTAGATTAATATGCAACCTCTTATTAAATGCCGTACCCTTCTTGCTGTCATTAGGATTCGTCATTCATGAAGAATTCCTTGATCATAAAGAAAACAGACTCCAGAAGGGCGAAAATCTGATAAATCAAAGGATCCAAGGTACTCTGGTCAAAAACAATGTTGATAATCAGCAAATAGTACACCAGAATTCTGGTGAATCAGCTGACAATGTTGTCGGCAGAATGTGCCGCAGTGTGTGTGAAAATGACGATAGTCCATCAGAACCAATTCTGGGAGAAAACATCAAAATCACCTTTGCTTGTAAACAAAATCATAAGGGTGAAACTACTGAAGCTAGTCCCTCTACGAATGACACACTTATGCCAACGAACTGGAATTGGCTAGCTGGTGTACTGGGTGGTCAAACAAGCTAATGCCAGCCAGGGTGAGAAGGCCCTAATCTCAATATTGTATCTTGGAACACGAGAGGTTTCTGCCATTTGTTTAACAAACCGCTGAGATGCACTGAAGGTATTACCATCATATGTTTACAAGAAACGTGGATGGCTAGCTGTCCCATCTCGGAGGATTTCGATTTGGTGATGAACCCAGCCATAACGAGACAAAAGGGGCGACCTTCTGGTGGACTCCTAACACTAATTAGAAAAAACTCTGGATTGAAAATCTTGAGTTATACAAATCACACCTCTTTCATACAACACACAATACTGGAATCAAAAAGCCTGACAACGGAAAGCAAAAATCATTTGGACCTAATTAATGTCTACTGGCATCACAAGCTGGCAGGAACAACTACATTCATAAATATGGTATGCGACCTAATTGATAAAGATCAACATTGCCAAGGAATCCCCCAATGTAATACTTTGTGGTGACTTCAACTTGGAGTGCATAAAAATACCTAAGACCGCTGGTGGAGCTGAAAAAACTGCAGCTAAATGGTGCTTGGCTTTGGAAGAGAGAAACCCAATGATGATAAATGGAAACATCAAAGGAGACATCCCTGCACAAACAGCCTGGAGTTAAAAGGAGCTGTCCTCGACCATTGACTACTTCTATGTATCTGAAAACCTGAACCGGCGTGTACTGTCCCTGCAAATAACCAAGTCCCACCTGAGTGACCATAGTCAACTCAAACTGGTAGTCCTCTATAAGGAGAGAAGCATGTCTGGGAAGTGGGAGCAGAATGTTGAAGTAGAATCAAACCGAATAAGAATAAGATTGAAAATAAAGTCACATGAGGTAAAACAAATCACAGAAGCCTACTCTAACGGTTTGAGCGGTTGCATAGAAAACAAAGTCGATTACATCAATTTTTACAGCAATACACGTACCAAGAGAAAGGCTTGAAACGAGGCTCCTTCAAACCAAAACACCAGTACGATGAAGGAATTGTGAAAAGAAAACAACAACTTTGCATGGAACTCAGACAACCTACTAAATTAGAATGCGGTGAGCAACAAAAAGCCAAAAAAGCAAGCAAACAAAAATATAAGAACTGGCTAATTTTTCACAGGGCAATCCTCCAGCAACGAGATGCAGAAGCAATGATGTGAAGCCTACCTAATAAAAACTCGCAGGACTTTTGGAAATTAATAAATAATAGCAGTTGCAAACAGCAAGCAATATTTACAAACATGGTTACCGAAGTCCAGTGGGTCCGTCACTTTGGAAAACTGTATGAAAAGAAAGGATCAACACCAGAACCTAAATTGCCAGAGCTATCCAAATGGGACCTTCAGTTTGAAGTCGCAGACATCTTACAAAGTATTCAACGCTGTAGCTCGTCACGGGCGCCTGGACCTGACGGTCTAACAAACCATACTTTAAAACAAAATCCAGAAGAGTGGGCAATCTTTTGTGCAAATCTGTTCTCAAATATAGCCAACAAACGAGTAACTCCGGTAATTTGGAAAAGTGCAATAGTGATCCCGATATTTAAAAAAGGGACTCGAGCAGCACCAAATAACTACAGACCCATCACACTGTTGGTTGTCTTAGGCAAGATGTATACCGCCCAGCTGCAAAAACAACTAACGAAGTGGATAACAACAAGCGGCACTTAGATCACAGGCAGTCTGGCTTAAAGTTGATGATCCTCAACTTGCTAAAAATGGAGGCAATCAGAATAGATAAGAAGGTCTATCTTACGTTTGTTGATCTATCACAGGCCTTCGACAGTATCGATAGAGACCTGCTCTGGTCAAAAATGAGCAAATGGAATTGCCCCGACAGTCTTTTAATGGCAATAAAAGATCTGCACACCGACACGGAAATCAGAGTAAGACTGGATCAACAGGGCACCCTATCAGCACCAAAAAAAAGTGCTGTGGTGTAAAACAAGGTTGCCCGTTGGCATCTGTTATATTCAACCTCTTTATATCTGATATCGGTGAGTCTTATGTTGCAGCCAAGGGTTTTCCTCCAAAGATCGACAGTAACAAAGTAAACTGGATATTGTATGCAGATGAACTGGTGTTGCTAGACTTGACACCTATAAGCCTCCAGCGCAAACTAAACATACTACAACAATACATGAACCAAAATGGGTTGTGTGTGAATAGAAACAATTCTGAAATCCTTGTCTTAGAAAACCTGCAAAAGAACAGAGAAGTGGGCAAGAACAAAAAGTT
Organism: Ambystoma mexicanum; assembly: GCF_040938575.1. Lineage (NCBI taxonomy): Eukaryota > Metazoa > Chordata > Amphibia > Caudata > Ambystomatidae > Ambystoma > Ambystoma mexicanum. The sequence goes on along the minus strand of NC_090924.1, from coordinate 867,596,975 downwards.
TATTTGGAAGCTGGGAAAGGAACCTATTGAGCTAGTCAACCAAACCGTGTACTTAGGCATCTGTGTGAGTGCCAGCATTAATGACACCCCATGGATCGAAAGAACGAAGGCCAAATGTAAGCAACTCACGGCCCAAGCTTGTATGTGGAATAAAAAATTCAGCAAATGTTCGATAACACCCATATTGAACTTTTACAAGCAAAAAGCCGTTCCTGGCTTAATACATGGAGCTGAAAGTGCTTTTGGTTGTACCGCAGACTTTTGGTCCTCTCTTGAACATTCTTTCTGGTCAAAACTGTTGTGGCTACGAAAGGGTCTACCAACTGCATGCTTAAGACAAGAGCTAGGACTACTATCCATCAATGCATGAATAATGTGTAACACCCTCAACGAATTCTGGAAAATGACCTCAACACAGGTGGCCCCACAATATGCAATCCTGAAGGATCCAGTGACCGGCAATACTGAGAGCGTATTAACACCATGGGCTCAACGTGCTGAAAAATACTATCAGACATAGGTTCTGACAAACAGACTTTGCAAAACAACCCAGATAAAGTTAAAACCACCTTATGGACTCAAGATTGGATCGATACTGCAGACATTTGGTGTATACATGGAGCAATGAGCATGGTTCCGAGCGGGGCAAAGAAGTTCAACACGATTCAGTCATACCTGGACAAGTTTCCTGAAAGAGCTCGTAGATTGATATTCATGAAATTTCACCTAAACAAAATACCAACAAGAGAATCATTAAACTTTTGGAACACAGACGATCCAGCTGCACTAACATACCGATTGTGTGAAGTATCGCTTGAGATACTAAAACATCTAACATTAATATGTCCAGTCTTGACACAAGAACGGCACCAGCACTTGGAAGATTTCTTTCGCGCAAGACCATCCCTGGATGCTGAAGATTGGTGGAACTAACTGTTCAATGACTCGGATCAGAAGCTGACAATTGAATTAACATTCTTTTTAGAAAAAGCAGTAAAGAAGTTGACAAAAGATGAAGTAATAGTCAAAGCATAAGAGAAATAATTGAATTTTCCGAACTTGAAACAAGGTGGAGAAATGGTCACGTGAAGAAATCTATCTTTTGTGATCTTTTTTGTGATTTTATACCTACCCTTTACACACTTACGTGCTCTTTGTAAAATCGTCCGTTTTTGGGTTTCTTGTTCCCCTTGTTTTTTTTATTCCTATTCTTTTACTTTCTTTATATTTTTTTATATCTTATATTGTATTAGTCATTCATCGCTTATGTCTCTATTTTATTCCATTCTTGTAAAAATCTCCTAATCGATTGATCGCTCTTGATTGTTACTTTCTGTTCAGTACATTTTTGTTTTTAAAGGTTTGTAATAAACCAATTAAAAAATTTCATACCGTTCCCTGCATTATTCCAAATCTATTTGCGGCAAACTTCCAGCTAGCTCTTTTCCTCAAACTGATCTTGGAGATATTTTCTTCTGGTTTAATAAATCTTTTCCTAACAAATCAAATTCTAATATCTTTAATAGATGGCACTCCTCCGGCATTAAACAAATAAAGCACTTAATTCATAATTTTGTAGAAATCCCTTTTGCACAATTATCCCATCAATTCAATGTTCTTGACTCTGATGCATTCTTTGATCAGTCTTTTTTCAACTCCTTATCCACATCTTTATCTACCTTAACTCAAAAATCCCCATTAACTCTACTAACTTTATTACTTAATAAATCCTCCATCAAAGCCACCAAACTATATTCCTTTTTAAATTAAACTGAAAATAAAAACCTGTTCAATACCACTGTTATCAGACAATGGGAATTAAATTGGAATTTCCAAACCTTCCCAGATATGTGAACTAGTATTTGGGCACTGTATTATTCCTCTTCAGTTGCGGTCAACCTCACTCATGCTTTTCTTACACCATCACAAATTGTTCAAGTATGCATTAATTTGTCCAATAAATGTTGGTCATGTCATGCTCATAATGCAGTTTTTCACATTTAATTTATGATTGTACATTTGTTCACTCCTTTTGGTTCAAAATCTGGGTCCGCCTAGAAAATATCTTTCAGTTTCAAATACCACTCTCGCTATGCAATTTAATGATTGGTCCCATTGTTAACCCGTACATGCAAATAATCGAATCGTCTAGTTTATTCAATCCTTTTATTAGCATTGCTTTTCATGTAATTACCTCCAATTGGAAGGACTCCAGTAAACTATTGTATAATGCGTGGTGGAATATCATTTGCTCTATTCATTGTATTGAGAAATGTTATGCTTTTTCTTCTAATTGCCTTCATAAGTTCATTAAAAATGGGATATAGTTATTCAATATCTCAACTGTTCTGATGAACTAATTGTTGCATTTCTCTATTGCTATTTATGAAATAACCTTTCCCTCCCTTGTGTGTCTATGTGTTTATGTTCCTGCGCCCTGATGCTTGCAGGCTTTTGGCACAATATAAATAAGTACAAGTGTTTTTTAAAAAAAATCCCTCTAGTATGTTGTTTCTCATCTATCTACCCTGTTGGCCTATTTTGTTCATTTTAACTTGATTCATTATTATCATTGTATTGATAGTTACTATTGTATTTATCTCAAGCATTTTACTATTTGCAAAATGTTAGCTACCCCTTATGTTGTAAATATGATTAATACAAATTAGTAAACAAAAAAGAATTCAGCAATTCATCTCAGACTGCAAGATCAATTTTAACTGCATGAGGATAGTGGGAGACATCAATGAGTTCATGCGCATTACACCATTAACCTGCAGTGGGCTACCTATAATTTATTTTTGTTGCTTTTCCTCTTTCATTTTTGTGGAAAAAACATATGTACCAGGTGGCATGTTACACATGGCAAAATAGAGATGCCTGCTCTGAAGCTCTAGTCAAGTAGACTAATAATGCTTAAGTCATCATTACTCAGTATAAAAGACATACATGCATCATTTATAGATGTCTCACTACATGCCTATAATGAATATACATCATCCAGCGCATGCACATGTAAACAATTCCTTTGTAAATTGCTATAAATAATGTGCTAAAACGAAATACTGTAAAGCAATAAACTGGGCACAACAAGTTGAATAAATGGTTTATTGCTTGTAGGGATAAGCTGGGTAGTAGAGACCCCCAACCATCTGCACAAGTAGACTGACTCCTCAAAGAATAACATTCTAACACAAAGCTCAGGATTGCTCTGATGTCATCAATAGCTAGGATTCCATCAGTAGAACAAGGAATGGGAATCAGATAACACATTAACATATAATAGAAAAGACATCAACATAACAAATACACTACTTTATGTTCATGAAAGGATTAACGTTTGTTTGAAATTAAGTTCTTCAAATGCTATTCTATTAGGCCAATGTGAAGAAAAGCAAACAGTAAAACACATCCTATTCAAATATTGAAACGATATATTCCCCGTTGTGTGATGTTTCTACTCCTTGTACCTGATTCACTTACATGCTTTCCTTTCTCTGGAATCATTAACCCCTCTAATGTGGTTTTTAGTCACCAACATGCTCTCTTTATTCCATGTGCCCTAATGGATCCTCAGTTGCCTTTGTGTGGTGTATCTTCTTCAGTACAGTCCTTTGTATACTCTCTTAAGTGGATGTTTGTAGAAGAAAGGTTGCACCAGTGTTGCTGAAGTGATTTTGTTGTCCCTGAAACTACTGTGCTAACATGTTTGTGTTATGATTTTTCTTTTGGTTTTACCAATGTATAGCAGACTACAAGGACACTAAATACCATAAATCACCATACTGCTGTTACAGATAGGAAAATGTTCTGTGTCTATAGCCAAGAACTACAAGTTCTTGTGTAATTTTTGTTTAACATAATGTAATTTATGTTCTACGTGGGTGGTTGCCATTAGTTCATGGGAGGCAGAATACCCGAGGGATCATGTTTGGGGTAGTCTTAAATTCAGTCAATACGATATTGCTTCAGATAAACTTACTGCAATCCTACTGCAAATTGAAGTGCTGCTGATCAATGGTCTACCATATATCTACTAGGTCAAAGACTTTGTGGCTGCATGGATGATCATCCTTTTAAGCTTCAGCTGAAATTTATTGAAGCCAACCTAGTCAAAATATTCCTATAGAGTGTTCTGTTTTGGATGCTGCTTTCGGAATCATATAAGGATAAAGAGTAGTTTGGTGTTGCTGCTTCCTTCATCAATCAGGGTTTTGCCTAACCTTTACATGACAGTGTCAAGCATACCTTGTATGCCTTGTAACCGTGACTCTTGTCACACGATTCATAAAACTACAATTGGTCCCTTCTCCCTCCCTCAGTCCAATACTTGGCAACAAAAGTGCAGACCTATACGTGATCAGGGTTGTCAGACTGAGCTATTTTCTGGACATATTTGCCTATAGTTTGCACCCCTTGGGGTATTTTGGCATACTTTTCATCTTAGATATCCTTAATTGCTCTTGCTTGAAGGTGGGCCAGGGTAAAGACATGTAGAGGGGGATGCAGCGATGCATACCAACTTTCAATTGAATGGGACCTTATTCAGGAGAAATGTAATAACCCTCATCCGCGCAAAATGTGCAGAATTCATTATTTCAGGTCCTTTATATAGACATGGGCAACCCAGTTCAATGCCCTGGTGACACACATTTCCTTAGGATTCTCGTTGATTATTGCATAGTCATTACCTGGGAGAGACTAATCCCTACCAGAAGCTAGGATATGCCAAATGCAGCAAGTTGCATTACACTACATATATTCAAATCCCCGGTTGGTAACAGTTTTAAGATTTATTTTCGTTAAACCATCACAAACCCAGGCTACACCAAATTCAACTTCATGTCAACCATTAAGAATGAGGTGATTGTTATTATACCATCGTTTTACATCATGGGCCAATGATACCCTCTTCATTTTACACAAGTAACTCAATCAAATGAAATGACACAACAACTATTTTGCCTCTGCACTGACCTGATGCGTAGCATATGTAATCCTATGACACCAAGTCATATATCAAATTGACAACAGGCAATGAAAAGCTTAAGAAACATTTACTAATTTATATTTCAAAATATTTAGCATAACATATATATTCCAGTTTTCCAAATCTCTAATTCGTAAAATACAACCAATGTTGCATTAATCTCTCAACACCATAACACTGGTTTAAGATAATAAAACAACTTGCTTAGTTCAAGCTGTGCAGTATTCTTCGTCTAGGGCATTATTACCATTTTCAAAACAATTCTGTTTCCACAATGTCCCTGAACGTATTTTGACATTTATGCCCTTATTCGCAGAGCGCTTTCCAATGGGGTTTTGCCATTTTAAAATGCTTATGTGAATTAGGCCCTTAGCCTCATACTAAAACTAATGGCTTCAAATTAAAGTATTGCTTAAATAGTGTGGAGCTAAACGTTTACTAAAACCTGTATGCATTAAAATGTAGTTAATGATGTGTGCTGTCCCTTATATAGTGTTTTATTTGCAAACTAGGATGTGTTTTATCTAGCTGTTTCTGCAACCATAATCAATTTTCAAAATATGCTAGATGCAACTAATCCTTGCTGCTTCTGAATCTCACTTACTATTTGTGCAAGCTCAGTGAATTCACACTATGCTGATCACAGATAACCCTTCCTCCAAAAATCAGAATGCCCCATTGATCAAGCATTGCATTGAAATGCATGTAAACTTGTATATATTGCACTTTTCTTAAAAAATGAAAACTGTTCTTCTTTAAACAGGCTACGTTCAGCTTTTTGTTTATGCATACTAATATGTTGTCTTGTCCATGGAGTGCATCTTCAGTAATGGTTTAATTTCTCGCTTTTACTTTTAGCTCCTTGCAAGCTTTCCAAGGTTATCAATTTTACAATTTTGGCAACCTGTGTCATCCTAAAGAGTGATTCTTCTTCCGTACATTGAGCCATATTTGTAACCCATTCCTGATTTTATTGCAACAAAAGATTAAAAGATGAGTCCCATTACAAGTTTGCCAGTGATTCTGCAGTAAATATGTGGAAATACTGCCTAGCTCATTTACAATTACCGCCAATTAATCCAGTGGATTTACCACAGAATTATGAGTGGTACCAAGGTTGTGTAAATCCCCATTTTTGGAGTACATATTACTTCATGGAGATTTTGGCAGGTTTACTACAAGAGGTAATTCTATTGGGGTTAATCCTACCATTTTGGAGGTAGATTGGAGGATTGGTGAATCCTCCCCTTAACATCCGAACTCAGAACTCAGTGGTGTGGTAAAGGTGGCAGTAATTCCAGTAACGTCAAAAAACTGGTGGCAGTGGAATTACTGCCACTTTGTTACCCCACCACCAAACTCCTAACGAGGCTCAAAATGCTTTGGAAAATTTAATAATTTCTCTATGCTATAACTGGTTTCAGTGAGCTGACTTCACAAAGCCGGTGCAATTCCAATTAAAATCGAGCTCACTGCCTGGTTATACAGATTTTAAGATTAGTAATATCATATGGGCCTTTTTATGAGTATGGAGGTCGCCATGCCGCTTTTAGAGGCATGGCTACTACCCCCATACCGGGTACCGGATCCAGGCCCCGCAAAAGGGGACTTACCGGGCCATTCCGACCTTGGTAAATCCCTTTCGCGGGACCCAGACCCGGTACATCCCCATTCCCATTTGAGCCCCCATAGGGCTCAATGGTAATGGGGAGGATACTAACAACGGGCCCGTTAATGACATGCCCATTGTTAGCATCCTGGTCTGCTAGCGGGTCCCGCTAAGGATGCCTGGTCTGACCAGGCGTTCCAGAGCGGAACCCGCTGCAGACCTCGTAATAGGGCGGCCTGGAATGAACAGTGCCGGTCCCTTACCACCACCGTTCGTTCCGTGGCCGCCTAGGTTGTAATGAGACCCATAGAATTGTAATGGGTTTCCACCTCCAATTACATCTGCCATGGAAACTGGCTGCTTATGTTCGACTCCCATTCTGTCAATGGTATAATGTGATGACTTCTGTCTTCTTCTGTCTGTGTAATTATTGGATGCGTATATTTCATTAATCCACTGACCTACACAGGCTAATTTTAGCTTCCTAGCTGAGAATTGAACCATCTTCTTTCTAAAATAAACATCTTGTCTCTCTCGTCTCCGTTTTAGTAAACAAGGCATCTAAATACAGTTTCTTGTTTTTTGTCTGCTATAAAAATATCTTTTCTGTGAACTATCATAATTTGCCCTATGGTTTTGTGCTATCCTGAATACTCCATACAATGTGCATTTGTATTCACAGCATTAACATTGTTTAGAAGTTCATGTGCACCTCTCATGCGTTATTTGTGGTGATAAGTGCTCCCATCGTGCACATTAATATAGGAGTCATAAGAGTGGGGCACCACAATCTGACTCCCACCCTTTCGGACAAGAAGGAAGCTCTGCTGTAGCAATACTTTCTTTTATTTGAAATATTTTCTTAGGTAATTTCAAGGTGGTTCTCTACTATTAATTCGAGGGCAATGCACATGAAACACTGTTGGCAAATGCAAGCAGAATAAACTGTGACCAAAAATAATAGTTTGCCTGGTTTTATCTTTCTAATTAATATAAAAAAATAATACAGGATTTAGTTTACATCACTTAGTCGAAAAACACACAACGTTCGATCAATGGATTGGGTGTTTACTAGAAATAATATTGCTTTGATTAGTTTCACACACATTGAATGCCATCCATAAGAATCACAACAGTATTTCTAATAAAAATGTGTCTTTACAAATGTTGGAAAATAAAGAATGAGTATCGTTGCGTGTCACACTACACGAGGTTCAGTAAAGGAATCTATAAATCGCTCATTTAGTGGTCCATGCTGGTCACTTATGATTATCACCTTAGTTTCTGAGTTACTTGAAATTACAATGAAATTGCAAACGGTAGTTTTAAAACTTTGCTTTATTTGCCAGAGAGAAATGAAGGGGAGAAGCTGACCCATTCATAGTTGTCTATGGAATTTGATTCTCCCATCACCACCTACCCTTTTCCTCTTATAAGGACTAAACAAAATAGCTCTATTTTATTTCTATTTAGAATAATGTGTTTCAAAAAGTGATGGACTTCTAAATTTCAACTATAAATCATTCATGTCAAAAGCTAACAGAAATCACAAATCCAGAGAAGTATTTGCCTCTGCAATCACCAAGGAACATGGTGAATTAATTTATAATTGGCAGAGGTTGAAACACGCTGTACTATGTTGGATTCTGACTTAAAAATTTCTTTTCAGAGTATCAGGTAACTTTTAAAGATTATTTAGTTCACACGGGGCAGCACAGCTCTGCACTGAATTGTCAATTGAATGGATCCTTGTGGTGAATCTGTGCTCACTACCTGGACACCAGCGGGGTCTTCGGATATTCCCAGGCACCAAATCCACCAATAGGTACTTCTGGTTCTGCTTCTACACACTAGATACGCCCCATGTTGGCCCAGTTTGAATAGCACCTTGCAAACATGGCTTCTTGAACCCTCTTTTGGGACTGCACCTTCCTCTCCTCTGTTGAATTAGGCCTGACACCTTATGGCATCTCAGGTGTTCTCTCTAGACCTCCTCTGTATCTTTATGTGTTGGACCTCTGAAATGCCCTTTGTCACTCCCCTTACAAGTAATCTTTGATGCATGTACTTATTGGTTGTCGAATCTAATGGCTCATTCAGATTGTAGGAAACATCAAAAACTACACTTCTAACACCTGACTCGCTAGGATAATGAGAACTATTTGTATTGTGTGTATTTCTCCTCAGATATCCACCTTCCCTTCCTTGGGTATGAGATCACATGTTCAGTTTGTCCATCCTCTAAAGAAGAAAATTATATCACCAAGAATACAGTTTTGCAAAACAGACTAAGATTACTATACAATCATTTGCAAGCACCAAAATACAAGAATTAAACTTATAAAGTGAGCTGTTTTCTGTCATGCAACGTAGATTCTGCTACGATGAGCCCGAACAAAGTTATCAAAACAATATGTATATGTAACAAATAACTTGCACACAATGCTAACATTTTTGAAAGTCCACATTCTGCAGTTTGAATCCCCGTATTCTGTTTTCCTATAGCTACAACAGTTTACAAGTTATGAATAATACCAACTCCGATAAGTGGATAGTTTGGATGCGTTTGTTTTCAACATGTCCTGAATTTCTTGTGTGTGGCAACCAAGCTGACCAGTAATTCTTCTGGAAATAAAAATGTACTATCTCAAAGCATTATCAGGGGCAGATGGCGCACTTCCCGAGCTCCAAATTTGGAACAAATATCCCTTTGAAGCTGAAGAAAGATGTATGTTTATTTATTTGATTCCCAGCGCATGGAAGACATACCTGATACAGACATATATGGTCTTTGTAATCTAACATGCCATAAGGTACACTTTATTCTTCTTGCATGGTTTGGTAGGTTGTACATACTGTCACTTGGAGTTATTATCAACTGGAGAAGTTGAAGGCTTTGATTATTATCAAGTTAGTTGACCATATATTGGGTTGAATTTCTCTTATTTTTCCTATGGAAAAAGAAAGGCAAACTGAACATTGTTCAAGGAGTGTTTTGTGCAGATGTATCACCAATTGATAAAGCTTGTGTCATCAACCACATAATGGCAAAAATATAGCCAAAATAAGAAAATACCTTTTTACGTGGAATTTCAAATTGTGTCCTCTCCTTTTGATTCAGTGAACAGGGAATTGTTGTGGAAGAAGCTGAATAATACCAAACCTGATAGGAGGTTACTTGAGGTTATTATGATCCTCTACACTGACACCAGAGCAATAGATTTCCTGTATTGTGCATGAAATTGAGCATATCTGCCAACAATAAGGGCTTTGAAACAGGGATGTATATTGGCCCCATGATTATTTTCTCTATATATAAACGATATGCAGAAGGTTATGGTGGAGTTAACAGTGGATGTGACTAACATAGAGGGGTTAACGTTTCCATTACATCTGTATGCAGACAATTCCATCATAATAGCAAGAACTGTAATTGCCTGAAAGGTCCAATTCATTGTTGTTGTGACATATTGCAACCATAATCACTTGAAAATCAACACAAAATATTGAAGGTCATGGTGTTCATAGGTATTGGAAATAAAATTATATTCCCATTAGACCTGCAGAAAGATGAGGACGTGCTCACATTCCCCTTCCTTAGCATCACCATCTGAAATACCTCTCACAGGTGGGCCTCACAGAAAAACAGTCATTGAGAAGTCCCTCCAGGATACCAATGCAAACACTTGTCAAGAATCACAGAAGCAAGTTGACAGGTGGTCCATGTCAAATGCTATGATTGGTGGAATTGTAGCATATGATGGAGGGGAGCTAGATGTAAATAGAAAACATCTCAGCATCTGTGAGAGAAAACTGTGGAAAAACCTCCTCAGGATTCCCTCTTACTTTTCATGCCTGGCCCTTGGGATTGGGATATGCCCTAGTTGATGAGCGAGTAAGGAAAGTGACTGTCAAGAGGGCAACTCTATGAACTCCATGAAAAATAACCTGGTGGACAGGGAAAGAGTATTTTGCAGACCTATCAGCACCTTCAGTGAAAATTCTGCAGGTAGAATAAAAAAAAAAGATTGACTTCTCAAAGGAAGTAATACTACCAGGACATGCAAGAGTCTTTCTAAAGATTCATATAAGAATACACATTTTAAAAGGAAAGAAGAATGAGTAGATCCGAAGGAAAAATAAGGAAAATAGGAGAGAAACCTTTCCATGAAATGGAAAGATGTTTTCACCATGTCCTAGATCCACTGGATACTGACTGTGGGTATTGACTAATACTTAGGAGAGAGGATTGTTTATGATGGCCTGAGCAGACTGCCCCCTTTTAAACTACAATATGATGACATTTCAAAATTCACTGGCATACACAATGAAGTGTGGTAGCAACAGGATAAAACATGCATACAGTTCCTGTTGCTGTGCCCCAAATAAAGACATAAAAGAAAGAAAAATGTGATTGACATTTTAGGGAAGAGTGGATCAGGTGATTCAGCAAACTGGTTCCTACTTGCTGACATTATGCCTACTATGGTGAGGACAACGGCAACCTTTTTGATGGCTGCCTGGAAAAGAATAGATCCATAGATGTCCCTGATGAGCGCCAGCATCATTATAAAGTCACATATTCTACACATTTGTCTCCCTCGCTCTTTCTCCAAGTGCCTTATACTTTCATCTTGCATTTTTGTTCTAATACTTTTAGGGGGTAATTCATAGAATTTAGCGCACAAGTGGTGCACGCGGCCTGCGCCAGTCGCGTGCGCTAAAATCCATTTCCGCGCACAGCGTATTCATGGATTCCAGCTACCAAAACCAGCCGTGGCGCACAGTGGCGCAGCGACCCTGCAGCAGCGCCAGTTACGCCCCCAAGAACGCCTCTTGCGCAGGGAAAAGCCATCAAAATCCCCAATCCAGCGCAAAGGGCTGCGCTAACCCTGTACCAGCACGGCAAGCGGGCTACGTGTATCACTGGGGTGCGTGGGAAGTACCTCACATCATTTCAGCTGGGTATGTGTATTTCAGGGGTGCGCTGGAAGTTCCACATGCGATTCCATCAGGGTACGTGTACATCAGGGGTGCGCGGGAAGTTTCACACGTGAATTCAGCAGGGTACGTGTATATCAGGGGTGCGCGGGAAGTTCCACACGCGAATGTCCTGGCTACGTGTATCTTGGGGTGCGCGGGAAGTTTCACACGCGATATCAGCAGGGTACGTGTATATCAGGGGTGCGTGGGAAGTTCCACATGCGAATGTCCTGGGTACGTGTATTTCGGGGTGCGCGGGAAGTTTCACACGCGATATCAGCAGGGTACGTGTATTCCAGGGGTGCGCTGGAAGTTCCACACGCGAATGTCTTGGCTACGTGTATCTTGGGGTGCGCGGGAAGTTTCACACGCGATATCAGCAGGGTACGTGTATTACTGGGGTGCGCGGGAAGTTCCACAGCGAATGTCCTGGCTACGTGTATCTTGGGGTGCGCGGGAAGTTTCACACGCGATATCAGCAGGGTACGTGTATTCTAGGGGTGCGCTGGAAGTTCCACACGCGAATGTCCTGGCTACGTGTATCTTGGAGTGCGCGGGAAGTTTCACACGCGATATCAGCAGGGTACGTGTATTTCAGGGGTGCGCTGGAAGTTCCACACGCGAATGTCCTGGCTACGTGTATCTTGGGGTGCGCGGGAAGTTTCACACGTGACATCAGCAGGGTACGTGTATTTCAGGGGTTCCGTGGAGTACTACACGTGAATTGGCCGTGTGGGTCCTCCCAGGTGTTCGCTCCATAACCTCCACGGCCCCTGCAGGCAGCCCACACCACGGGGGACTAGCCTGCACCCCCACTCGTCCCCCTGCACCCCCACCCCCCAGCACTGTGGGGCACCTGCCAGCAGGCCCCCACTCATGTCCAACTCATTTTCCCCTGCACCCCCACCCCCAGCACTGTGGGGCATCTGCCAGCAGGCCCCCACTCATGTCCAACTCATGTCTCCCATCACCCCCACCCCCCAGCACTGTGGTGCACCCTCCACCAGGCCCCAACTCATGTTCCCCTGCACCCCCACCCCCCAGCACTGTGGTGCACCCTCCACCATGCCCCAACTCATGTTCCCCTGCACCCTCACCCCCCAGCACTGTGGGGCACCTGCCAGCAGGCCCCCACTCATGTCCAACTCATGTCTCCCATCACCCCCACCCCCCAGCACTGTGGTGCACCCTCCACCAGGCCCCAACTCATGTTCCCCTGCACCCCCACCCCCCAGCACTGTGGTGCACCCTCCACCAGGCCCCAACTCATGTTCCCCTGCACCCCCACACCCCAGCACTGTGGTGCACCCTCCACCAGGCCCCAACTCATGTTCCCCTGCACCCCCACCCCCCAGCACTGTGGTGCACCCTCCACCAGGCCCCAACTCATGTTCCCCTGCGCCCCCACCCCCCAGCACTGTGGGGCACCTGCCAGCAGGCCCCCACTCATGTCCAACTCATGTTCCCCTGCACCCCCACCCCCCAGCACTGTGGGGCACCTGCCAGCAGGCCCCCACTCATGTCCAACTCATGTCTCCCATGACCCCCACCCCCCAGCACTGTGGTGCACCCTCCACCAGGCCCCAACTCATGTTCCCCTGCACCCCCACCCCCCAGCACTGTGGTGCACCCTCCACCAGGCCCCAACTCATGTTCCCCTGCACCCCCACCCCCCAGCACTGTGGGGCACCCTCCACCAGGCCCCAACTCATGTTCCCCTGCACCCCCACCCCCCAGCACTGTGGTGCACCCTCCACCAGGCCCCAACGCATGTTCCCCTGCACCCCCACCCCCCAGCACTGTGGTGCACCCTCCACCAGGCCCCAACTCATGTTCCCCTGCACCCCCACCCCCAGCACTGTGGGGCACCTGCCAGCAGGCCCCCACTCATGTCCAACTCATGTCTCCCATCACCCCCACCCCCCAGCACTGTGGTGCACCCTCCACCAGGCCCCAACTCATGTTCCCCTGCACCCCCACCCCCAGCACTGGGGTGCACCCTCCACCAGGCTCCCACTCATGTCTCCCATCACCCCCACCCCCAGCACTGTGGTGCACCCTCCACCAGGCCCCAACTCATGTTCCCCTGCACCCCCACCCCCCAGCACTGTGGTGCACCTTCCACCAGGCCCCGACTCATGTTCCCCTCCACCCCCACCCCCCAGCACTGTGGGGCACCTGCCAGCAGGCCCCCACTCATGTCCAACTCATGTCTCCCATCACCCCCACCCCCCAGCACTGTGGTGCACCCTCCACCAGGCCCCAACTCATGTTCCCCTGCACCCCCACCCCCCAGCACTGTGGGGCACCTGCCAGCAGGCCCCCACTCATGTCCAACTCATGTCTCCCATCGCCCCCACCCCCCAGCACTGTGGTGCACCCTCCACCAGGCCCCAACTCATGTTCCCCTGCACCCCCACCCCCCAGCAATGTGGTGCACCCTCCACCAGGCTCCCACTCATGTCTTCCATCACCCCCACCCCCCAGCACTGTGGTGCACCCTCCACCAGGCCCCAACTCATGTTCCCCTGCACCCCCACCCCCCAGCACTGTGGTGCACCCTCCACCAGGCCCCAACTCATGTTCCCCTGGACCCCACCCCCAGCACTGTGGGGCACCTGCCAGCAGGCCCCCACTCATGTCCAACACATGTTCCCCTGCACCCCCACCCCCCAGCACTGTGGGGCACCTGCCAGCAGGCCCCCACTCATGTCCAACTCATGTCTCCCATCACCCCCACCCCCCAGCACTGTGGTGCACCCTCCACCAGTCCCCAACTCATGTTCCCCTGCACCCCACCCCCCAGCACTGTGGTGCACCCTCCACCAGGCCCCAATTCATGTTCCCCAGCCAACATGTCATCACAATCTAGATCCCTGGTCCCTATGGTCAGCCTCCAAATGCAAAACAACCACCCGAGTATTGCATCCACCCACTTAGAAATGGCAATAACATGATAGAACACCAATTGCAAGTTTGGAAACAAACACATGTCCCTCACATACACCCAATGGGTGTCAGTGAATCTCAAAACCCATATCATGATATGCATGAAACCAATGAGATGATACTACACATTGAAGTTTGATCAAAAAATATGTATTAAAGGAAACATAAATTGAATCAAAAATAATCAAACAGAAATGGGAATGTAAAAAAATAAAAAGAAGCATGTCTGTGAAAAAATGCAAAACCAAAAATCATAATCCAAAGGAATGGTGTCCAAAGTCACAGTCCACAAAAGAAAATCCAATGGAAAATTATAATTGAAAGCCATTGCTCCATGGGTAAATTGTAAAATAAAAAGAAAATCCAACAGTGAACTATGTACAGATGAACAAGCCAGGGTCCATGATCCCAACAAAAGAAATGAAACCTATCTAACAACACTACCTAATAAAAAAAACTATATACAAAAATGTGGCCCATTGTCCAAAAGGTCCAAAAAAAATGCAAAAACAAAGGAAACCTAACACTAACTACAGAACTATGTACAAGGGCAGCGGGCTAGTCCGACGGCTCACTTTTGGATGTCCCGGGCCTGGGCATCATCGAACTCCTGCTCAATGTCCCGGAGGCGGTCCTCCTCCATGGCCCCGAGGGTCTGCAGGGCCATCGACGTGTCCACCTCCAACCCCCTGCAGATTGCCTCGAGGCACTCGGCCCGCCTCAGGGCCCTCCGCATGGAGTTCTCCGCCCTGACCATCGTGAGCCGTGCCTCTTCCGCCCGCTGCCGCTCTGCATCTATGGCGTAGCCGAACCGCTGCCACACGGAAGACACTTTCTGTCCTGGGTCCTCCTGCCCTCCGGCCGATGCCTGCCCCTCCGATGTGGAAGGCCCCGAGCCTTCATGGCTCCCACCACGTTGCTGCTACTGCTGTGCCTCTGCCCGTGCACTGCCTCCTGCTGCCTGCACATCCTCCGCTGACTGGGGTGCAGTCGTTGATGTGGCCACCCCTGCTGGACGTCCGACTCCCGACTGTGGCAGGGATGCCTCCTCCACCAGCCTGGCCGCACCGTCAGAGGCAGCTCCACAGGGCACCCAGGTGACTGATGGGTGGGAAGATGGCACAGAGGACGACTGGCGCATAGGGGGTTCAGTTGAGGAGGGGGTCGCAGCAAGCCCCATCAAACGGAGGAATCTGGCCTGGGTGACCTGTCCCAGTAGGCCGACGCGGTCAATGAGCCATTCAGTCTCCTCATGAAAAGACTGCAGGTCACCTTGCATGGCCCGTTGATGCAACGCCACACCAGTCAGGACAGGCTCAACTCGGACCCAGATAGCCACGTCCGCAGGCAGAGGAAGGCCAGTTGTCGTGAGCTCATCCCCTGCCTGAAAACGGGTCTGGACGTAGGCATCCCTGCTGGTGCAAGATGATGCAGGGACAGGATCAGGGACAGGATTGCACACAGGCACCTCCGCGACAGCCTGTGCTGCCTCCTGTCCCTGGTCCTGCACTGCACCACTAGCACCAGTGGAATCCCCACCTCCAGACCCCGTCTCTGTTGCTTGCACGGCCTCCTCCTCCACCAAACCCCCCACCAACCTGGATGACTCTGTGCCATCTTCCCCCATTGGGCCCTGTGGGGTCCCAGCTGCCCCTTCTGCTGCCGAGGAGTCCAACTCCAACGTCCAACTCTTGAACCTCACCCCGGCAGCTGCGGCCTGGGACGCGGCACCGGACTCCTCACTCCCCGACGAGATCACAACCTGGGAGGGGAGCCGGGCCTTGCGTCTCCGGCTGGCGGTGGGATCCCCGCCGCTGTGCTCCACAGCACCTTCTCCGCCCTCTTCATCAGTTGACGCGGCAGACAGGGAGAAATAAAACACAGGCATCAGGGCACTATACAATGGATACATACACACATGACAGTTGTACATGAGTGGCATTGGCAAACCTCAGACATGCCATCACAATCCCCAACACACATGTCATTTCAACTCGCACACATGAGCCATAACACAGCCATATCGCAACTGCCAGCACCATCCATACACATACAACAGCATGAGCAGGCAAAGCTGAGCCAGACATCACATGCAACACAGGAAGTGCACTACACATGTACACACACCACCATACTTGCATGCATGTGTACACCTCTGCCAACTGTCGCAGTGTTCAGATGGGCATCCATGTCACATCTGCCAGTCAGGCTTCCACATCCCGCTGTCACATGCATCCATGTTGCATCACTGTTGCACCCTTGTCAAATACACACAAATGCACATGTACACAGTGCTGATACATGCAGCTGAAAACAACATACATGCGTGACATCACGAACATGTCTACTTACATACACATTCATCCAAACATGTGTGCCCACACAACTGCATTTGGCATGCAAGCCTACACACACAAGCACCATCCATGTCTCACACATTACAGCCCTTGCATGTGTTAGCCTCACGGCCCTGTACACCCCCACCCATACTCGACCCCATACAAACAGATGTGCAACCTGCACACTACTGAAACATCACCACACGCACAGCTCACAATCAGGATGCATGTACACTTACCGCTCGACTCCAGACGGGTCTGCCTCTCAAGGACCTGGACGTGGAGCGCTGGGGATATGCGTTCCAGGACCCTCATCTGATCTTCCGACAAGTGGCCCCGGCGCCCCTTAGCATCCGCTGCCTTCAAGAGGCGCCGGGCCTTGTTCAGGGTCCTGGACCTGAAGCCCTCCCAGCGCTTCTTGACATGTTGGAAGTCGCGGACTGCCACCCCCTCCGCGTTGATGGCAGTCACGATGTCAGTCCAGATCCGAGTCCGTCCTTCCTTGTCGGCGCGCACACTTCCGAAGAGGGCATCATACTGCCCCTGGACTTGCTCCACCAGGACACCAACTTCCCTGGCACTGAAGCTGGTGCCCCTCTGCCTCTCTGGCCGGGGGTTGTCAGTGGTGCCAGATGTTGCAGTGCCCGACATGACAACCCCAGAGGCAGGAGTCGGAGGGCAACTGGGTCCTGGGGCTGGGCTGTGGAGCGATGGAATCCCAATCGGGAGTCTTCGGTTCCAGCAGGGGTGGTCACAGCAACAGCACCCCTGGCTGATGTGCAGGCAGCAAATGGCAGGGCACGTGGGCAGCAGGCAGTCAGGCAGCAGCAGATGGCAGGTGGGAGCGTGCTCGGAGCTCTGGGGGGCAGTAATTCGGCCTTCTGGGCAGGAGCGTGGTCTTCCGTGTGCTTACGCGTGGCCAGCTTGATACGGAGTGATTTGGCACGTGAAAATTCTGCACGTCAGCATGTAATTCAAGGAAAGGCCCTTAGCGCGTAAGCGCGTCTGCACGCATACGCAATTTCATTGGACAGAAGGCCCCTCAAGCGCAAGCGCCCCTGTGACGTGACGCGCGCAGGCGTGCATGGGCATTTCAGCGCGCGTGAAAAACTGCACGTCCGCGTGTAATCCGAGGAAAGGGCCCATTTTCCCTCAGCACGGGTTAAAGGTGAGCGGGCCCAGCAGTTCGCTGTACGTGCCTTTCGTGGAGACCGACGTGTGTTGCTGCTTCCTGTTATTTCGCGCGCCATCACAACTTCACAGCTATCAAGGACGTATCTCTTCTTTTGGCGGGGGTATTGGCTACGCGTGTTTTTCTGCATCGCGCTAGTCAGACGGTGAGTCGCACACGCTCTTTTTCCCACTGCGGGTGCCCCTGTGTATCGCACCCATTTTCGATGTCATAGTAGCATGCGTGTCCCACGCGTACGCGTTATTCGTGTTACTGGGTGCCACCGCGTACTACCGGAGGTTGAATCCACGCACGTAGGCTGCAGGTTTGCGTGCACGGTTTTACTGCAGTTTTGGGGTGCCTGAGAGTTGCGTGACCCGTCACTACATCATCGGGGTCACATACAGCCTTGCAGGTGCAGGGGGGCTGTTCACATCTTGCTTCCCACCCCCTTCACCCCAATTGCCCAGGTCAATTGTGGTGTAAACCTCCCATTGGCACCACTCCATCTGTGCCGGCACTACTACATCTGTGCCATGGTTGGGAGGCAACCAAAGGTGAGGGGCGCCTCAGCTGGGCGTCCTCCTCGTGGCGGGCATGGTCGGGGACGTGACCGTGGTGACCAGGGATTAGGGGGACTCCAGGGTGTCCAGGGCGGCCACAGAGGGGGAAGAGGCAGGGATGCGCCACTTGAGCACAATGTTGTGCCATGTGTCGGTGCAGTCATGCCACCACCCCCTGTGGTTCCGGGGGATGCAGCTTCTGCATCTGGCACTGGCGCCCGTGTGACCCGGCAGTCTGTTCCATCGACTGCCACGGGCCCAAGGGTAGTGGTAGCTGCAGGTGCAGCTGTGGACACCACCACCCAGGCTCAGGGTCTGCCAGCGCAGGCTGCGTTGGCACTTGAGGAGCTCTTGGTAGATCTCCAACAGGCCAGGAGGGAAACCATAGGGGCAGGCCAGGCTGCTCAGACCAAGACACGTGTCCCTGGGGCAGTCATGTCATCTGCTGCCCCGAACAGCCGGGTGTTGGCAAGTGCAGGGGCAGATGCACCCAACAACACCCCGGTTGTGAGTCTGCCAACCAGGACTGTTGCGGTCAATGACCCTGCCACAGCTGATGTTGCTGCGCAGGGTCCATTAGAGGGCACCCAGCTGCCACTGACACAAGTCAGGCCTTTGGTCGTCCCTCCACCTGCCACTCCCTTGGCTCAATCCACCGAACCCACTGGCCATACTGGTCAGGGCGGCATTAGCCAGCCAGGGTCTGCGCCACAGTCCAAGAGGAAGAAGGTTGCACCTGCAGCACAGGCTGGGACCCCACACACAGCCATGACCTCCTGCACGTCGAGGAAGAAGCCTTTCTGCAAGCAGGAACTGGACTTCCTCGTGGACTACGTGCGGGGCCACAGCCGTGACATGCTAGTGGGTGCCAATAGTCAGACTACGGCTGCCCAACGTGACACGCACTGGAAGCATGTTGCGGAACATGTCAGTTCATTCGGCCATGAGGTGCGCATAGCGCAAGAGTGCAAAAAGCGTTGGAATGACATCAAACACAGCACTAAGGCTAAGCGTGCCTCTAATTACAACTTGACTCTGGTGACTGGCAGTGGGCCTGCACCAGAGGAGGAAGTGCTCACTCCGCATGAGGCACTCGTTGCGGAGTTCATACCACCTGAATTGGTCGAAGGAGTGGGAGAGATGCTGGACTTTGATGCCCAGTCCAGTGAGTGTTGATGCGTGTTTGTTGAGGACGTGTGTGTTTCACTTGTGGGATGGGTTGTGCATGATTGCCACTACATGTGACGTGTACATGGTTCTGATGTGTAAGTAATGCAATGCTTCCGTGATGCATGTCTCCTCTGCCTGGATGCGGGGACTCCATGTAGGCATGCTCCCTTGCCCCTCCTCCGCCACTCTGCACCCCAGTTCCACCTTTGCACTGGTGTTCTTCAATCTTGCCAATGTGTACTTTCTTGTTCATGCGTCCTGTGTAGATGCTAACTTCCAGCATAGAATCTGCCAGACATATGCCGTGTGGTACAGCCTTAGTACTTGATGCAGGGTATCTCACTTGTACTGTGCATAGGTCAGATGTCCCGCAGGGACATGAGTGCCCATTCATGCTCCATGTGCATTGCACGCATGCCCCTATGTGTCCTTGACTGGATGATCACTGTAATACAAGTCCTTGGTTACATACATTGCCTGCCATCTCATCAGCCTTCCCATGTCAACTGTGGCTCAGTCCTGCGTTGCACACATGTTTAGGGTCTGACAATCTGTGTGGCTCACAGGCCTCAGCCTGTTCAATGGCCAATGACTCTGTCCAACTGTTGTTGTGTCTTCTTCACACATGGGCGGCATCCAGAGTTTTCATCATGTGTCCTGCTTACTGTCCCAGCATCATTTGCAGTATTGTCACTTGAATCACATTAAGCTGTTGATGCCAGTCAACACTGCCTGTCAATACACAGGTGTATGGTCAGCCTTTTGATACCATGCTAGGCATCCCTGCGTTGGTACTGGGGTGGAGGGGTGCTTGGCTTCTAGATATGGTACACATTGAATGCACAATGCACGTGATGTCTGAATTTGACATTGCACTGCCTTCACATTTCCTGGCACACACCATGGAGTCCTTGTACATGTAGGTAGTGAGTGGCGTACACATTTTCTGCACTGCATAGACCCACTTCCATGGAAACTGCCACCTTTCAACAGGTCTGATCACAGAAGCAATTCAAAGTTGACCCAGCATGCATGCCAGGTTATATGTTGTGTGTCACATGTCTGCCTGATGCGTTTGCTGTCGGTGTGTGTGTGTGTTGTGTGCTTCTGACATGCGTAGTGACCTTTTCTCTCTCTATTTTTCAGGTGATGACGCAATGGAGGCGGAGGATGGTGTTGTCATGCCAGACAGAGGGTTGTTACCACTACGTCAACCCGGCACTAGTGGGGGTCGTGGGGTGGGAGGCCACGAAAACCCCCAAGTGCTACAGTCCATCTTGTCTCTGGGTGCCTATGAATCCAGCCTTGATGACGACTCTGACATCCATGTTGAGTTGGATGAGCATCAAGTCCATGTGTCAGGGGTGAGTGATTCTGATGTGGACACTCCTCTGTCCGCGACACCTGCACTGAGGGATCAGACAGTCTTGGTTCCTCCGCCCGTGGTGGATCGGGATGCAGGGTCACCCTCCACACCAGTCACTGATGTGCCTGGGACATCACGTCGACGGGGGCATGTAGTTGTGCAGCCGCGAGCGGTGCCAACACAGCGAGGACCCCCGGTCCTTGGGTCCCGCAGGGGTCAAGCCCCGCAACGCGGTCACCGCGCGCAACCCCAGTATACTGAGTGGGAGCAAGACATGACTGCCAATTCAGAACGGCAGGGGGCAGCAATGGAGAACATCGCTGAGAGCATGGAGCGTGTGGCCCGATCTGTGCTCCCCCCTGCTAGGCAGGTGCTTCTCCAGCAGCAGGCGGCACGGTCCACGGCCCGCTCGCTCAGGCTGGGCATGGCGGCCTCAGAGAGGGCACGCCAGGCTGAAATGTCATCTCTGCGTCAAGCAATTGCTGCTCATGCAGAGGCGCACATGGATGCCCTGAGGGAGGAGTATGCTTCCCTCAAATCCACTCTGGGTGTCCTTATGATATCCCAGAGGCAGCGGGCAGAGGAGAGGTTTGCACAGCTTGAGTGTACCATCTCGGCTGAGCTACAGGCTTGCCGGGAGGTGCAGCGGTTGTCCAGCCAGGCCTTGCAGGAGGAACTCCGTGTTACACGTGCTACCTTGCAAGAGGAAGCACGTGTATCACGTGAGGTTCTGCATGCAGACCCACGTCACATCGCCACACAGAACCAGGCTCACCCGTCCGGCAGACTTGCTGCCGACGAGGGGCAAGCTGCGGCTAGGCGTGGCCAGGCTACTGTGCCACGTCCTCCTTTCCAGGATGAGCCAGACTCGGACGACCATCTATCTCCCACATAGGTCTGGCTGTGCAGGCGTTGAGCCCATGGAGGTTTTTTCTTTGGCTCAGCATCATCGCATGTGGATGTTGAGCAGCGCCCTGTACCTCCTCCCTCCTGGGTGCCTCCCCTCCCCCCCGGGTCGTATGTGGCCATTTTTTATTTTTTAGTTAGTTAAGTTTCTGTTTGATAGTTAGTTTAATTAGGTAATGTAGGTTTTCCATAGTTAGTGTAATTAGTTAATATAGTTTAAAATTGCTTGTCTATTGTGCTTTCATGTGACGGTGCGGTGCTTTGTGGCTTTTGAAGGCATCCGCTGTCTGTTCCAGCTGGGCCCTTCAGGCTTGTCTTGTGTATGTGTTTGCTGCTTGGGGTCCTTGAATCACATATGCCACTCCTGCCTCCCTTATCCATGGGCTCGCAAGGATGGTTCGGTGTCACAACCTTTTACACAAGGGCTTTGGACTGTCATATCTGTGGCATGTCTGGTGCTGTGTGACTTGTGTTTACACCCCTAGTGGGGATGATTTTGGTGTTATTGTCCACTGTTCAGCTTTTGCTAGATGGGGTGTTTCATGATTAATGTGTACATTCATTGCTATGCATTGTGTAGTATGTTTCTTATCTTTACTGTACACGTGCTTGTTGCAATTCATGCTGTAGATAGTGTTCCACACTTTGGATGTGAAAGACGGACTGATGGTGTGATTTATGATGTGACTCTCTGACATGGTCAAGTAATGATATGCCTGAAGAGACACACACAGATGACTTTGAAGCATTAATCATGTGTTTCATGCCCTTTCTGCAGGGTGATGAGCCTCCAGAGCACCTTTGCCAGCAGACATGGCCCATTGGACGACGGAATTCTGGACACGTTTGTTGGTGCCCACATGCACATGTGTGCACAAGCAGAGGCACAGGGATTGCAGACCTACATCCTAGAACTGCTGACGTGTTCCAAGGAACTCCAGGCAAGGTGAGCAGCACAGGGGGGCCACAACACAGCAAAGCTTGCACCAGGCGAGTTGCACATGCAGGCTTAGTCACAGCACTGAGGGTGAGCTTGGACGAATATTGGTGTTGAAGCACACAATGCAGCTCAGATGTGTTGGTGGACTGATGGCTGTTGATTGTAAGGTTGTCTGGGACACCTGCAGGGGCAGTGGCACATACCCTCCGGTACACCAAGGTCCATTGAGGCACTTGTATCAACCATGTAGCCTTCCGAGACATGGAAAGGGGCAGCTCACAGGGACATACAGCAAGGGACATACTCGGGTGCAGTGCATTTCATTTCCATGTACATTATGATAAATGCACTGCCAACTTTGTTTCGGTCATGGTGGTACACAACTTGCTCTGAAGTCATGGCTTGCTATATGGGTATGTCTGCTTACCCAGGGAACATTGCATGTTGTGTGAATTGTGACACATTGGTGTTCCATTTGCCACGCACCCACCGGCGGCTGACTTACTGCATTGACTGTGTATGACCCATCACAGGGGTAATGTTATATATGGGTACAAAGCATCTACACCAGATTGTCTGTTTGTAGAGTAGTTTGTTGCTATGGGGAAGTTTGGTGGTGTGTTTTTGTGTAATTGGCACGTACAGGTTGTTGACTGTGGCTCTCTTTGCAGCATTGCAGTGATCCTGTAACTGGACCTGAGAGTGCGCAGGCAGGAGGCCAGCACTCAAAACCAGAGCTAAGTGTCTTGTTGTTTTTCTTTCAAACTGCTCTGCATAGGCTTGCTGGGGGGGTGCACTAAAGCATGGATGAATGTGTAATTCAATTTGGTATGTTTTTTTCCCCCTAATCACCCGGAATCCTATGCAATTTTGAACCCTGTACCCTCTACCCGGTGTTCCTGCTTCCCGTACGTATCCAAGCAACGTTCCCTAACCCTCTTTCCCTGCTGGGGTTGCGGATGCCTGTGTAAGCCCCAAACTTGCAGGCGCCAAAACCCTAGAGGGGGTGGTTGGTTCGTGCCACTCCTAAGCCTGGACTACAGAAGCCCATGACAATGATGTCCAAGTTTGTTTGGATTGTGTATGTGTTCATGCAGGTAGTACATTTACGTGCATTCCCTACTTTCATGTGTCATTCCTCCTCCCCTCTCCTGCCACTCATTCCAGTTATCCAGTGTGCCAACACCTGTCCCGACTGCATATCCCTGACCCTTCTTCCCCACCAGGGTCACAGGGGCCTGTGTGAGTTTGACCTTGCAGGCACCCGGAACACGGTGGGGGTGGTTGTTTCGTGACACTCCCGCGCCTGTACACGGGACCTGTGACAGTACACATCCGTTCATGGTGCATCATTCTATGTTATGTACCACACATGGTTCACATCCTGTTGTGACATTGTTTTACTGTGCTACCTTGGTTGTTGCATCATTGTGGTAGTACTTGGCCTTTGTGAGGTACTGCTACGTCAAGTCATCTACTGGAGGGTGTTCTGGTTCGTTTTTATGCCTTGGATTTTGTGATTTTGGAAATGAGTGTGGATTCTGAGGGTGCAGGCACCTTTTTACACACAAGGTGGGAGATGGTGACGAAGGGGAAAGGTGATCCTGTGGCCAGGTGGAATTGAGGGTTGAAGGCTCCATGACCCAGGTGCAGTTGTTCAGTGGGTCATGGTCATTTGTGAGGGGGGGGGTTTGTTGATAGTTGCCTTGCCCTGCAGTGTGATGGGAACCCTGACATTGTAATGGTGGTATCCTATGTACATGTTGTGTTCTGCTGATCAATGCCTGTTCATGTGTTGTGTTTACCTTTCAGGTGCGAGGGGATAGTTGTGGTTTGATATGCTGGGGTGTACACATGGTGAATGTTCACATGTGATGTGTAGAGAACACTGATGGTCACTTGATTGCACATGCATATGTTGAGTGCATGTCCTTGCTGACCCACACACTTGCACTCTGATGCACTACATGTACTACCACCCTTGCATATCCACGTGTACACTGTTTGCCTTCTGGTGCCCACTGTGGCCCTGCAGCACATGTTCTGTGACCAATTATGGATCCTGTACATGCCTAATTTGCTTTTTGATGTGGTCTGTCGCTTAGATGTGATGCTCAGGGTGTGCATCACACACAATGGCTGTTCACTGTGCTGTGCGCTGAGCAGTGTGTTGCAGGAGTAGGACACAGCACACATAAGCTGCAGTGTTGATTTTGCAATGCACAATGTGCATGTAGACAGGCATTCATTGTTATGTTACGTCTACAACTCTTGTAATGCATTTGCAAATGACTTATTTTGGGTGGGAGGTTGTTGGTCAGTCATTTCATCTGATTCCAGGTCAGGCATCATTGTCTGATGCCACTGTACATTTTGGACATGGCAATGTGTACCTTATTGTTACTGTGTCGGTGTATGGGTATTGCTTGCCATGTCATGTTGTGGTTTGGGAGGGTTTGAGTGACATAACAGTGATGGCCATGGCCTGTTTTGCAGGTGTGTGTGATTCACACCTTGTATGTCAGGGTCATCCGCTTCTCAAAGCAACTAGCTGGGGGTAGATCTCACTCCGCGGCAGGGCCCTCCCTCTGGAACAGCCTTCCTGCCTCACTGGAACTTGAGGAGAACCATCTCCGGTTCGGGAAGCACCTCAAGACCTTCCTCTTTGCTTCTGCTTTCTCTCTGCCTCTCCCTTGCTAAATTCTTCACTGGAACTGCACTGGATCTGCAACTGGGCCACTCTCACCGACCTCGGTCCCTGGCCCAGCCACTCTCCACTTGCACTGCCTCCCTGGCAACCCCTGCACTGCGGTACTGTGTCTCTATCCCTACAGCCCCCCTTCCCAGCACTTGTCTGCACTTACCTTTGCAGTTGCCACCAGCTGGCCTATGTATTTGTTTTTTGGTCTACTTACCCTGTACTGCACTCCCCCCCTCCCCTTCCCCTTGCACTTTTCCCTTCCCCCTACCCCTGCACTTGCGCAATCTAAATGACACCTGGCCTAGTAGTACCGTTGTCTGTCTTCCCTTGTTCTCCCCTCCCTGCCTCATCGCACCTTGAAATACTTGTGTATAGGCCATATCATGTCATGTCATATGTGTGCCTTTTGGTCACACAGGATAGCTTGTGTTTAACTAGCTATGGATGCAGACAATGTGGCACTTCCATGGCAACTATCTCAGGGTGGTAGGGTTGTGACAGTTGACTGTCTCTTTGTCATCATCGATTGTCACCTGGTATGTGCCAGGCCTGTGTGCACTCCGCTGGGGTGGGAGTTTAGGTGAAAAATGTGGCCACAAGCTGGTTCCGGGCTTCCTCGCCACGTGCCCTGTCCCCTCCCATGGGCAGCGCCTGTGCCTGTGGTTGGGGATGTGGGGGCACCACCATGTCCACCGGGACGACCTGCCGTGTTGCAACATTGTGCAGGACACATGCTGCCACAATGATCCTGCACACTACTGGTGGTGCATAGAGTAGCTGCCCGCCAGAGCGGTCAAGGGAGCGGAAATGTGACTTGAGCACTCCGAATGTGCGCTCCACTATGGCCCTGGTTGCAATATGGGCGGCATTGTATCTTACATGGGGTGGTGTAGTGGGGTTCCAGATTGGCGTCATCATGTGGTTGCTCAGAGGGTAGGCACTGTCCCCTGGGGAGGTATAAATGGTTGTGATTATTGGGGTTTGTTTATTTGTGTGTGTGTGTGACATGCATGCATGTGCAAGGGCATTTGTACTCACCTAGGAGCCATGTGTCGCCATGCTGCCCAGCTTCCAGGGCCCGGCTCAGGGCGGACATTCTGTATATGAAACTGTCATGGGTGGAGCCAGGGTAGTTTGCATAGACAGAGGTGATGATTCCCTTTGCATCGCATACCACCTGTACATTGATGGAATGCCAGTGCTTGTGGTTTCGGTAGATGTGCTCAGTGGCCCTAGGTGGACGTAGGGCCACATGGGTGCAATCTATGGCACTGAGCACTTTGGGGAAGTGTGCCACCCTGAAAAAATCCAGGACAACGGCCTGCCTTTCTGCGGGTGTTCTGGGCATGTATATGTGCCTGCGGACTGAGGGGCGCGCTGTCATGATTGCCAGTACCTGGTGTAGGCAGCGTGACTGCGTGGCCTGTGAGACCCCCCCCACTATGGCAGTAGTCCGCTGAAATGACCCAGTGGCCAAAAAATGCAGGACATTGAGCAGCTTCTCCAAGGGGCTCAATGCTTGGGAGCAAAGGGTGGGGGATGTAAGGTCATCTTCCCACTCCCTGACCAGGTCTAGGATGATGTGGGGTGGAAACCTATACCTGCCTTAGACCTGGTCGTCAGGCATCCCAAAAAGGCTTGTCCGTGGTGCGAAAATGCGTGCCCTGGCTATTCTCCTCCTCCTGCGGTGTCCCACGATCAGTGCTGCGACAAATGGGGCATTCATCGTAGCTGTATATACGTGTTTGTTGTTTGCGCGCACTTTTATATAGTGCGCAGGGACGCTTCCGCCTGCCTTTGTGTGGCGGACGCGTTGACGCCTGTGTGCGTCTTTTGCCATGCACGGGTTTCCCGTATTCGAATCCATGAATACGGGTTGTTCGCGTGCGTGTGGGCGTTCCGTGTAGTTCCCTGCAGTACTTCCCCAGTTACGCCTTCTTTTTCACGCGTTATTCCCCATTCCGCGTGTTACACCCACTGTTCCGCCCACTTTGGTTGTGTGCGCCGCGCTATGTGCACTTTTGCTGTGCGTGTAGCGCACGCTGTGTATGCCTGCGTGCGCCATGGCTGGATTGGGCGCACGGACAGCGGGAAACACACGCAGCGTCTTCCTTGAATCGCACACGTGCGCGTGCGCTGCGTTTCTCGTGCTTGCGCAACCTTGCGCCTGCTTGCGCTGGGATTTTCGGCGCACGTTTGCTCCATGAATCGGCCCCTTAGTTTGATACTTTTGTCTGTCTTTTCATGGATTTCAAATGTCACATAATAGTGTTGCTTATTAAGTAGCGAAAAGTGTTAATAAATCCATTCATTCTTCAATGTTTTACATTTTGCATTTTTAACCACACAGAATAGCCTCTTTAACAATGGTCTCCCAATGGGATGTTGAAATATTGTGTGTTTAATAGTTATACATCTGCACTAGGATTTTATGCTTTTGTAAGCCCTGGTGTTCGTTATAAAACACAAGCTTATAATGATACATTCATATATGTCACATGTATTTGCATTTGTGAGGATCTACAAAAAGCAAACTCTTAAAATAAAAGTGACATTGCTTGAAATAGCAGTTGTTTACAATAAGTGTAAAATAGACGAGATATTCAAGTGTAAAATAGACGTTTTGTTTTTATGTTAAGTATTTTATCGCTGAAAATGGTTCTGGCCTCATGTTTTGTTACAGAAGGCCATGCATTCATTTGTGTGATACCCTATAAATACTACCCTTGCTCCTACTTTTCTAGAGGTCAAATGATAGGCAAAGGGAATTCCTAATGATCTTGTTTTTTCAAAGCTTCCCTTTGGATGTCAATATTAGAATTGGTCTTTTATTTACAAAAACAGCATAGCAATTTGGAAACACTCTGACAAGTTTATGCATAAGAACATTTTGTAAACATCTTTGAATGGTTCCACAATCATGACCAGTATGCATTATTTCTCCCAGTCGGAGCTATTTGTCTACTTTTCTTTTCTTTGCTTCCTTTTCCTTTTGACATGTCCTAGACGTTTCATAGATGGTGATCTGAATCTGGGATCGGGTCGCCAATCTCGAAGAATATCTATTTGTTACTTGGTGAGAGGAGTAGAAAGGCTGGATTAATTTTAAGCATGGACATAGAGATTTTACTGGACATCCTACTTTATCCCCCATTCATAAGAACTACTTTAACAACACAATTCAAACATCCATCCTTCCACCTATCATTCTAACGTATTCAGTAATAAATCAAATCCATTGTTTCTTTAGGTTTCCTGTTCGATCTTATTCAGAAGCCACCTTAACCATAGGTTGAGTTGTTTCCTAAATATGTTTGAGGGCTTATCAGGATGGCAGCGTTTCACCAGGCTGACATGAATCCAACATTCTTTTCTCTGATCCCTTTGTGGAATTAGGATCTTGCAAGCTTCGAGAGATATTTTGTCTAAGATTTCAAAGGATCTTCTTCATGAAGGAAAAAACATTTTCTCCTTTTATTGGTTTCTTTGTCAGTCATTAATATTTTATTCTGTATAAAGAAAACATAAAGTACATTATAAAACATACAGAGGAAGCAAAAAAGATAAAACATTGAAAACATTTTCTAATTAATCATATATCCAATAAGCTTATCCCTAAATAGATAAAAAGGTAGCATTTCTCCTCCCGTCTCTTTTTCTTTTCCTTTAAAAAGAGGAGAATAAACTTGCAACCTCTTTTAAAACCTAAGTTTAAATCAATCACTACATCCTAAAATGTGAACATTATATAAAAGTGTTTTAGCTCCATTAATCTTACCCTTATTCAGTAACTTCAGCATGTGTATCCAGGCCCTGTGACGGGCTAATGTTCTATTTATTATTTATTCTGCTCTCCTCTGCTCCGCACCTTCCACTCTCCCCCTTCCATGCACTTTTTCCCTTTCCCATGCACTTGCGCGTTCTCAATGTCACTGGGCCTAGTAAGATCGTTGTTGTGTTGTGTTCTCCCCTGTTCCCCTCCCTTGCCTAGTCGCGCTCTGAAACACTTGTGTACGAGCACGATACAAATAAAATATCATATCATATCATATCAAATAAGTTATGTTGCTCTATAGAGAGTCTACAGAAATTCATTGCTTTAAAAGTAGATCGTAAACTGGCTGCCCTGAAAAGTGGTATTAAATATCAAATTCTCAGGTCTTTCAATTTGACACAGATGAACAAAAAGTGACTAACAGTTTCCATGCCTGAGCCACATAAAGGGCATATGCCTGAACCACCTTGTTCCCAAATATTAGTAAAGGATGCTAAATAAAGCGCAACCATCCTAGAATGGGTATGCAAAGATTTTTCAAATGGCGATTGTATGTAATCAAGATAACATTCAAAGCCAAAATCTCGTTTTGTCTCAATGTAGGCTACTCCCAACTTTATGCATCTTGCTGTTTCCAGCATCAGCGCTTTATCTCTCATTTTTATTGTTCTCTTAATCCTGGGCAAAGTGGATTTATCTATTTTGTCTGGGAATTCCAGGCCTATTAATTGCTTCTTAATATGTACTGCCCATGGGATACATTCCCGCACCTCTAAATGCAAAAGATGTTTCAATGCTTCTCGATATTTCCATAGGCTATCCGAACTCCACAACCTAAGCCAGTAATATAATGGATTTGCGGCAACTAGATCTTCCAATGGGCTAATATCCAGTTCCAAATATAATAGGGCAGATGGTGAACTAGTAGAAGTGGTAGAAGTAGTTTTAAAAAAGCATACATTCCACGCTTTCAAGTGCTTGCATAGTACCATAACCCCAGATTTCTACACCAAAGGTTGAAGCTGGTATTGCCTGCTTTCGATATAACTCCAACGCAATCCCGCTATACTTTCCCAGATTAGAACAGGTTTTGGCAAGTGGTGAGGCCCATCCACATATCACATGGAATCTAATTCCAAAATAGTCATAGAGCATTGTTCCAATTTACACTCTTTTACATAGATATCCAATTCACTACGCTTTGAGAACTGCGGCTTGAACACCATTATCTTTGTTTTGTCAGCATTCAATTGTAATCCGAGGTTTTCGCATTTATTACGTCCAATGTTGTCCTTAATGCTTGCGGTGAGGTAGACAGTATCACTGCATTATCGGCGTAAAACAAAGCCGGATAGCAGTCCTGACCCAATCTAGGGCAGTCCATAGATCTCGGGGTTAGTGCCTTAATTATCTCTTCAATACATATATTGAAGAGAAGGGGCGCAAGGACACAGCCTTGTTTCACTCCCTTTGCCACATCAATTGGCGTAGTTAGTACTCTGAAATGGACAGCTGCCTTATTGTCAGTATACAGCAGTCAAATAGCTGGAATCAATTTAAAAGGGACCCCTTTTCCCTCATAGTCTGCCACAGGGTTTCCCTTGAGATACTGTCAAACGCTGTCCTGAGATCCACAAATACAGTGCACCATTTTAACAATATGGTGTTCTTCTAGATCAACAGGAACAGCCAGAAACTTTGGTCGACAGTACTCTTTTGTTTTTGGATCCCTGCCTGTAGGTCGCTTTTAATATAACTTTCTTCGTCCCAGGATTGAAGGTGAAACAAACGTCCTTGGCATATATTTCCGCCACACTGTGTAAGAGGGAAATAGGTCAGTAGTTGACTGGGGTGTCCCTCTCACCTTTTTTATATATTGGCACAACTACTGCATTTCTCCAAGAAATCGGGACTATACACAATCTAGTTATTTCATTAAATATTTTACACAGTATTTCACCCCTGACCGTTGGTTCTTCTTTATAAAGGTAAAGTGGTATCCCATCCAGCCCAGGCGTTTTCCCACGCTTTTACCTTACAATAGCCCTCTAGACTTCCCATATGTTAAATAATAGACATTAATCACTCCAGATTGCCCATATAAATTTGCAAAGTGCTCTTGCCAGGCTTCAGGCGTAATACAGCATTGCAGGCTAAATTCCTTATTCACCTCTTTACCCACAATCAATTTCCAATAGAAAAAATAGTCCCCGTCTTCATAAGCCTGTAGCAATATCTCCCGTCTTTGGGTAAGACAATCTTTCTTTTTTTGCTACTATGGTTTTGTAATCAGATTTATACAACTAGAGTTGTGGTTTACCCACAGCCCCAGGAGCTTTTAAGCATTCAATT
Organism: Ambystoma mexicanum; assembly: GCF_040938575.1. Lineage (NCBI taxonomy): Eukaryota > Metazoa > Chordata > Amphibia > Caudata > Ambystomatidae > Ambystoma > Ambystoma mexicanum. Next base: position 867,565,161 of record NC_090924.1, on the reverse strand, counting down.
ATCTTACTCTTTGCATCTCTACATACTCTATCTTGCCAGCTCTATTTTACCAGCCTGATTTCATTATTGCAAATTGTTTAAATCAAGGGGCAGCACAGGTAAAAAAAAAGGAACCAAGTTCTCTACTGTTCTATTAAACTCGGTCAAAATCTCCAAATCGGAAATACAATCTGTACAGATATTGGCAAGATTGACCTGAATTGCATTATATAAGGGAGATTTTAAGTCTTGCTCAATCACTCTGATCCATTTCACTGATTTCCGTGCATGACCAGTGAGGGCTATGTCTTCTACCTCCCTAAGTTTTCTTTGTGATAAGTTAATAGAATTACCAAGTTGGATTAAGGCACTCAAAGGTTTACTTTCACTTTCAGCTCTTTCGTGTATTCTAAAATTGCTGCCCCTTGCCCAGTCCTTAGCCGCAATCAGGATGTAACCTATAGTAAAAGCGCCATTGTGACTGACAAAAGTTGGTTTTCAGGTTGATCTTCTGAGAACCAACCATTTCAGGCCCTGTGCTCCATGTTGTTAAACCAAAAGAGCCATTGCCATATTGAGTTGGTGCACCCGCTTTGGGCAATCAGCGATCAAAATAGGGATATCCCAGGCATTGTCCTGTTCTTCCTACAACCCCCCCAACTCCCTTAATGTTTCTATTTGCATTTCAGTGCACCTGCAACTAGTATGCAGGTTTTCAAATGTTTCAGCCCTTTCCAAGAGTTAATCAATTCTTGAGTTCTTTCTACCACCTCCAGCCCACTTGCTTCAGATGTTCTGTTATACAAATTGAATAAAAGGACCCAATTATCATCCCCAGTGAAAATAGTCAGGTATTGGAGTTCCCCTATACCTGTCGTACAAACCGTCAATTCCCAATTTAATATGTTCTCTATCCAGATAAGGAGCCCCCCACTTGGTCTAACCTTAGGGCCTTTTCTAGCGGGGACCTACAAAGAGTGATACCTGCAAGTCTACCTGGTCTATGGCCCAGGTTTCTTGTAGGAGAATCATCTGGAACCTCCTCAGAAATTCAGTACATCATGTGTCCTCAAGAGTCTCCATTAATCCAGCTATATTACATGAGATGAAGTGACTACCCATATCTGGGCCAGGGGAAATAGAACCCTGACCCAGTCAATCTACCTCTTGCAAATCGCCATCAACTGTCTTCTTCAATGGGTTATCATACTTCTGTATTATAGCTGGGACTAGGGGCCCCCTAACCACTGGGGGAATTAGATGTGTATGGTCTACCTTTCCTTGATTATTATATACAGGGGCATGGCGACTGATCAAAATTGATGTCCTCTCAGGCGGGTGTGTCCGAAAGTCTATTGCCAGAATACCATCAGCCAGGTTTCAGGACCACAGAAACACCTGGATATAATCAGCATGTTGGTGAGGCATTGGAACTCGCCATAATCTTACTATGGGCCTCATCACGAGTTTGGCAGTAACCCTTAAATCCGGCGGTCGCGCTATTACCGCCGGATTTAAGGGTCCGCCGAATAAGGGCTTCAGCGGATTTCTCCCCAGCTCTGAGCTAGGGGGAAATCCACTGAAATTTTCCGCTGGCGGTAAGACCGTGAAAATTCCCCATTGAGCCCAATGGGAAATGGGGCATTCCTGAATGGGCTCAGTGGGGAATGGGGAATTCCATTACCGCCAAACCCGTGATCTGGCGCTAATAGCGCCGGGGGGTTTGGCGGTAGGGCTAATACCGCCGGCGGTAATACTGCTGGCGTTACCGCCCAACTCGTGATGAGGCCCTATGTCTGATCCTATAATAGACAGGCATCCTTTGACATGTCTTATCCAAAAGATCCACTCATTTTTGAAAGCCTCCTCATCCTCATAAATGCTCCGTCAAAGTTTTGGAACATTAATCATGGTCACAAAACGTGGTTTCCCAGAACGATCCATAGGCTTTTCTCCATAGCAGCTACCATAAGTAATAAGGGGATTCCCCACTCTGCATTGCACATTTACTATTGCTGGGAGCCCCAAACAGACTGAGGGTTGCTGAGGATTATGTTTTTGTCCCGGGCTTATCTTGGGCATTGCTACTCGCTCAAGGTGGCACACTTGACCTCGGTTATAATTACCCCTAAGGTTTCCCCCATTATATTCTGGAGTAGCAAGGATAGTGAATGCTGGATTATCTTTTTCTTGTTGGGCTTTAGACCACGCCCCACTGAAAGTGGGGCCTGGTACTCCTTTATGTTCTTTATCTTCTATCCTAGAAACCAGAGTAACAATATTTTTTTAATGTCTTAATTTCACCCACCAGATCTCTCAAAATGTTACCCAGTTTGTCAGCTACCAGTGACTTAATTTCTACTAACAAAGCCCTGATATCCAGCTCTGAAGAATACACGTAATCAGACGGTAGCACAGTCACACAAGACTCATCCTTTTCTACTGAAGCCCAAATTTCAATTAGCGGGGTCTCCCTTTTTCATTTTAATTGTTTACAGCAACACTCTTCTTATATACTCTTTTGGAGCCCTTAGCCAGAGTAAGAACTATATGCTCTCTATCTACCAGAGCAGAGAACGTATTGCTCAGTGGTATCACTGGATTAATCATAACTACATCACCTGGATCCACATCATCAGGGTCCACTTTGCTTCTCAACAAATTCCTAATATCTTCAGTTTCAATCCTAGTGTCAGCTTCTATTTCAGATAGTTCAATAAATGGGCCCACATTCTACCCATGACGGTGGCACTCGATTATATCAGTTTTTATACTTTGAGGGCCATTTCCACCCCTGTCACCAATAGGCAGTACCTAATGTTTCCCACATTCCTGCCCTGGCCTTTTTTCTAACTCAAAAGAGTCAAGCAGGTGCTTTCTTGACCTACGTACTCGCATATTGCAAGTATTTGTCTTTGGTACTACAGGTTCATCAAATAATATCAATGAGTGATCGCAATTCCAATCAGGTGCCACATAATTAAAACTTGCCCCTCCCATTTAAATATCCTTCTTAGCCACAGAAATGTTTTTGCCATTTGGGCCCTCAATATCATTGAGTAGCCCCTTAATCTCAAATATAAGATTATTGACTCCTGAATTGGCTGGTACATCCTAGATATTTTCTTTTGCCTGGCTTCTGGAGAAACAGATGTAGTAGCCTTCCTCTTGGACATGTTTATGAGAGCCAGTGATTAGCAGAAGCTCCAAATACTCAAGGTTCTCAAAATACCAAATAGCAACAGTATTCCCAATGTACACAGAAGCACCTAAGCTTTTGTATTCTTCCTTATATCACCTTCTACAACATACTCCAACTCAATTGACAAGAACACTGTTTGTGCTTTACTTAGTTACTGTGACAATATAAATGCAGTGCTAACAATATGAATGCTAAAGATAAAATACTATCAAACACTTGCATACAAATTATACAGGATTGAGGGGAATGTCTGACCGACTTGAGTGGCATTCAGAGTCCGACTCCCCCCCACTTTCCTGCAGTCAACGTAATCAGTAAAACTTCCCAACTGAGAAATACTCAGTACCATTGGGGGATGATTAATCAAGTTTGTGCTGCTTAGGTCAGTAGGCAATGAGCAGTTCCAGTCCAATATGCAAGGCCACCTCCGGTCCACTTTCAGTCCCAAATAACCTGAAGCATCCGACTAAAGCAGCCAGTCATGATATCAGAATGAGTAGGTTGCAGTGCTTCAGATTTCAATTCAATGTCAATAAAGAGTCAATAAGAAAACACTAGCGGGGGTCACGAGCCAGGGATCTTTTGTCAATAATCGAGTCCTCCACTTAGCAACTACAAGTGGACTCACCGGTTGCCAGCTACTGACTCTCCTTAATGGCGGCTACAGAGTACGATTATCGCCACGCAGAACTCCCAGACGCCTCAAATGGTGTCCAACCTTAATCCGTCTTGCACTTTGCGCCACAGCACAACAGTTGTGCATCACCCTTAATCGCAGTAGGCTTCGCTGGAAGGGCAACCCGCTTTACTTTTTATGCAGTTCCCTCTTCCTTCTCTGAAAAATGGGGGTGGTGCCCCCAGTCCCGGATACAGCAGCAGGATACACGGGACAACAGGGCAGCACAAGAGTTGTGTAGAGCCCTTAATCGCAGTGGGTTTCATTAGCAAATAAAGTGGTAGAGCCTATCACCCTTTTTGCCATCTTGAGGGTCACTTTAAGTTTTCAAGACTATGTTAGACCTATGTCTATGGCTCTCCAGATATTTTGGACTAAAACTCCCATGCTAGCTAGGTCTGACGGGAGTTGTAGTCCAAAACATCTGGAGAGTGAATGATTGCAGAACCTGGCTACAACAATGTATGCTGTAAATGCTTCCTAAGGTCTTTGACAAACTCATGAGAAATAGTCATTGAACAATATCTGTTTCTGCATTCGATATAAACGATGTTATGGAAAAACCATCTTCCTACCAGTCATGAGCTCAAACAGGGACATCTGTGTGGCCTGTGACAAATTGACTTTTGCCCTGCAGCAGTACAAGGATGAGTAGAGGCTAAAACACCTACTCAGCCCTCACACTTCCACAAACCAAGAGTGAACCCAATCATAAAGGTAAAACATGATGCAGCAGTTCAATGATGAAACTGCAGTAATCCTGGCCTACTTGGCTCCCTGGTTCTTTTAGACCCACTCCAGGGTCTATGTGGCAATATCAATCCTTTTCCTGGGCTCCCAAAAATAGGGGAGGCTGGCACACACCTGCAGGAGTCCTTCAGCACTGTGAGGTCCTGGGTACCAGTGTGGCTGGCAGGGAGGCAGGTCTTACTCAAGCAGCAGCAGGTCACAACTAATGTGCCCTGATTAGGGGACAGATCTTGCCTCTGCTTTGTACTACCTCTCTTCACCTCACAACTGGAGAACTTTGAAAAGGACTGCTCTCCCAATAATATACAAACGAAATGTTATTCAAGGTTTGAAGTCCAGAGATAGCAAGCAATCCCTGTTCTTGGAACAAGTGGACATTGCCTTCGGACACCACGCCCACAGTGATTTGTGTTAAAGGAAGAGGCGGGGACAGGAAGGAAGAGAAGTAAAGAGAGAAAACTATATGGCAGAACCTTCTTCCAGCTGGTATGTGCTCCCTCTGTCTACATTAACCTCACCTTCTTCCCTTCTCAATAGCATCAAAGGCCCTTTCGGCATGCACGACCTTAGTGTGAGGATAGCCCTTTTGTGAAGAGTGTGTGCTTTGATTCATGTTCCAAGGACAGCTTCCTGTGTAGCGGCTTTCTCACTTTAGAGGGTGTTACCTGCCCTCATGAAGGATCAATGAGAGGAAACCCCAGGGCTACAGCCTTGCTGAGAGCAGAAGAGGCAGCCTATTTGGGGGGAATATGCATAACCCTTCCACAGCTGAGCTGGGCTCACAGGGCTGACACATTTGTGATATCAATTTGATGTGTCTTGGATATTTATGCGAGATGCTAGCCACAATAACTCAAACTCAGCTTTGACTTATATTTATAGTTTAACGTGCTATCAGCATATCATTCTCATAGTTATCTATTTTTTGGAATAGAGGTGCATATCAAAAATGCAGCCCTAGCACTGTAGTGACTTGGCTATCACTACAGCTGTATCTGTGACCTGAACCTGCTCTGTGCTACTGGAGAGCAGGCACTGTAAATCAGGCTACTGATTCAGCAGGGCACAGGTGTACACTATGCTTTCAGAATGGAGTTTATAAAAGGCAGACCCTGTTGACAGGTCACCCTTTTCGAGATGGAATTACCTGCAACATTTTATTAGCTAAGCAAAATTTTAAAAAGCCAGGGCTTCTACGCCCTTGCCAGATGACAATTCCTCAGATGGCCAAATAAGGAATAGATCTCACAGCAATCAGAAACGGGTGTAATTGCATGTCCCAACTATGTCAAGAGTGAACCAAAAATGTCTTCTTTCCTTTTATTTATTAATCTCTTAAATGAATTTTAGAATAAACAAGATAACATACTAAATCCAGGGTGCAAGATTTGTACACGCCACTAGCCACTGGCCAGTGATATTTCAATCTTGGTAAGCATAGCTGGCTAGTAGCTTGCAACTTAAATTTTTGTACCCTGCTAAATCCATTTGTAATCTGTTAGAAACTTACAAGTTAAGAATAAACATAGAAATCAAACTGATGAAATGGTTAACCTTTAAAAGAAACAAGCTGGGGGTAGATCTCTGTCTTCGGCTGGGGCCTCCCTCTGGAACAGCCTCCCTGCCACTCTAAAACTTGAGGAGAATCATCTCCGGTGCCGGAGCACCTCAAGACCTTCCTTTTTGCTTCTGCCTTCGCCTCCCCCTCTCCCCTGCTGATCTGCTCTCTCTTGGCATTTTGCACCTGACCACCCTCGGCCCCCTGGGCCCAGGTACCTCCTCACCCTGCCACCCCCTGCACTGCCTCCTGGCTACCCCTTGCACTGGTGAGTGTATCTGTACTCATACAGCCCCCACACCCACATTTTCTTCTTTTTCTGCACTTATCAGACTTACCCAATCTGCTGCTGTAAACAAAGCACTTGCCACTTGCTGGCTGCACTACCATTGTTTACAGCCTCTATTATTCTATTTATTTTTATTATTATTTATCTGTTTCTCCTCTGCTCTGCACTTTCCACTCTCCCCTTCCATGCACTTTTTCAACTTTCCTTTTCCCATGCACTTGCACGATCTCAATGTCACTGGGACTAGTAAAATTGTTGTTTTGTTTCTCCCCTGTTCACCTCCCTTGCCTTGTCGCGCTCTGAAACACTTGTGTACGAGCGCGATACAAATAAATTATCATATCATATCCCCCTGTCATAACCAACAGTATTTTATTTCTCATAGGCCCCTGGACATTCATGAGCCAGCGGCAGTACATGACCTTAGCCGTACCAGAGATATTGATGCGGCGAGAGACTTAAGAAATTATTTGTTGGCACAAACACATGAGCCCATATGGGTAAGCGGACATGATGCTAGTTGCTGCCAGAATCAGAGGCACTCCCGAAGACTCATGATACGTAATCAATGAAGGCAACATTTCCTTGCCTGAGAACAGAAATCGGAGCCACTTTCATGCCCCGATGAATCCCTGTGTGCACACTGATAGGTAAGAGGCCTATTTGAAACCTCTACAAGGGGTTTTGAACAATCGCTACCCCTGAAGATTGGTATTTCTTCTTGGGCTTCACCACTGCAACCATGTAACCTGTATAACATTGCAACCCTGTATTATCTACTGTACATGCCGTAATCTTACAACCATGTGACCTCTGTAACTCTGCAACTATGCAATGTCAATGCCAAGAAATAATGTATCAATTCTGATAACAAGTCCGCACATATGTAATCGGTAACCATACCTTGCCAAGAACAATGCCTATATGCCTTCAGCTTGGAGCACTATATAAAGAGCAAAATAAAATAAAATAAAAAAAAAAGATTAAAAGGAAAAAAAGAAGAAATAAATTGAGAGGCGAATTACAGAAAATAAAGGAAAGGGTGGAGCCTGAGCAGAAGGGACAGAAATAGAAGGCATGATCATGTTCATTCAGACTAAGAAGCCTGATTTTTTCAATGTAACCGCACATATGGCAGGGTGCAGGGACAAGGAATAAGATGAGGAGGTAGGAGTGGAAGCTATTAAAGTATTAGGAGCTTTAAACCACAGTGCCCATTGCATGCCAGCAGCATACGTGCAAGCCGAGACCTCACAGAAAATGCAACCACAAAATGCAATAGCAATGGCTACGTAGCAACAGAAACAATCCCCAGCCAAGTGAGAATTCAGTGCTTCTGCATCCACCACAATAAGCCTGTCCCATACCCATGCATCTGCAATAAATACAATGCAGTGAACGTGCAATTGCAAGACCCACTGATGCAATTGCCAGGGTTGGGTGATGATGGTTCTAGTATCCTTGTAAGTGTACATGTCAATGGACACCTCAGGATGTCAGGAATTTGTATCATGAATTTCTGAGTGTTCTAGAGGAAACTGGATGATTTATTGATGCGATCAGGACTGATTTAGTGTCATAACCCGTCCTTTGCGGATGGAACGGTTGGAGAGCATGGAACGGTTGGAGCGCATGGAACGGTTGGAGCGCATGGAATGCATCGAGCATGAAGGCGCTCGATCTCAAGCACCTACAGAAAACCACCATATCACATCACCACACTTACTCTCTTCTATACACCACCACTCAACTAGAACACAGCGATACTATGACACATTCGGTATAGCTGTCCTCATACGAACACATGCCACATACTCCCCATCAACCTAACTAAACACAGCTGGCTGCACACCCGCCAGCCTAGGCGTTCTCCTCAGGCCTAACACAGCCAGAATCAGTCTGGTATCTCCCTGCCAGAACCAACACATACTCCTGATCCCTCAACCACCACACCTACTGCTAAGAAGCAGCTATCATAGAGTGCCACACTTGCTGCACACATACCCGGTGCACACACGCACCTTTTGACTCTCTCTCTCTCTACTGACTTGAACTATGGTTCCCGAGGGCGTTCAACCTACCAGTGCCTTGAGATCATACCAATGGTACATGAGGCGCTATATAAATGCAAAGTAACATAACATAACATAACATTAGATTGTTTTAAAATGGTATTTGTGCAGCATTCTGGTGTAAACAAGCATGTTTTGATGGTGCAGATTCCATAGCGGCTGCTTTTGCTCATGGGTTGATGCAGCGGCTTTAACAGCAGTTGAATACTATTTGTGTAGGGTGGCAACTGAATCCCCAAGGAAATAGTGACAGTGGTGAATCATTGTGTTTCTTATCAAAAGAGCAAAAAAATTACCGAATGCAAACTAATGACTCTTCAATTGAAGAGTTTGCAGCAGCAGGGCCGGGCTGGTTGGTGTACTCAGATGAGAGATGTGGTGTGCCAGCAGGTGAAAGAGGAGCAGAACATGGAGGGGGAAGAAGGAGGATTCATGGTATTGGAGCCCATTACTCGCCCATGACCTCGGCTGCAGTCCACTGGAATTACCTTTGCCCCTATCTTTCCAAAAGTGAATATGAAAAATGTTCAATTATAGATCAAATAACAGCACAATGGGTAAGAAAACCAAGGGGGATAAGGGGTCATTTTACATGCTTTGATACCAATTGACCAAGAGTGTCCTTTTGTTCAGTGCAGACTTGAAGGTCAGAATGTGATTTGTTAGATAGAACTGGGACAAATTGCTCAAATCAAGAGATTTTCCGAATATGCCATTACCCTCTACGACTTTGGGAGTTGTAAGAATTTCCAATGAACTATAGGTCCAAACTCTAATACACATGTTTTACTTCTCTGCCCATTGTCACCTGTCAATGTGGTGGGTCGGGATCTGCTGTGCAAGCTGCGGTGCACTTTTTATTGCACTCCAGAGAGTATTAATAGACATAACATGTGAGCGTGAGAGTGAAGTGTTGACAATGTTACAAGCAGAGCCAGGATTAGTGCAGAATGATGACATTAGGCAAGCAGATTTAGAGGAATTGTTGTAGAAGGTTCTGAAAGAGTTATGGTTACAAAATGGAAATCAAGTGGTTTGAGCAGGAAGGTTGAATTGGTACATATTTAGGTAGATACCACTAATTATTTTCAATGAAAGTCCCAATATACTTTGAAGCCTGAAGCAGAGAAATGTATTTCTTTTTTTGTATTATTGTGTTTGGTTATCGTATAAACCTTTTACAACCCAAAAATCATAAATGACATTGCATTCCTTATACAATACACCAATTATTAAAAATACGTCCCATACATTTGATTAATAATGTATTACACTAAAATACAGACAAATTAACTAATTCATAATACCTCAAGCATTAAACAATTCAAATCTATCAATTAATCTAAAGACCGGTAAAACTATTCATACCTGTAAACCCACCAGTATGCGTTGCAAGAGTATTTCAGTTTCTAAAAATGTCAGACTATATACAAAACGTTTAAGGTGCATAACAAGTAGAAGCATTAAGGCCTGGAAATATAAGGTCAAATGCTTACAATTTTCTATTTGATTAGGGTTGTTAGAGAAACGCCAAAATGAAAAAATGCCTTTGGCAATTGACTACTGATAATTTCTTTAGTGTGTAATAGGAGAAACCGCATAAAGTTATTACGATAATTTGCATTAGGGAACTTTATCAAGTAAGATGCCAGTGCCCCCACACTTTTCTAATCTACCCCCAAGTGAGCATAAAGAAAATAATTGTTTTACAGAATAAGTGTCTATCAAATCTCTCTGAGTCATGGCTAATTTATCCCTACTGGGGTTTTATATCAAGACATCATTAGTTAAATCCAGATCTGATATCAATTCCCTACATTTTGTTGCAAACGCATTGACCATGTTGCCTGTATTTTCAGCAGCTATAATGGACACATCTGTAAAAGAGATTGAGAGGGTGTGTCTAAAAATGTCCTATAAACAAGCAGTCGCTTCCATATAACCCTACATTTCAAGGATTGGAGTCCAAGCTCAAAACGAACAACGCAATTCGGTAGATCGAGCGTTTTCCTCCATATAAGTGCCTCAAATAGACCAGCTCATCCAGGATCCAAGGCAGCATGATTTCCAAGCCAGATGTATGTTTAGGGACAGCTTTTCTCACATAATAGTTATTTGTGGGAATCAGGGAAAATCTGCCAAATTTCCATGCACTTTTATCATTTGGGCTGCCAGCATACCGCTTTCCTTTTTAGATAATCCATCACATACCCTTAATTAGGGAGCGCAGTTAACAAAAGGAAAATAAGATTTTTAATTATTTCATGTTTAGTGTTTTCAATTGTCCATGTGAATTTGTTTTTTTTCATCTTCCTAAACCTTAAGACATTCATCTTTGTTGGATTCATTTTTAGGTATTGTTCAACCATATATTCACAAAAAGCATTGTTCAAGCGCTGCAAACCAATTTCAGTAATGTCTAATAAAATAAAATCATCAGCATAAGACATCCAGGTATGTTGAACATGTCCTAACTTGGGAGAAATACAAACCACTTTCTCTAAGCGCTCCTCAATGACATAAATATTAAAAAGACAAGGCGCCAACACGCACCGTTGTCTCAGACCTGGCTGTGTAGGTATTGCATTTATCAATTATCACAGGCAGTTCAGCCTAACTTGTATAGTTGTCTTAATGTATAAATGAATAATGACACTGGGAAGGACTGCCGGAAATCCCCATAGCGCTAATTTCACCCACAACAAATTGCTTTCCACCAATTCAAAAGCTGATGACAAATCTAAAGATGCCATGTAGATGGGAACAGACTGTTTGCCCAAGGCAATGCATTGTAAATAGTTTATTATAAACCCATTGATACCCATTCTGTAAGCGCATGTTTGCTATTTTTTTTTTGGAATCCTGTGCATGTAGTCCAATTTCAAGCCCTTTCAGTATTAAAGCCGCAAAGATCTTACTATTGGCATCTAGGAGCATAATTGGTTTATGGTTTTTAGGGTCTTTTATGTTCCCTTTTTTTAAATATCGGTACCACATATGAAGTTTTTGATGTTGATGGATCCTGGATTTTAATGTGTTTAAATGAAGGTTTAAAGAAAGTATTTCTATAATTATTGAATAATTTCTAGGTTTGGTGATTATTGTGCCTACCACAAGTCCTAACACCCTAATTCTGCTGGCAAAGAAACATGGTACAGACACATATTGATGTGTACAGGGTTTTAGAGCAGTGAATGCAGCGGTTTTGCCTACCTTTCTCATAGGTGCCTAAGCCATTTTGCCATGAATCCCAACTGTAGCTACATGTTTGACTGTAGTGCTCTGTTTATCTTCTCTGTTCCAGTTCACCCGCTAGTTAACACCTGTATGCCTCAACTCATTCTGAGCTCCAGTATACATGAACTCACCTCCCCACAGAGGAACACAGAAAATCCAACCCTCTTCTTGCATGTCGTTAAAAGGGACTTAGACGACATTCAATTTCCCGTTGGCTTGGTACTGGTTCAATATGTGGGTGACCTACTCAGCACGTCACCGTCATAAGGGCGAGTACTTTTGGGGATATTGATTCTTCTAACAGCACTGGTGCAAAGGGACATAAGCCATACAAAAGAAATTACAATTATGTATGCAAAAGGTACAACATTTGGGACATGATATTTAAGCAGGGGCTAGGAGCAAAAGAGATTTGAGTATTTATACCATTCTAAATTATACAAGTCAAGGAGAATCAGCCATCGTAGGTACAACTGGCTTATCTTCCATCAGTGAATAATGGATATACAAACATAGTGGGTTCATTACACAAAATTGGATAATTGCATACACCTGAACCCGTAGGCCCTTTTCAGTGAAATAGCGCTTTATTGGATGGATGGGGAAGCAGAATGTACTCTTACACCAATAATAAGGCGGACTCAGACAAAACTTAGCTGTTTTATTATCAATTGTCTAAAAAAGGGAGAACAACGGACATCAACAGACGTCTCACAACATAATCTCTCAACGTATCACATGAAAAAATACATTTATATAGTAAAAACGTGTCATCATTGAAGTCATATTATGTGGCAAACTAAGAAAACCAATGTGACATTGTGGTAGGTCTACAGGGAACATCTAGGTATACTTTCTATGGGGGATAGGATTGGGATTGGGTTTCTACAGTCAGGTGGACAACAATGTCACCCCTAGTGCAAGTTGTCACAAAATCCACAATGTTTAATTGGCTCTCAAAGTATAGGGCTCTTTGCTACGTGGCTCTCTATAATTGGTTGCACACTTGTACCCTTCTGGAATATTCCATTCTCTATCAGCACGCAAGCTGGTACCCCAGGTGGGTTCCATGTAATAATGTCGCCACAAAAATATCGCCATACAAAAATATCGCTGAAAAATGGCCACGACATTTTCCCGGCGATATTATTTACGGCGACCATATATGTGGCGATATTATTACCTGATACCCCCAGGTGCTTGATGGGTGGACTTGACCATGCCTCCCCACCCAATAAGCCCATCATCCATCATCACTCATGCCTTCTTCCAGTGAATTGTCTTTGAACTCAGCCTTGCAAAGTATCACTGCTCCTGTGAATAGAAGGGAGTGTGAGCATGCTCTTATCTTCAAGTCTATTTCCATCTAAACCATGTGACAGGAGACCTGGTTTGAGCTCCTTTCTTCACATTTAATGGTATTAAATGAATAAAACTTGGCACATGGCATCTTTCTTTCGCACCTTAACAGGGTCTTGTCTTGCGTCTCACGTTCTTTGTATCTTTCCATGATAACCAGTTCTCGGCTGCCTCACTCTTGACACTGGGCCAGACAATCTTGTTGATTCTTCCATGATCGTCAGCCGTTTTTCTTCTGCTGTGCCACACTTTCAACCCTTCTGTTCATGATGTCCTAGTTTTCTAAAACATGACGTGGAACAAACAGATTCTAAATAATGGCGGCACTGCCTGCAGTCTATTCACTACATATAGCCAGCCTTCATGGTTACATTAATAAAAACGGCTTGCATTTTCACCAGTGCTTTTTGCACGTGCAATCTTCATTCCGCACATAAAGGGTCACTCGATCCTTTACTTCGTCATCAGATTCTATAAGGTCTATTCACCTTCTCTCTAGGCATCCCTTCTGGGCGCGTCGTCTTTGCTTCAGGTGATGTCACCAATCTTCTCTTTCATTAATCTTTACACGTCTTCAGGGATCTTTCTTAAGATACTGTCCGCTCTTCGAGGATACATGAAGAAAGGTTTTCTCAATGGATACCTTGTCTCAGAGGCTTTTCGTGTTATAGGCATAATTACTGGCGTTGTGCCTGTCACAATTTCCGGTTCCCAAAATATAGGAAAAATTGGGGCAGGACTTATGGTAGAGGCATTTGGCTCCTTCTCTACACACCACATGACTAAATTGTACAACCATGATAAAAAGGGCATTCTCAGTACTGAAGCAAACTCTTGCAAATTCCTCCACATTTGGGTTCCCTGATTATGAGAAAGCTTTTATTTATACTGTCATGAAAAGGATGGCTATGCACAAGCAGTTTTTACACAAATACATGGTGATAAGCATTGCTCAAACTATAGCACAGCATTAGAGCCAGTTGCAGCAGCTTTGCTGTCTTGTTTGCATTCAGCAGCTGCAGCCCAACTGGCTGTATATTCCTTGGAAAATGTGATGTTAGTTTTGCCCCCTATTGGGGTAATGCCCCATGCAGTTACATCTCCACTACTGCAAATTAAAGCACACCATTTATCTGCATCATGACTTACAAAATATGAATGAATCTTTCTCAATTTGGCAAATGTAACACAGACATGATATTCAATCGTGAATCCTGCCTCACTACTTCTGAGTCCAGCTGACAGTGAGCAACACAGGTGTTTCCTTTTACCAGCATCACCTACTGAACCACACAAATATTTTCTTGAAGTTCCATTACAAAACATAGATGAGGAATATTATGTGAATGGTCCTTTTTTAGAGATTTAAAAAGGGTACGCAGTGTGTGCATCACATGCAGTGATTGATAGCACTCAACACCCCAATGTATTTTCTGAACAAATAGCAGATTTCTTAGCATTGGAACAGGTATGCCCCTTGGCAATGCATAAGCAAGTAACTTCATTTACTGACTCATATTACGCATATGGCATACTGCATAACTGCGGGATGTTTTTGAAAGACAGGGATTGTTCAGATTTCTGGTTCCCCCTTTAAAAATGCATCCTTGTAAATGCCCTTCTTGAATCTCTAATATAGAGTTAGTGACTGTGAAATGCACAGCACACAAGGTCCAAATAGATGGTGTCGCCTAGGAAAATGCCGTTGCAGACAAAACAACAAGGAGGTCTACCCTTTCCATGGTTTATTTGATGGAAATAATTTACACAGCGATTAGCTGTGGCACTCTCATAAAAGACATTTAATAATGGCAAAACATTGTCTGCATTTTTTGCCTATACGTTCATGGAATCACACACTGCTCCATCAGTCGAGTCTGCCAATATTTAAATGTTAGTAAAGTTGTGAATGTTGAATAGGGGCACATACAGATCTCTGGGTACCCTTTGCCCAAGTCCAGTTATCACCCAAAGTCTGCAGAGCGGTGGAAAGACAAAATGGGGTTCTGCAAAGTAAGATTTCTAAGATTTGCACAAATGCTGGTTTCAAGTGGACAAATGTGCTATTGCTTGCGCCTTGATGAGCATGCAAGGTACTGTGAACAGGGTTACAGGTTTGAGCCCATATGAGATCCTCAATGGCAAACCAATGATCTTACCAGAAGCTCTCCCAATACAAATAGCAAAGGGAAATGTTCAGCTTTTTGATAATATTGATTAGGTGGTGGCTATTATCAGGTGTTGGTTGAGGTCATTAGAAGTATTTACTCTAAAGCCCAACAGGCTTTGCCACTAGAATCTAATACACTGTGTCACCATTTCAGGCCTGAGAACTGGGTCTGCATAAAGAAGCATAAATGAAATAACTGCTTGTCTCCCATGTGACGGGGACCTTTCCGATGTCCTCCTAGTAACAAACACTGCAGTATGTTGTAGAGATGACCCAACCTGGACATACTACAGCTTGTCAAGAAGTGGTGCCACTAGCTTAAACAAAATTGGCAGGTTCTACTCTTAGTTCTCTGCAGTGGGTTAGTACTTCTCTTGAACTGGAATCCAGGTGACAGAAACTTTATTGGTTATCCAGATGTTGACAAAAGACTGCTAATCCAACGAGTTAACGAGTGAAGAAACTAGAAACTGGCCCAGGTGGAAGTACTGCACACCGATATAAATGCAGCAAGGACATTTTGGGACTGCATTCCGGAAGTGTGATGCAACTTAGTAAATGGGATTTATTCCCCAGGCCAGTGAATGCACAGTGAATGGAGAATTGCCATCAGTGTGTAAGACGTTACAGAATTTGATTCCAAATGATTGGGAACAAGAGGCTCTCACAAGGGCAGCACTACATACAGAATAGGGTTACAAGGACGGAGACAATCATAGTGAAGCCACAAACACCCTGGTACAGAAGGCAAAATAATTGAGCAATGGACTATTCTCAACACGACATTAGGTTCAATGCAGCGTTTCTTAACAATTTTAAGCTTTCCAGTAACATCCCGTTTTCCAAATTGTTTTGCAGAAGCAGTGATATGACTAGTGCAGCAGAAGGACATATTGACTGCAAGAAGCATAATGCAACAGGACCTGAAAGATCGGATATACAATCAGGGTAAATTCAGCGGCCTCAGATTCGAATGTGTATAGGAAATCATTCCATGAAGAGAGACTAAGTAAGTTAGAGAAGACTACAGGACTGATTACAGGCACCACAATGCTATCCAGTGAAAATGTTGTCAACAAAAATGTGGTCAGTGAAAGGATTGTAGTGGAAATACCTCTGCTGTGAGGAGGTTGGCAAGCAAAGAGTAATCAGAAAATGCAGCTGAAAAGTAGCCAAAAATGCAGTGCTGCGAAGGTAAGTGTTAGGGCTAAGCAGGGTTTCCCGGGTCTAGAGCTAGGATTAGAGCAAGGGTTTTGGTTATGCCAATGGCTATGGAATTTGTGCAAACTGGTGATGGGGTTGGAGTTAGGTTCATTGTTCATTTTATATTTATTTGATTTTTGTATTGAGTCACATACAAATAACATGTTTTTAATGTGCTGAAGGGTTAGTGTTAGGTAAGGGTAGAATAAGAGTAGTAATTAGAGTTATGGTGAGGGTTTGGAATGGTGTTACAGTGATTGTGGAGGTTTTGTTAGAGGTTTGGGCCATTGTTAAAGTTACAGACATGTACCTTTGCGTATTTGAAATTAGCTTTTTTGTCAACCTTATTCCTGTCAGCATTTTCACACTATGCATTGTTTTGTAATGAATGACTGCATTTTTTTAAACTACTTTTTGCTGACTCCTTTTTCACATGAATACATTTCCCTGAGGCCATTTTTGCATAGAACACCAAAACGGTATTAATTAGTTTTATAACTAACATCAGTATTGCAGGCCAAAACAACAATTGGACATCACATGTGGAGAAGTTCAGGACTACCTGCATATCAAGCACCAGACCTGGACACAGGCATTGGGAGATGATTTGGGGAGCCCTGCTGGCAATATGTACCTGGAGAAATGCATTGAAGGTTTCCTAGAGGCATGTCCAAGGAACATGGTTCCGAACTAACCAGATAACATCAGTAATCTGGGTAATCTTCAAATGGGACAAGGAGATCCATTGACACATGTGAGAGATACAAGTGCCAGGAGAATCCAGTCCTTACATGTAGAGTTTTCACACTTACACATACAACAAATAAACAAGGAAATACATGGCAATTCCAGACAAACAATAATGATTGAATTTGTAATGTCACCACAGTCTCTTTTTGTTACCTCAGCGAATTCCCCTTCCCCAGGTTTAAACGTGAACGTGATTCTGTTTCACAGTTCAAGAAAAAAAAAAAGGAAATCCTGATTTGAAACAATGTTCAACCGCAGTGGGATTCCACTTCGACTTTTCATCGAAAGTTACAACTTAGTTTGGACTAGCTTCAATTTGTCAACATATAGTTCCACATCAGTTTGGTGTATCTTCAACTTGTCATAGAAATGTCCAATTCAGTTTGCTGTAGCTTCAACTTGTAAACAAAAAGTTCCAACTCTGAAAACAGAAGGCTCTTTCCCTTCCTAAACTAAATGCTCAGTTCATCAATAGCAACAATAATTGCCTTGCCTTGGTCAGGATGATTTGCCATAAATACTGTTAGGATCACAAGCAATGTAAATTGTCTTTGTCTATACCCCTTTTATGCACTTCTTCAACTTCCACCTTTTTTTACTCCCATGCCAGGCCTACTCCTCCAACAGTTTGCCATCCAGGTATACTCCCCTGCCTGAACAGCGTTTCACAACAGAAAGTGCTTCTGGCGTTAATGTCACTTGACAATAGTTTCGCAACCACTTCATAATTTTCAACAATTTGCAGCTTCAAAACTCCAGCTTTTCAGGGAAAAAAAGATTTATATTGGTGCTCTAGGTTGCTCGTCTGCAAATAATGCTCCTCTCCTTCTGGGGGTAGCCTTTTTGCCACTTTCGTTTCCCCACAATACAAGTAATCAAAGACTGATAGGTACGTCTCCTCCCTTGGCTTAGACAATGTGCGTTTACACCAGCTTTCACATTATCAGGTATGAGCAACCAGTTTCACTGCTTATAAACTTCTCAGTAGCCCCTTTTCTTTGTAAGAAATGTATAATAGATTGTAATTGCCTTGGTTTCATTCTCTCTTGGTTTGGGCAATGCTTGTAGCTGTTCACGTTTAACAATGGTGCCCCTTTAGATTGTAAGTGTTTCCATAGACTCACACTTTTGAGGTTATAGTCTTCTTGCTTTCTTACAATGGGGTTTCGCTGCCTTTCATTACTTCGGCATTCATGTTTGCTTTGGGAATCACTTTCACTTGCTCACAAGTGTTACACCTGCTGCTTTTCAGTAGCATGAGATTCAAAACTGCATTCCACACCACTTTCATTCACACGTGAGTGTTTCTCACTCGCTAAACGTTTGCCTTGCGTATGCGAGCTGGGAAGGAGACTTCCGGGGTCACTAACAAGCTGTAAACTGACCGGGTAAGACGCGTGCCTCCATTCCTGTAGCCACTTGCGGCACTTCTCTCCCTTTGGCTCCTCACAACCCGGCAAACCTCTTCTTTTAATCCGCCACCATCCACAACACCTCTTGTTGCTCCTAATGTCCATTGATGCATGCCAGCCACCAGAGACAACCTCGAGGCCCTCAGTTACATGCCAGGCACCTGAGATGACCTGCAGGAAGGGAAAGCTTCTCTAGACTTGGCTTCCTGCTGCGCAGCTTCTGCAGATTAGGTCAGCAGACAGCAAGCTTTGCTGTTGAATACATTCCGCTGCACGACCTCTGCACTTCAGGATTCGAGAGGCAAAGACCCTCTTAGGGCCGGCAGCTGCTCTATGCCATGCAATGGTCCTGGCGTCTTCTCTCTCCTCCAATTTCTGCCTGGGCTTCCAGCATGACCCATGCTGCTTCTGCTTTCTGCTGCACTTCTCCTGCTCACTCTGCTTCTCAGTCCTCTTCTCACTAATGTCCTGCAGCTCAGGGGGTCTTTTAAGCCTCTCAGTCTCCCTCAGGTGTGGGTAATTTGCATTACTAATCTGACCACTTCTGCAACAGAGCACCTCTTCAGCCATCTTCCTTGCTCCAGTACTTAGGGGATTATGGGATTTGAAGTTCCTTTTAATACAGTTAGATTGTTAAATTTGAATTTCACTTCTAAACCCACATTTATTCTTCATTACATTCTTTATAGGAATATCATAAGGATTAGGCACTGAGCCTGATTAAAAAGGAACGGCAATTCTTTCAGATCGTTATTATCCAAAGCTTCCCATTCACTGCATCTTTGGGTGTAACAGTGGTCTTTAGTTTTACAAGCCTCTGGGACCTCGAAAGCATTTTTATTTCTTATAAGGCCCAGGGTTTTGTGGGTTTTTTACCCCTGTTTACATGTGTATTTTGTGACACAGTGAGATGGTTTTTACAACAAGCCATTACACACTTTGGCATTATGCAGTCACCATCCATAGAGGAAGATAAATACAGTGTCTCATCCCATGGAGCCGTCTCATTCCCCTAAGCCTTTTATCCACCGAGGTGATGCTCCTGCAGAATGCCAACCCCAAGGTCAGGATCAGAAAGCGTCTGCCTTTCCCTGGCCACCCAGGAGGAGACTTTAGGCAGGGAATTAGTGAGAAGTCTGTATGATTCATCACAAAATACAGGTATAACTGAAGTACAAAGTGAGTTTTAATTAGTCATCTACAATGCCCTATCACTTTGATAATTTGATAAAGCTGTTGTCTGAGGTGCATACATTGTCAAACTTAAAGAGTGAACAAGCAGTGCATGAACACAAGAGGAAAATGCCTTTAAATTAGCACAGCACATCAAACAGCCTCCATTTGCACAGCAATGTATAAATGATCATTATTAGATGGCGCGTTAAATAAAAAAAAAACACGATACAAATAAGGAAATAAAAATAGGTTGATTGCATCATTGTTACTAAACACACCTAATGATTGGGCAAGGAAGATTGGTTGACCATATCAATTCCAAACTGGTTTTCATGAAAAATATTGGCACTTCTCTCAATTGTATTTTAGTACACCTGCTGCACTAACAAGCTCAGCAAAAAAACAAATCACCACTTTCTCTGGGATTCTCTGCGATAGAATTAGATTGTAGAACAAATTAAGTGGTTGCGGAATTCAAGGTGATCTATTCAATATGTTAATCCAGTTACAACCACACAGATAAGTTTGAATAACTGTGGTAATCTGAGTGGAAAGGTATGTACATTGGTCGGCCTAAAACAGTGTTGCTTCTTAGCTCCCTGTCTTTTTAATCTACATTTGTCTGATCCCGAATTATTGACTAAATACCAGCAATTTCACCCTAAAATTGGCCATTTAAGTATTCCCACTCTCTTATTCGCTGATAATATTGTCATTTTTCTATCATGCGCAAATTGCACTTCAACTGACCCTCAATTGCTTGAACAAATATATTTGTTTTTGTTTTAGTTAATAATAAAACCTTTACATTTTTGTTTACATAGTTTTCCATAATTTCGTTATCGTTTAGAAAAGTAAAATAAAATTCAATAGACTAATGGTGAGAGGTTGTTCTTATTGCATTCTCGATTACTCGATAATTAGTTCTTTGCTCTGGTACAGTTTGTAGTATGATGATTAATCAGTCTAGGATTTATTTCTTCAGTCTTAAGATTGGTTGAGGAAATTTTTTTCAATGATCTCATTCCAATCTTGCACAACTCTGAATGTCAGACTCTTGTAGTTTCCTGCAAGTATAGTTTCCCATCGTTCTTCTTGAGAATTGCTACAATTTTTTAACGGGGGCATATCCACAAATTATTTTCTTTCTTTATCCAAGGCAGTACACTCCATGAAGATGTCATAGGATGTTTCAGGCTGTTTTTCATCTTTACAAAATCGACACATTGACAATTCCTTTGAATCTCTCTTGTTGGTAGGAGGTTCAGCCACAGCCTAAGAAAGGTGTCTCTCGTTTTTCTACAGGGAAAGAGTTCTAGATATTTTCGTAGTTGGTTTAGGTATAAATGTACTTCATATGTAGGTGCATCACATTCGAAGGCAGATATCAGGGCACCAGACACTTTATTAATTATAAATGCACTTTAACTTACTGCTGCATATAAACATGTAACAGTGAACAAAAGGGTGGTCTGGGTGGATATAAAATCGATGAGTGATAAGACATTTGATCAGAAGGGTCAATATTGCTAAGTAACTAGCATTTACGCAGCTAATGCACAAAGTTAGTTTATTAAATTGGTGAGACAAGTACAATGCATTTGATTGCCTTTATGCTGCTAATGCACAAATGCACGTCATTGATGTTATCCAGAATAGATTTAAAAGGTTTGACGTTGCCCAATGATCGGCAAATATTCTGCTAATGCACAATGGCACCCTATTAAGCAGGTGATACAAGTACAAACCATTTGATTGCAAGGATGCTGCTTATGCATGAATTAACTTTATTGATAATGTCTAGAAATTCATAACTATGTTGCCAATTCATAAATGCACTATCAAGTAAGTGAAGTAAGAATTAGGGGTGTACCGAATAGTAAATGTACTATTCGGCCGAATACCCAATAGTTCAACTAATTATCCAGCCGGAACCGAATAGTTACCGAATAGTTACCGAATAGTAGATTACTACTTGAGATATGTCAAGAAATACATAAGAAGCCAAAACAGTTGGTTTTGCCAATGCCTGTTATAAAAGGAATTCAGTGCAAGACATGCTTATAAATAGTTAAGGTCAGTTCCAGGCACTACAGGAGGTGGAATGACTTATAATGAGTTTAATAAGTATATAAGTATACGTTTAGTGAAGCACGCAGCAGGTCATCTGCAGGCAACAAACTGTGGTGTTTGGTGAAAAAAGGTTATCTCCACTAGTGTAATCAGCGCCTCTTCTGTGCTGCAAGCTGATCAGAGATTTCTGAAAAGCCTCTGACAAACTGGTTGTTTCCTGTGGCGTATGTAAACTTTGTCCAGATTCTGCAAACTCGGCTGCAGTCTGACCACTGCTCAGTGTGAGAGACGCAGTAAATACTTGTCACAGAGGTTTCTGAAAGGCCTCCCATTTCCTGTTTGTTTCCTGCAGTGTATGTAAACATTGCCCCAAGCAGCAAACTGAACTGCAGTTTGACCACAGCTCCATGGGAGAGACACTGTGACATTGTCTCTGGCTTTACACTTCATCAGTATTCATAGGCTGTGATAAAGGATGATAAACCCCCCACCACCTTTTTGATGTTCACAGGGCATCACCAGGCGCAGCTGAGAGGAAATGGCCCAGCCCAGCATCAGGAGGCAACTGACCATCCAACAGACCGCAAGCTATGGTGAGGCTACTGCTCTTCCAAAGCTAGGGTGTGGCTTTCTCAGAAGAGGTGAAGGCCATTATTCATAATTTTGCTCCTTACTGTGTGGGTGAGAACGAGGCACCGAATTATACACGTGTCATGCAGTTTCTCCAATGCAGAGTGGCATGGGCTTAATGGTGGCTGCATTATCTATGCTTGCCTTTTTTTTTAATAAATGATAGGCTGTGAGTTACAAAACCACGCATAGGAATTGGTGCACAACCAACATCTATCCCCAGTGGCATCCTGATCCTATTACCCTGTTGGTAAAATGACAGTTTGCAGTGGCCACTACAATATGGTAAGCTTTCATTAAACAATGGCCTCAAAATGGATTACCAGTGCACATATCCATTTTAATCCCTTATCGAGTAAATGAGTCGCAGGTCCGAAATAGCTGGGGACTAGAAACAAGAAACCACGGTAGGAGTGAGCCATGAACGCCACCTGGTGGTCAAAGTGCACTGTTGCAAGCATTCCCACGGTGAGGAAAAGTACACCCGATGAACACAATCTGCCATATATATGTTTAAATACTAGGGGTGTAACTTTGGCTTCGAATAATAATTAATTAATTATTCGGCCGAATGCCGAATAGCTAATTTCAGCCGGAATTCAGCCGAATAATTACTCGAAGCCGAATTTCGGTAACCCCTAGTAAGACTATATAAGATCAAACTTGGAAAACCGTGTGAATCAGCCTGTAAGTATTTACATTTTGAATAATTTATGAAACTGAATTACACGTATGCATTACTTTTGCCGAGACTCTACTCGCCATGAGTTAAATGTTGATGTACAAATATATTTTATCTTGTAAAACAATGGACAAACACACAGCTAGAAATAATACAAAAAAACCCCAGTAACTTGGATATTTATAGTGGAATCAATGAATGGCATAAGGTCCTGAGCAATCATGATTCGATGTGTACATATGGGGACAACGTTCAATCAAAATGACATAACAAGGTAACCCTACACACATGTTCTCTGGTGTTTTGACTCATAAAGAAATCAATATTTGTGGAGAAAATGCACCACTTGAACATGGCACCCAATTGTAATTGGTTATTTATAACACGCTTAATACCCAGAGGTTTCTAAGCGCAGACTCAGGGATCGAATCTGTGTTTCTCTATGTCATTTTGCTTCCAAGGCCAGCACGTTGCCCCTGACCTCTCTTCCCAGGGGAAGGATAGCTCAGGCTGTCTCATTTCAAACATGCTTGTATCTGTGTTGTAGGAGCAAAAGAAAAAGGACTCAAAAAAGACTGTCAAGAGGGGGCAAAATTAGAGGAGGGGTCCCAAAATATTGTAAAGGCTTTAAATGTGGAGCCATTTGACAAATCTACACAAAGGTTTGCAAAAAGATTATAGATCTAGATATAAATGTTTTTGCAAAGTCTGGTAGGAATCACAACATTGACCCCTCAAACTAAACCACAACATCAGCAAGATGTGGTACAATTTATTACCACATATTGTGAAAATAGCAAAGTCATCAGGAAAATCCTAAAGAAAAACTGGTATCTCCTCAAACTTGATCCTCATATCTCTAAAAACATTAAAGATACTCCGACTCTTGTTTTCAAAAAAGCTAAAACTCTCAAAATGTGTGTTAGTCCATCTTTCTTACCAGAATATGATGAAACTACAAAGTCAACTTGGCTAAATCAACCAACAATAGGATTCAGAAAATGTGGTTTCTGTACCATGTGCAAGCACGCCTTTCCAGCAAGTACTACATTCACAGACAGCAAAGGGATTAAAACTACCATTAAACAACAAATTCATTGCCGCTCTAAATTTGTGATCTATGCAATTCAATGCACATGCAAATTGATTTACATCAGATCTACTATACATGAATTAAGAACCTGTATAAGGGAACACCTTTCAGCAATAGGCAGCCAGGACAGTAACTTGCCCCTCTCACAACATTGGCAACTATTCCATCAGATGGACAATAAAATGGATATCAGGTTCATTGGTTTACAGAAAATACAGAGTAAGATAAGAGGTGGCAATCAAGAACTTTTTCTCAGACAAGCTGAAGCAAAACTCATTTGGCATCACCGATCAGTAGACTAGGGATTAAACTCTGATAATGAAATGGCACATTTTCTCTGACCTACCGCTTTGCTTTTTAATGTTTACCAACAACAACCCTGTGTCAATAACCTCACTGTATTATTATGTATGCAATGATAATGGGAAATTGTATCCACGTAATTGGATTTGCACAACAGACTGAATGTAACTCCTGTATTTAAATCTAGTACACTATGCGCCATTTTTCACTCTCTCATCTTCCCCCCCTTCTCAAACGTCGGTATAAACTACAATACCCAGAATGCCTTACTTTATCAGTACCCTCTAGCTTTTGCCTTAAGCAGTAATAATTCCAGTTATTAAACACGGACATTCAAACAGATTAATCAATATGCATCAAGATATGCCAAAACTAATATGTGCCACCACATATTTCGAAACAATAAGCCTTACTCGGCTTTCTTTTCTTTTCTTTTCTTTCTCGAGCAGCACATGCTGAATGGGTCAGAATCCCATTGTGCTTCACTGCGGGTAGGTTGTCCTATCCCAAAACATGGCCGAAAGTAATTGCCACTAAGGAAGGACTTCTTTTTTTTTAAATGCACTCAGTCCACTGTAACGACAGCGGACCATACGGCACATGGAGGACTGTTCGTAACGAGGAAGGACCCTCTCTTTTTTTGCATCGTATCCCTCACAGGCAGTCCACATTGCACATGCCCTCTTATGGGCTCACACGTGTAGCCGGATGCGGCGCACACAGCTATTTGTTTACAACCGTATTTCTTATTATCACAAGATTGAGTTATTTGGTTCGTGAATGGGTCCAACTCAGATCAACTAATTTCGTTGTTAAAACCGAAATAAACCTATACACTTTGATTGGTATGCATCATGGGAACGTGTGTGTGCGTTTTACGTACATTTTGCATTTTTTGGTACCAGACAGGTATCTGGACCTTTTTAAGCTACATGGACAAGACTAATATGGTGACACCGTTATAGCGTTACTTTTTAAAATCATTTAAGTCTGGGAACTAGGATTAACAACACCCTCTTATTTGACCTAACAAGGTTCAAGTAAATTGATCATTTATAGCATGTACTGGTTGGTCATGTTTATACCTTGATGTCTATTCCAATAACTGACTCAAAACAAATGCAGATTCTAACAACTTTAAATAAATGTATTCATACATTTCCTTTTTCTACCGACTATAAACAGGCGGGATTGATCCCATGACCTACTGCATGCCATTGCATTATGCTGTCATCATTTTGAAACAGAATTAGGGTAAGAAAATGAACTGTTTATATTTTTCAGTGGCAATGATCATACCTAGTGCTAAGTATGCCATCTGTCACTTATCATTTGGTTTAAAACATAAGGACTTCACTCCATGATTCCTCCCCACCTGATTTTTCCGCATCTCTGCAATTTCTCCTTCCTCTTTCCCCATAGAAACAAATGTGAATATTACACTTTTTTGCTTTTTGGAAGTTTTTTGTAATTATATGATTGTGTGTTAGCATTGTACCTACCTTGGAATTTTTACATGCTTTTGAATGTAAACTTATTCTTTCTTTCCTTTATGATTTTTTCTGTCACGTCAATCTAGCCTGGATTTGAAAAGGGCATGGTTTGCCGAAACACGTGTTAGCCACAAAGGCTTTAATTTCAAATAAAAGGAACATTTATTTTTTCCACTGAAACAAGTTTTTCTCATGTGTTTATTTCACGGCGCATAGCCATTTGTAAGCTCACTTAAACTAGAATCGGTTATTTATAACACCCTTAATACCCAGAGGGTTCTAAGTGCAAACTCAGGGATCGAATCTGTGTTGCTCTATGTCATTTTGCTTCCAAGGCCAGCACGTTGCCCCTGAGCTCTCTTCCCAGGGGAAGGATAGCTCAGGCTGTCTCATTTCAAACATGCTTGTATCTGTGTTGTAGGAGCAAAAGAAAAAGGACTCAAATCAGGCATCCAAACATGATAAAAACAAGTGTTCACACGTTTCCGTACCAACTCTGATGAAGCCCTAGTGGTGAAAGGCATTAGTTGACCCACCTGAGTCTCACAGTGTGCCACTTAACTGGTGCCAATATATTTTCAATAAACGGTTTTCTCTGAGCTGGGTGTACTGATGTGAATTTTACCTTTTTGCTGTGGAACAACTATTTCTGCCATTAAGATGGTGTAAAGACTGGAGGGGGGTGTCTGTACTTCTGCTCTCTATATGGTAGAGGAAAGGCACAGAGGACCCCAGCCAAGATTCTCTATTATTGGTAACATAGTCGAGCAAGGCCTAGCTTCTCAGGAGCTGATGCAGGCTGGTTCTTAAGTCCAGTGTAGTCCCCGAACCCCCACAAAGGAATGTCCACACACTGTATTACTGAAAACACAGTCTTTATATAATTAATATTCAAAGGTATGTACACGATCACAATAACGCACTTTGTACTCGGAAATCAACAATGATAAATATATACAATTCTAAAGTGGTACCACTAATGTTATCAAATCTCATTAAAGTGCATCAACTGTACGGTTAAAATGTTACACAGATCAATAACGAGGAAACCAGCAATAGAGATAGGAAGGAACGTAAGATGGTTGAAACAATAGGCAGAATGCTGGCCCCTACCGATAGACACAGTTCTGTGTGGAGATCTCCCCACCTGGGCAACCTGTAAAATAAAGATATATAGCACAAGCCCAGTCCATATATTGTTCAATAGCCTTATTTCCTCCTATTAAGGTTTTACCTCCCCCAAAATGTACCTGGTGGAGTAGAGTTCTTTGAAGGCGCGTCGAAGGATCTTTCTTGAGTGACTCCCTTTAAAGCAGGAGCCACGGATCGTCGAGAGGCGTCGAAGATGGTGAACTTGTCGTTGACGGCGGCGATGAGAAGTTCAAGGGTGCCGAGACCCCGATGTCGATCCAGGCGGTGCTCGTCGGCGACGTCCTCCGAGGATGAGGTGTGCGGGGCACCTCGGCGATGGATTGTTCAGGACCGCAAAGAGTTTCAGAAGAACTGTGGCCCAACAAGGGCGTCGAGTCGTCAAAGTCTTTGTGGCCTTCAGGTGGCGGGAAACCCACCGGCGGATTCTCCTCGATGCGTTGGTCATCCTCGACTTTCTCCGGCGGGACAAAGCGGTCGACGTTGCGGGCAAGGGAGTCCTTGGATTCAAATGTTCTTAGGCAAAGGAGCGGGCGGCTCCGGTCGTCGGCGGCACGGCGTTAAGTGGTCCCCACGGCTGGGCAACACAACTTCGACGGGCCTCCAGCGATTACACAAACCTGCGAACCCTGGTCGACGGCAATAGACTTCGACAGCGGCGAAGTCCGGGTGCTTTGCTTCATTCTCCTCAGCGGTCCCGTCTCGGGTCGGCAGCCTTTCGAGGGACTGACTTCCAGGGAGTTTCGGCGAATGTTAGCGGTGCTCAATGGTCTGTCGGAGCACGGGAAGAGGGCGCCTTACCATGTCCTCTCTCGGATCAGTCCTTGACGAGTTCGGCAGCTTTCAGATCAGGTCGAAGAAAATGCAACAGCAAGTCTTCGTCTTCCAGCTGGGCGTCGAGGATCAGCAGTTCCAGTTACTCTTAAAGTGTAGACACAGCTTCTGAACAATTTCCAGTGGTGAGAGGTCCCCAGATATACTATCTTGTCTCTCATCCACACTGCTGGGTCACCCTCAGCAGCCAATCGTACAGAAGGGTATTCATGCAGTCAGTCAGCCAATCAGGCAAGCAGTGCATTCAGGCCATCCTCCTCCCTCTCAGACACTCACAACAAGGAATGTGGATTGGGACTTGTACCCAGCCATTAAACACTACACACTGCATTCAGGCCAGTTTCGGGCAGTGCTGTCTCAGTCTTTGTCTCTCATACCAGAAACCAGACAGCCGAAGTGTATATTGGTCACACACTCCATTCACCCAGGTCCCACCCACAGGAGGTACCCACAACATACAGTCACTGGGAAGGCTCCAGTCAGTCTGGACTGGACTTCACAACAACACCATATATGGAACTTCCACGCAACATCCAGTCAGGGGGAAGGGACAGAGTCAGGGCTTCCCAGGACTTTGGGAAAACAAGGTTACAGGTAATAGAAAGCAAGAGGCCACAGGGGCCATCTTGTTTTCCATCAGGAATCAACTGATTCCAACAGCAGGGCCTTGGTATCCCAAAATGGAGGATACTCAGGGCACCTGTCAAATTCAGCATGAAGCTGCCACCAGCCCATACCCTGCTTTGCGGGCCACCCACAGGTGCCCAAAAACATACACTAGGGGCACAAGGTTGTACCCCAACCCATGGGTGCCGTAAGGGTATCCCATGGGTCTGTTCACCAAATCAAAAGACAGAGAGCTGCACCGCCAGGAGTCCCACATGAACTCCTGCGCGGAGAATATGACAGAACACACGATAAAAGGGCAGTAAAGGAGAAGGATACGGAGGCCCTGTGTTAAGACGGATTTCTGAACTCTGTCCTGGTGGCGCAGAAGTTCAGAAGGCCAACCTAATTACTTGGAACAGGGTAACCTCTGGACGAGCCAGACCAATCAAGGTAGCGATCGCGGCGGTCAAGACTAGGTCTCAAGAGGGGTGAGGGTGACTGAAAGCCCGCAATGAGCACACAAAGCAAGAGCGCTTACAAACTACTCCAAACAGTTGTTATATCAAAAATATATACACATTTATTTTAAGGCCTTTAAAATAATGACCGTAGCGAGAAAATCACAATATCACAATATTAAGCCAACACATACCATACCAATACAATATATATACAAATACGACAGTCGCAAGCGTTATATGCACGAAATGTGTAGTCCACCTGAAAGGGAAAGAAAACAGGCAGTGCGATAACGTTTTTGGACTCAGTTTGCCTTCAGAGGCACCTAACTAGATGGAAGTCCGAGCCCTGCGAAGAGTGGAGCCTTGTGCTCAAAGTACCTGCACACGCTGGTGCCAACGGGCAAAAGGAGAAGCTCTTCGGAGGAAGTCAGGCAGTTCGGGTTAGTGCATAACAGAAGAAGAACAGGTTCCGCGACTCAAGCGCAGCCTCCACAGTGAGCAGAAGCAGAGCGCGAGTACGGACAAAAGGGTGCTGTTTTTACACAGCGGGGAAAAGCAATGGGCTACTGCAGGAGGGCGACCAGATCCTAGCTATACTACTCACCGGTCCCCGATGCAAGCAGACCCAGGCTTCTCCACGTTAGTTTCAGCAGCTGGCAGGTTCAGAAGAGCCGGGAATGCCTCGTAGTCGTGTAGAGAAAAAAGACGTCCCAATCGAAGAAACCTGCACAGTTTTGTCACCACAGCAGGGCAATGGAGCGGCCGTGTGTATCTGAGCCAAATGTACACTACTCACTTCAGACTTGGGAACGCCAAGTGTACTAAGCGTGTGAGAGTGACAAGGACTCGAAATACAACACAACCTGGCGGCGGTTACAGAGCAGGACTCCCTTGTAAGCTGCTCAGTCAACTGGATGGCCCAGAGACGCTTCCGAAGGCTTATTGGCAGGAGATGATGAAGTCGCCGGGAATAGCTGTTCCTGCTATTCCAAAGGTCGAAGCACCAGTACAGGCCTTCTGGTTCGATCAAAGGAGGAAAGGGTTTCACAGGACGACAGCAGTGCAAAGGAGGAGTCCTTCAGCGGGTCACCAGCGATTCCTCGGTCCAGCCTCTTGGTTGCAGGATACTTGGCTCCTGTATTCCTTCGTTCGTGAGAACTCAGGAGATCGACATGGTAGTGGTGTTTCCAGCCCCCTCTTATCCACGGTTCCCTTCGCGCCAAAACGGAGGGGACCCAATGGGAGATCCGCTCATCAACACACACACCATTCATGGACCAATCACGGACCACGGTGGTCCCAGGCATTCACACTACCCTAGACTCTCTGGCACCCAGGATGTGTATTGGGACCAGACATCCCAGCCCACACCCTGGAGGCACACAAAAGACATGTAGAAGCCTGCGAAAGCATCCGTGTTTCGCGGGAAAGTACATGCCCAAATAAGGAAGGCCCCGGGTCGCTCGACCCGGGGAAGGTGAAGGGAGCAAGACGGTCAGTGGACAGGACAAAGGAGCCTCGTGGTCTGGCCATTTTGGGAGCCAGGCCACCATTTTGGGTTCAGCGCGAAAAACGCGCTCAGAACGCCAAAAGGAGCTCAAAATACACAAAACGATCGCTGCCACCATTCCAATCCCTGAATGACTTTCACCGATCAAATACCATCCTAAACGAGTATCTAGGGCCTGTAGAAGGCTAGAGACCCAAGAGAGCTGTAACTTAGCTTACAGTGCCCTCTTGTTTCATGTTGCACTAAAGCCGCAACATGATAAAAGAAACTACGGGAAACAGCGTTCCCCGGTACTGACTGTCTTAAGGGCATGTCAGTTTCCTCATAAGAAAAGGAGCGAAAGCCCAGAGGAGTGCAGCAGAAGGCTGCACTTCTCTGGCAAAGTCAAGAACAAGGTGAAAAACAACAGCAAAAAGTTTAGGGGTTGCCACATGGAAGGAAAATTACCTACAATTACGAAATCTTTCCTAACACTCGCCCCTCCCAGACTATGGACAGGGGGAACTAATCCACCCCTGGATGAGTCTCTTGTTCAGGTCGGTTAAACATTCTGGACAACCCATCAGCATTGCTATGTTGGACACCTGGCCTATGCTCAATAGTGAAGTCGAAGCCTTGTAGACTTATGGACCACATAAGCAACTTTGGATTCTCCCCCTTCATGTTCATTAGCCACTTTAACGGCTTATGGTCAGTCTGCACAGTGAAGTGGGTCCCATAGAGGTAGGGCCTCAGCTTCCTTAGGGCCCACACAACAGAGAAACATTCTTTCTCTACCGTGGACCATCTGAGCTCTCTGTCCTTAAGCTGGCGACTAATAAAACCGATAGGGTGTTCCTTACCCTTCTCATCTACTTGTGATAGTACAGCTCCTATCCCAGTGTCAGAGGCGTCCGTCTGCACGATAAAAGGTCTTTGATAATCAGGGGCCCTGAGGACAGGGGCCTGGCACAAGGAGTCTTTTAAGCCATTGAAGGCCTTCTCACACTCGTCGGTCCAAGTTACCTTCTTGGGTTTCTTCGGAGTTGTGAGGGCAGTCAGAGGAGCAGCTATGGTGCCATAGTCTGCCATAAAATTGCGGTAATACCCCGTGAGTCCTAAGAAGGCTCTCACTTGGGTTTGCGTAGTGGGGGTAGGCCATTCTTGTACTGCTTGTACTTTACTGGGTAGAGGCTGTATCCTCCCTCCACCTACTTCATGTCCAAGGTAAACCACTGAGCCTTGTCCAATCTGGCATTTACTAGCCTTTATGGTCAAGTGGGCTTTCTGAAGAGCCTGGAGCACAATCCCGAGGTGTTTCACATGGTCTTCCCAGGTGGCACTGAAAACTGCTATATCGTCCAGATATGCAAGACAGAATTCGTCCAACCCATTCAACACATGATTCACAAGCCTCTGGAAAGTGGCAGGTGCATTCTTCAACCCGAACGGCATTACCCGGAATTGGTAAAGGCCGTCTGGAGTAGAAAATGCTGTCTTCTCCTTGGCATGCTCTGCTAAAGCTATTTGCCAATAGCCAGCAGTGAGGTCAAACGTGCTGAGGTACTTGGAGGCACCCAAAGTATCCACCAGCTCATCTGTTCGAGGCAAGGGGTGTGCGTCTGTCTTGGTGACAGCATTCAGAGCCCTGTAATCCACGCAGAACCTCAATTCAGAAGTGCCTGCCTTTGGAACCAAAACCACAGGGCTGGACCAAGGACTACTAGAGGGTTCAATCACCCCAAGGTCTAACATTTTGTTGACCTCGGTCTTAATATAAGACCGTACTTTGTCTGACATCCTGTATCCCCTACTTTTGGTAGGTACACTGTCTCCTGTGTCAATGTTATGTTTGCACCAAGGTGTCAAACCAGGCGACTGTGAAAACAGGGGGGAAAACTGCCTAAGCAAACTTTTCACCTCAGCCTGCTGATCAGAAGTCAGGTGAGGGGCCACTCGGACACCCTCAAAGGAGCTATCTGAAGGACCGCTTTGGAACAGGTCGGGGAGAGGTTCCGACTCCTCTTCCTCAACATCTGAAGCCAGTAGCAGTGCTGCGATTTCGACTCTTGGGACGAAAGCCTTCAGCCTATTCACGTGGAACACTTTTGGAGCCTGTCCAGGCCTTCCAAGGTCCACTAAATAGTTAACCTCACCCAGGGGCTCCACCACTGTGTAAGGGCCTGACCATTTGACCTGTAAAGCTCGAGGCCTTATGGGATTCATGATCAGGACTTGCTGACCAGGTGTAAAGTTGATGAGGGAAGCTTTCTGGTCGTACCAATGTTTCACCAGCGCTTGCCCTGCCTTCAATTTATCACTAGCCAAGCCCATCAGAAGTACCATCCGTTTTCTGAGCCCTAGCACATAATCAACTACATTGGTAGTAACAGGGGGAGTGGGCATCTCCCATCCCTCTTTGACGATGGCTAAGGGTCCCCGTACGGGATGACCGAACAGAAGTTCGAAGGGGCTGAAGCCAACACCCTCCTGTGGTACCTCTCGGTAGGCAAACAGTAAGCATGGTAAAAGAAGATCCCATTTTCTTCTCTGAGGCTCCTCCAGAGCCCCAATCATGCTCTTTAACGTTCTGTTGAAACGTTCCACCAGACCATTGGTCTGGGGGTGGTATGCAGAAGAGAACTTGTAGGTGACCCCACATTCTTTCCACATAGCCTGCATATACTTCGACATAAAGTTGCTGCCACGATCTGACACAACTTCTTTAGGGAAGCCAACCCTAGTAAATATGCCAAGTAAAGCTTTTGCAACTGACTTGGCAGTTACAGTTTTCAATGGGATGGCCTCAGGATATCTGGTAGCATGGTCGACCAGCACCAGGATAAACCTATTGCCTGAGGATGTTTGCGGGTCAAGGTGACCAACGATGTCGATCCCTACCCTTTCAAATGGTACCCCCACAACTGGGAGCGGTACCAACGGAGCTTGGATTGTCGCGCCAACCTTACCAGACAACTGGCAGGAGGCACAACTCCTGCAGTGACTTTCTACTTGCACCCCCATCTTGGGCCAGTAGAAGTGCATGGATAACCTTTGCTTGGTCCTCTTCATACCAAGGTGACCAGCAAGGGGAACTTCATGCGCCAACTGCAGGAGGAAGGGCCTAACAGCAAGGGGAACCACCAACCTCCTATGGTCTCCTTCTGTAGACTCTGTGGGCTCACTATACAGGAGTCCACCGTCCCAATAAATCCTATGCGTCCCAGGAGGTTCACCCTCAAGCTGGGCGCAGGCCTGTCTCCTTAGGCCTTCCAGAGATGGGCACTCACGTTGGCCTTTACTGAATTCGTCCCTATCAGGACCTCCTTCAACTAACAAGTCTTTTAGTTCAGGATGATCGTTGGGGTCGAATACTTCAGGCATCGCCACCTCCTCGTCAGGCCCGGGCGATTGACCAACTTCCTCCACCGCAGTGGTAGGCGAGCTCGGGGGAATATTCTCTTTCCCTCGTCGTGACTTGTTGACTCCTTTCGCCTTGGGTTTCCCCTTTGGCTGGGGCGGCGTATTGGACTTGGCCAATGCTGCCCGTGCTTGAGACCGTGTGTAGGGTCTTTCGGCAGTGTCTCCTACGAGCCCTAAAGCTCTGAGATCATTACCTAACAAGACCTTTCCCGGGACGTTTCTCTGAATGCTCACTGGAATCCTGACTGCTGTACCATTTAAAGTAAGATCTACAGGTATTACTGGAAACATACGGAGGGGGCCGTCAGCCAACTTAGTGGGCATCAGAGTAGCTCTGGCAACTTCCTCTGAGTCTACCAAGGTAGAATCCACTACAGTGCAACTGCACCCACTATCCCTAAGAGCTGGAGTATCCACTCCATTGATCAGCACACTGTCTTTAAAGTAGTGCTTGGTATTATCCGGAATCCTAGCATAAGCCTCTGCGACTTTAGGCTCCCAGGAACCCAGGGACACTAAAACTACCTCAGCCTCTATCCCGCTGGGAAATGAGTCTGAGGAGAAGGATGCTCCTGTAATCTCTTCTTCCTCGTAGGAGGAGAAGGCCAGATTAGCGGAGTGGACCCCCAAAGGTCTAACCTTACACCGGGGATCCCCCTTCACGTGGTCAGTTGCTCCACAAGCAAAACAAGATCCATTGGGTCTGTTTACATAGGGAGGCTTATTGTAACCAGAGTTCTGTTTCGGAGGCGGACCTCCACTACCCTGTGAGTTCTCTTGTGTCTTACCCTTATTTTTCTTTTTGTGGCCCTTATGGGAAGAAGATTTAGCAGATTCTCCACCCTCCATATCTTTGGACTTTTTCCCTTCCTCCTGCTTACCAGGATGAGTTTTGTCCTTATGGGACACTCGATGTGACACCCATAAGTCTGCTGCAATGGCCAGCTTCTTAGGATCTATCTCCTTCGAATCGGCCAAATGCTGCTTAAGCTCCGGGGAAGAAGAAGCAAAAATGTGTTCCAGCATGACAAGATTTATCATGCCTTCGAAGGTAGAAACCTTATAACCTTCGACCCAGCCAGTTAAGTTTTTCAAGGATTCAGTGACATAAGATACCCAAGTACCACCTTCCTTTTTCTTATACTCTCTGAAACGTTTCAAATATTGGGCCGGAGTCTTCCCAAACTTTAAAATGAGAGTTTGCTTTAACATTGCGAAATCAGCTCGCTCAGCCTTCAACATTTCCATAATGGCACTACAGCCAGAATGGGGCAGTCTGCTGAGTAACCAGGCAATCTTATCAGCATTGTCAACTTGTTGAACTTCGCATGCATACTCAAACGCATTCAGCCAGTCCATAATGTCATTCCTTTCCTCATACACACTGAGCAGATCTTTTGGAAACCGTGGATGAGAGGAAGCCCCAGACCCATGTCCAGGACCCTTGGACCCATTTGCAACCTGAAGCTTGGCCAGTTCCAACTGGTGATCCCTGTCTTTTTGTTTTTCTGCCTGTTCGATTTTTAGTTTGGCTATGCTGAATTCAAGCTCCTGCTGCCTAAACCGCAGCTCTTGCTTCTTGAATTCAAGCATAGCCTCCCCATCAGCACTGGCAGAGGAAACATTAGACATCACATCCTCCCTGTCCTCGTGGTCGCGATGAATCAGTGCAGCGGCAGAACCGTCGGTTCTACCAGTGAGAGCAGCCCCACCACCTTCCGCACTGTCCTCAGAAGTTATAGCGTCAAGCTGCGCTTCTTGCCACGCCACGATTCTTTGGATCATTTCCAATTTAGTGCCTTGAGAGGAAACACCTCTCTCCGCACACATCTTCTTCAATGTTTCTGATTTGGAAGCATTTAAAGTTAACAAGGTATTTGTTTCCATACTGTTAGATAGGACTATGGCCTTTTTAAAGTTATACTACAACAATTCACTACGTGTCCTGGTTGGAATAACCTGAAATGCCCTAGTTCGTGCGCAACACTGGATACCTTCAGTCGTATCCCACCGCTGTACACCAATTTGTTAAGACGGATTTCTGAACTCTGTCCTGGTGGCGCAGAAGTTCAGAAGGCCAACCTAATTACTTGGAATAGGGTAACCTCTGGACGAGCCAGACCAATCAAGGTAGCGATCGCGGCGGTCAAGACTAGGTCTCAAGAGGGGTGAGGGTGACTGAAAGCCCGCAATGAGCACACAAAGCAAGAGCGCTTACAAACTACTCCAAACAGTTGTTATATCAAAAATATATACACATTTATTTTAAGGCCTTTAAAATAATGACCGTAGCGAGAAAATCACAATATCACAATATTAAGCCAACACATACCATACCAATACAATATATATACAAATACGACAGTCGCAAGCGTTATATGCACGAAATGTGTAGTCCACCTGAAAGGGAAAGAAAACAGGCAGTGCGATAACGTTTTAGACTCAGTTCGCCTTCAGAGGCACCTAACTAGATGGAAGTCCGAGCCCTGCGAAGAGTGGAGCCTTGTGCTCAAAGTACCTGCACACGCTGGTGCCAACGGGCAAAAGGAGAAGCTCTTCGGAGGAAGTCAGGCAGTTCGGGTTAGTGCATAACAGAAGAAGAACAGGTTCCGCGACTCAAGCGCAGCCTCCACAGTGAGCAGAAGCAGAGCGCGAGTACGGACAAAAGGGTGCTGTTTTTACACAGCGGGGAAAAGCAATGGGCTACTGCAGGAGGGCGACCAGATCCTAGCTATACTACTCACCGGTCCCCGATGCAAGCAGACCCAGGCTTCTCCACGTTAGTTTCAGCAGCTGGCAGGTTCAGAAGAGCCGGGAATGCCTCGTCGTCGTGTAGAGAAAAAAGACGTCCCAATCGAAGAAACCTGCACAGTTTTGTCACCACAGCAGGGCAATGGAGCGGCCGTGTGTATCTGAGCCAAATGTACACTACTCACTTCAGACTTGGGAACGCCAAGTGTACTAAGCGTGTGAGAGTGACAAGGACTCGAAATACAACACAACCTGGCGGCGGTTACAGAGCAGGACTCCCTTGTAAGCTGGTCAGTCAACTGGATGGCCCAGAGACGCTTCCGAAGGCTTATTGGCAGGAGATGATGAAGTCGCCGGGAATAGCTGTTCCTGCTATTCCAAAGGTCGAAGCACCAGTACAGGCCTTCTGGTTCGATCAAAGGAGGAAAGGGTTTCACAGGACGACAGCAGTGCAAAGGAGGAGTCCTTCAGCGGGTCACCAGCGATTCCTCGGTCCAGCCTCTTGGTTGCAGGATACTTGGCTCCTGTATTCCTTCGTTCGTGAGAACTCAGGAGATCGACATGGTAGTGGTGTTTCCAGCCCCCTCTTATCCACGGTTCCCTTCGCGCCAAAACGGAGGGGACCCAATGGGAGATCCGCTCATCAACACACACACCATTCGTGGACCAATCACGGACCACGGTGGTCCCAGGCATTCACACTACCCTAGACTCTCTGGCACCCAGGATGTGTATTGGGACCAGACATCCCAGCCCACACTCTGGAGGCACACAAAAGACATGTAGAAGCCCGCGAAAGCATCCGTGTTTCGCGGGAAAGTACATGCCCAAATAAGGAAGGCCCCGGGTCGCTCGACCCGGGGAAGGTGAAGGGAGCAAGACGGTCAGTGGACAGGACAAAGGAGCCTCGTGGTCTGGCCATTTTGGGAGCCAGGCCACCATTTTGGGTTCAGCGTGAAAAACGCGCTCAGAACGCCAAAAGGAGCTCAAAATACACAAAACGATCGCTGCCACCATTCCAATCCCTGAATGACTTGCACCGATCAAATACCATCCTAAACGAGTATCTAGGGCCTGTAGAAGGCTAGAGACCCAAGAGAGCTGTAACTTAGCTTACAGTGCCCTCTTGTTTCATGTTGCACTAAAGCCGCAACATGATAAAAGAAACTACGGGAAACAGCGTTCCCCGGTACTGACTGTCTTAAGGGCATGTCAGTTTCCTCATAAGAAAAGGAGCTAAAGCCCAGAGGAGTGCATCAGAAGGCTGCACCTCTCTGGCAA
The DNA here is from genome assembly GCF_040938575.1 of Ambystoma mexicanum. NCBI lineage: Eukaryota > Metazoa > Chordata > Amphibia > Caudata > Ambystomatidae > Ambystoma > Ambystoma mexicanum. Next base: position 867,527,057 of record NC_090924.1, on the reverse strand, counting down.
AGTCAAGAACAAGGTGAAAAACAACAGCAAAAAGTTTAGGGGTTGCCACATGGAAGGAAAATTACCTACAATTACGAAATCTTTCCTAACACCCTGTCCCTCCGATACATTTCCAGCATCACAGTCGCCCCCCCCAGACTGAGGTGGAGGGTGCCTAATCTCCCACGGGATAGACACCCTCATCCAGACGGTCAACATACCTTCTGGAAAGGCCATCTACATTATCGTGACTCTTCTCTGGTCTGTGCTCTATGGTGAAGTCTGGCCCTTGCAGGCTAATGGACCACCTGAGCAGTTTCGGATTTTCACCCTTCATCTGCATAAGCCACTTCAGGGGCTTATGATCTGTTTGGACCTTGAAGGTAGACCCCGGAAGGTAGGGCCTAAAATGCCTCAGGCTCCAAACTATACTGAAACACTCCTTCTCAACAGTAGCCCACCTAAATTCTCTACCCTTGAGTTGTCTACTGATGAAGATGATAGGATGTTCCCTCCCTTTGTCATCTAACTGGGACAAGACAGCTCCAATTCCGGTGTCGCAGGCATCCGTCTGGACGATAAAGGGTCGGCTGTAGTCAGGCGCACACAACACAGGTGCCCTACACGGACTCTCTTTCAAGCCATTAAAGGCCCTCTGACAGTCTTCTGTCCAATTAACCTTCCTAGGTTGTTTTGGGGAAGTCAGAGCTGTCAGTGGTGCAGCTATCGTTCCATAGTCCGCCATGAAATTGCGATAATACCCAGTGAGGCCCAAAAAGGCTCTCACCTGGGTTTTAGTGGTGGGAGTCTCCCAGTCCTGCACATCCTGTACCTAACTGGGGAGAGGTTGGATTTGACCCCCTCCTACCTCATGACCAAGATATGTGACTTTCCCCTGAGCTATCTGGCACTTGGTGGCCTTGATAGTGAGGTTAGCCCTTTTCAAGGCCTGCAACACCTTACCCAGATGTGTCAAATGCTCTTCCCAAGTGGAAATGTAGACGGCAATGTCATCTAAATAAGCCACACAAAAGGCTTCCAGCCCACTAAGAGCATGATTGACCAATCTCTGGAAGGTGGCAGGGGCATTGTTCAACCCAAAAGGCATGACCCTAAACTGGTAGAGTCACTCTGGTGTTGAGAACGCTGTCTTTTCCTTGGCATGGTCCGTCAGAGCTATTTGCCAATAGCCTGAGGTGAGGTCAAAGGTGCTCACAAATTTGCCAGCACCTAAGGTGTCCACAAGCTCATCAGCCCGGGGCAATGGGTGCATGGGTGCGCGTCAGTTTTGGTGACGGCATTGACTCCTCAGTAGTCCACATAGAACCTCCAATCCTTGGTACCTGCCTGGGCACTTGCCTTGGGGACAAGGACCACGGGACTGGACCAGGGACTGGTTGAGGGTTCAATAACACCCAGATCCAACATCTTGGCGACATCAGCCTGGATGTGGTTCTTAACAGTATCTGACATACGGTAGCTCCTGCTCTTGACAGGCACGCTGTCACCAGTGTGAATCTCGTGCTTACACCACGGTGTAAGTCCTGGCGTCAGCGAAAACAGAGAGGCATACTGCTGGAGCAAAGTCCTGCAGGCCCTCTGCTGCTCTGTTGTCAAATCTGGAGAGAGATGCACTCCCTCCACTGAGCCATCCTGAGGGTTGCTATATAGCAAATCAGGAAGGGGCTCACTCTCATCCTCTTCATGTTCTGAAGCTAGCAAGAGACGTGAGACTTCTGCTCGCCTGTGGAAAGACTTGAGCCGATTAACATGGAATACCTGAGGGGCTACCCCTGGGATTCCCATGTCAACCAGATAATTGACCTCACCCATCTTGGAGATTATCCTGAAGGGTCCAGTCCATTCATCTGCCAATGCCCGAGGCTTGGTAGGCTCCATCACGAGGACCTCCTGTCCCGGAGTCCAATTCACTTGCGATGCATTAAGGTCATGCCAGTATTTGTTCAATTCCTGGCTGGCCTTGAGATTCGCTGTTGCCTGACCCATCATCTGTGTCATCCTCCGTCTGAGGCCTAACACATAGTCCCCCACTTGCTTGGCGGGACATGGAGGGGTGGCTTCCAAACCTTCTCTGATCAAGGCAAGGGGCCCCCTCACGGGATGTCCAAAGAGTAACTCAAAGGGGCTGAAACCAACACCCTCTTGAGGTACCTCTCTGTAAGCAAACAGCAGGCATGGCAGGAGGAGATCCCATTTCCTCCTTAGGAGGGGCTCTTCCAAATCACCTTTCATGCCCTTGAGAGTTTTATTAAATCTCTCAACCAGACCATTGGCCTGGGGTGGTAAGAGGTGGAGAACTTATAGGTTACTCTGCACTCTTTCCACATGGTCTTCATGTAACTAGACATGAAGTTGGATCCTCTGTCAGAGACAACCTCCTTGGGGAATCCAACATGGGTGAAAATGCCCAAGAGAGCCCTGGCAACCACCTTGGCAGTTACAGTCCGAAGGGGTATAGCCTCAGGGTACCTGGTGGCATGAGCTACCAAAACCAGGATGAACCGATGTCCACCTGAAGTGGGAGGGTCCAGGGGACCGACAATGTTGATGCCCACCCTCTCAAATGGTGTGCCAACCACTGGCAATGGCTGCAGTGGGGCAATGTCACTGCCTCCAGTCTTGCCAGACAACTGACAAGTTGGGCAGGTCCTGCAGTGGGACTCCATTTCTAGTCCCATTCGAGGCCAGTAGATGGGCAGAGAGCCTCTGCTTAGTCTTCTTGGTACCAAGATGATCAGCCAAGGGCACCTCATGCACCAACTGCAGTAGGAAGGGCCTGTAAACCTGGGGTACCACCAACCTCTTGAGGGCACCAGGTTCAGGCTTAGTGGGCTCACTAACAAGGAGCTCACCGTTCCAATAAATCCGGAATGTCCTAGGCACTTCCTCTTGTGCCTGGGACAGGGCCTGGTTCCTCAGACCTTCGAGAGAGTGGCACTCTCTCTGTCCTTTACAGAAGTCTGCCCGGGAGGGTCCCCCTTCAGCTAACAAGCATTGAAGGTCGGAATGATCCTCCGGGTTGAGAACCTGTCCCACAGGAGAGTCTTCTGGCTCTTCTACCACAGGAGTTGAGACAGGGTTTACCACTGGACCCAGCCCGTCCGGAGCCTGGATCCCAATGGGTGCTGTAGGAACAGCAGGAAGAGAAGGCGCTCCCTCCACAGAGGTGGCCTTCTTGTTCTTCCTTCGTCTTGCCTTAGGCCGCGGCTTTGGCTCGGGTACCTGATTCACAGTCAGACCCGGGGTCACCTGTGACCTAGTGACCGCAGCAGCAGTCATGGGAAGACCATCGGAGATCAATCCCAACTCTACTAGATCATTACCTAACAGAATGTTAGCAGGGACATTGTCCTGAACCAGAACAGGAAGCTTTGCTGTCTTGTCTCCAATTACGAGTGTGACTAAGGCTACAGGCGATAATTTGGGAGGCCCACCAGCTAACCTGGTGGTTCTCAGAGGAGCACCTACATAGTCCTCTGGCTTGAGCAGGGTCCTGTCCACCACTGTCATGCTTGCCCCAGTGTCTCGCAAACCAGTAGAAGGCTGGCCATTCAGGAGGACACTTCTCAAAAATCTACGGGTGTTCTGTGGGATAGTCGCCAGTACTTCTGCGTACTGGTCCCAGGCCCTAAGGGACACTAAGGAAATCTCTACCGGAGCACCAAATGTGATCCCTGTAGAGGAGGGGAGGACAGTGGCCTCCACCTCAGACATGGGGTAAGGGTAGGTCAGGCTGACAGCCTGTACTCCAAGTGCCTTACCTTTACACTTGGAGTCACCCCTCTTGTGATCCAGAGCCCCACAATCCCAACAAGTGCCGGGAGTGCGGGGTACGGTACTGGAACCACTGGGAGCCTGCTTTGCAGCAGGTGGACCACTACTCTTATTCCCACCCACAGATGACTTATCCCCACTAGATTTTTGGGTCTTAAGAGATGAGGGTTCAGGTTTACCCGATTGTGACAGCTTTTGGGACTCCTCAGCTTTCTGAGAGGCCCCCTTTTCTTTGTCCTTGTCCTTCCCACTGGAGTCCTTAGGGGACACCCGGAGGGAGACCCACTTGGCAGCCAGCCTAGCCAGTTTAAAGGGAACCAAAATGTTCTGGTTAGCAACATACTGACGCAGCTCCGGTGACCAGGCTTCAGAAAAATGCTCAAAAAACAACAGGTGGGACAATTCAACAAAAGTTTTCACCTTGTAACCATCAATCCACCCCATCATGTTCATGTGCGCAGCACTCACCCAGTCAACCCAAGACACATTCTCTCTTTTCTTAAAATCCCTGAACCTTTTAAGGTATTGGGTAGGTGTCTTGCCAATTTTGGCAATTAAAGCAGACTTCATACAATCACACTGACCCCTTTCTTCCACACTCAGCTTCAGAATGCAGTCATACCCAGTCTGAGGCACTCTGCTTAACAAACACTTAGCCCAATCTCTTTTGTCAACATCATGAATTGCACAAGCCATTTCAAACACTTCAATCCATTGGAGGATATCAGAACCCTCCACAAACACACCAACCAAATCTTTCATTAATTTAGTTGCTGGGGACCTGACATTTTCACTGGGTTTCGCTGAAGTCTCCACTCTAGCTTTCTCTAGCTGGATTCTCTGACATTCAGTGTCCTCGTTCTTGAGTTCAAGGTCCTTATTTTTGAGTTCAAGATCCCTATTCTTGACCTCCACTTGTTGAGCCAACTCCTCCTTCTTAAGCTCAGCATCTATTTCCAACTTGCGATATTCAAACGCCAATTTCATCCTTAATAACTCAAGCTCCAAGGAATTGCTGGGGTTCGGAACAGAGGCAGCAGGAATAGTGGCATTCCCAGAAACAGATTCAGTAGAACCCCCAGGGGCAGAGTCCTCATTGGTTGCATTCCCCCCCTCATCAAGAGTTTCACCATCGGTCTGGTAGTCCACCAGGGCAGCTATCAGCTCAGCCCTAGACCTATCCACAAAGTCTAACTCCCTGGCTTCACAAGCAATCTGGAGAGCCTCTAAGCTCATCCTAGTCAATTTACCATTTGCAAGACTCCATTGCTTGTAATGCAGTTATTTTGTACACAACCAAACCTTAATTTAAAAAAGTGCAGATATTTTGTAAGTGGCACGGTTATAAACTGATTCTTAAAACCATAAGCATCCCACCACTGCCACCAGTGTAAAGACTGGAGGGGGGTGTCTGTACTTCCGCTCTCTATATGGTAGAGGAGAGGCACAGAGGACCCCAGAAAAGATTCTCTATTATTGGTAACGTAGTCGAGCAATCAAGGCCTAGCTTCTCAGGAGGTGATCCAGGCTGGTTCTTAAGTACAGTGTAGTCCCCGAACCCCCACAAAGGAATGTCCACACACTGTATTACTGAAAACACAGTCTTTATATAATTAATATTCAAAGGTATGTACACGATCACAATAACACACTTTGTACTCGGAAATCAACAATGATAAATATATACAATTCTAAAGTGGTACCACTAATGTTATCAAATCTCATTAAAGTGCATCAACTGTATGGTTAAAATGTCCCACAGATCAATAACGAGGAAACCAGCAATAGAGATAGGAAGGAACGTAAGATGGTTGAAACAATAGTCAGAATGCTGGCCCCTACCGATAGACACAGTTCTGTGTGGAGATCCCCCCACCTGGGCAACCTGTAAAATAAAGATATATAGCACAAGCCCAGTCCATATATTGTTCAATAGCCTTATTTCCTCCTATTAAGGTTTTACCCCCCCAATGTAGCTGGTGGAGTAGAGTTCTTCGAAGACGTGTCGAAGGATCCTTCTTGAGTGACTCCCTTTAAAGCAGGAGCCACGGATCGTCGAGAGGTGTCGAAGATGGTGAACTTGTTGTCGACTGCGGCAATGAGAAGTTCAAGGGTGCCGAGACCCCGATGTCGATCCAGGCCCTGCTCGTCAGCGACGTCCTGCGAGGATGAGGTGTGCGGGGCACCTCGGCGATGGATTGTTCAGGACCACAAAGAGTTTCAGAAGAACTGTGGCCCAACAAGGGCGTCGAGTCGTCAAAGTCTTTGTGGCCTTCAGGTGGCGGGAAACCCACCGGCGGATTCTCCTCGACGCGTTGGTCATCCTCGACTTTCTCCGGCGGGACAAAGCGGTCGACGTTGCGGGCAAGGGAGTCCTTGGATTCAAATGTTCTTAGGCAAAGGAGCGGGCGGCTTCGGTCGTCGGCGGCACGGCGTCAAGTGGTCCCCACGGCTTGGCAACACAACTTAGACGGGCCTCCAGCGGTTACACAAACCTGCAAACCCTGGTCGACGGCAATAGACTTCGACAGCGGCGAAGTCCAGGTGCTTTGCTTCATTCTCCTCAGCGGTCCTGTCTCGGGATGGCAGCTTTTCGAGGGTCTGACTTCCAGGGAGCTTCGGCGAAGGTTAGCGGTGCTCAATGGTCCCTCGGAGCACGGGAAGAGGGCGCCTTATCAGGTCCTCTCTCGGATCAGTCCTTGACGAGTTCGGCAGCTTTCAGATCAGGTCGAAGCAAATGTAACAACAAGTCTTCGTCTTCCAGCTGGGCGTCGAGGATCAGCAGTTCCAGTTACTCTTAAAGTGTAGACACAGCTTCTGGACAATTTCCAGTGGTGAGAGGTCCCCAGATATACTATCTTGTCTCTCATCCACACTGCTGGGTCACTTTCAGCAGCCAATCATACAGAAGGGCATTCATGCAGTCAGTCAGCCAATCAGTCACACAGTGCATTCAGGCCATCCTCCTCCCTCTCAGACGCTCACAACAAGGATTGTGGATTGGGACGAGTACCCAGCCATTCAACACTACACACTGCATTCAGGCCAGTTTCGGGCAGGGCTGTCTCAGTCTTTGTCTCTCATACCAGAAACCAGACAGCCACAACAAGAAGTGTATATTGGTCACACACTCCATTCACCCAGGTCCCACCCACAGGTGGTACCCACAACATACAGTCACTGGGAAGGCTCCAGTCAGTCTGGACTGGACTTCACAACAACACCATATATGGAACTTCCACCCAACAGCCAGTCAGGGGGAAGGGACAGAGTCAGGGCTTCCCAGGACTTTGGGAAAACAAGGTAACAGGTAATAGAAAGCAAGAGGCCACATGGGCCATCTTGTTTTCCATCAGGAATCAACTTATTCCAATGGCAGGGCCTGGGTATCTCAAAATGGAGGATACTCAGCGCAGCTGTCAAATTCAGCATGGAGCTGCCACCAGCCCATACCCTGCTCTGCGGGCCACCCAGAGGTGCCCAAAAACATACACTAGGGGCACAGGGTTGTACCCCAACCCATGGGTGCCGTAAGGGTATCCCATGGGTCTGTTCACCAAACCAAAAGAGAAAGTGCTGCACCGCCAGGAGTCCCACATGAACTCCTGCGTGGAAAATATGACAGAACACACGATAAAAAGGCAGTAAAGGACAAGGATACGGAGGCCCTGTCCCTCCGATGCATTTCCAGCATCACAGAGGGTAGATGATAGCCGTGAGAGTGCGGGGCGATAGATGAGAAGTTGCTTCCTCACTTTTGGGGATAAATATATATAATATACGGCCCGCGGCAGCAGGCGTGTAGTTATGGTTAAGTTGCTCAATTTACAGGAAGAGCACTTTTTGTGCGGCTTATAATTTAGCTCCCCCAGGACGAATCCTCACCAAACTTTGCAAAATAAGTATATGGCCCACTCTGAATTGTCATGCAAAGTTTGGTAAGGTTTTGTCAAGGGGGGCATAGTTATAGGGGGTCCCAATTTATTTTTTCATAGACTGAATGGAGAAAGACTTTGCTCACACCTACAGCCCAAACCGCTGGATGGATTTTCACCAAATTTGCAGCAGGAGCAGCGGATTGGTCCCGAAAGCCTGCTTTTGTAAAGTTGGTGGGAATCTGTCTAGTAGTTATTTTTAAACAACGAAAAAGTAGGTCCCAAAATATTTGTGATATCTGGGTTTGGTCCCCGGACCCATTTTCCTGTTTGGTCCGCGGACAGGTCTCCGATTGGCTTATAAAGCAACAGGGTGTCCACGGATATCGGACGCGCCCGCTGATTGGATCGTGAAAAGCATGAAGTGCGTCAGATTTTTGGAAACACCCACCATCTTCGATTCATGGAAAGCAGCCGGTGTCCGCAGACATCTTGGAACAAACATATTAAAAAACACAACATTGCACTTGTCAAATTGATCAAATAATCTGTGGGGATATGAGGGGTGATGAGGATGGGATGGGATATGGCTGCAAGAAGCAATCAAAGTCTGTGAACAGTCCAGATGTTCGGGAACAGTCCTGTGAATTTCGCGAACACCTCAGCATTACAAGGTTGGTGAAAAGCAGTTCTTGATTGGCTTATACCTTTGGCGCCACTTAATGAAACTGCATGACATTTTTTAATTATATTTCTGACCTGATTCTGAAAGAGTTTGCAAAGTTTGGCGGAATTCTGTCAAGAGGGGGCAAAATTAGAGGGGGTCCCAAAATAATGTAAAGGCTTATAAATGAGGTGCCATTTGACGAATCTACACTTAAGTTGGCAAACTGATAACAGATCTACAGATACATGTTTTTGCAAAATTTGGTGGGATTTTGTTGAGAAGGGGCAAAATTAGAGGAGGGGTCCCAAAATATTGTAAAGGCTTTAAATGTGGAGCCATTTGACAAACCTACACAAAGGTTTGCAAAAAGATTATAGATTTAGATATAAATGTTTTTGCAAAGTCTGGTAGGATTCTGTCAAGAGGGAGCAAAATTAGAGGTGGGACCCAAAAATATTGTAAAGGCTTATAAATGTGGTGCTATTTGACAAATCTACACAAAAGTTTTCAAAAAGATTTTAGATCTAGATATACATGTTTTTGCAAAGTTTGAATGGATTTTGTCAAGCGGGGGCTAAGTTATATGACTATTGTATGTGCATACATTTGACACTTCTGAAAAAATAAAACATTGCTCGATTTCCAGGAAACTGGTGTAAGGAGCATTGGCAAGGACCTTAAAGCATGGTTTTGCAAATGTACCCGTTCTATTTTTTGACAAGTGTCATAATGTAGGTACAAAAAATAGTGATATACCTGTGGTGACTGAGGTGTAGCCTGTGGCCATGGGAAGTGGCCACATTGTCTGGGTCATGGAATAGGGTCATGATCCGGACAATCTGACTACTGGCCATGACCACAAGGGACAATACATGTGGTTAAAGTGGCCATGTCCACCTGGGACCGGCTTTGTGGTAAAGTTATTTGAAAGTGAGATAGCTTTGAAAGGGAAGAAAAATGTGCTTGTGTTAATATGGTCAAAGGGAAGAAACATGTGCTTGTGTTAATATGGTCATAGGGTTCTCTCTTCACCTTCTGCAGGCTGCCATGGAAAGTGAAGAGGGGCCCTGTATGGAACCCCACCTTCCATTTCCATGGTGGCCAGTTTTGGGAACCTGGGGTGCTAATGGCCTCCATCCCCCAATGCAGGGGCTGGAATGGGGGGATAATGGTCCAGAGACCTTGTTATCCACCCTCTCTTTGCTTGGGCTGATAACTTGGGCTGCCAGGCTGGTATCCACTGTTCCAGTCCCTGGAACGGGGGATGAACGCCATAAGATGTTGCACGTGTGTTACTTCTAAGGTAGGGGGCAGTGTTTCTCATGCTCCTTGATTACTGCTTCAAAAGCACTTCGAAATTGCTTCCCTCTGCAGAATGATGTGTTGTAGTATTAAAGAGGACTGTCTTAAAAAAAATATGGATCAACAGCATTTTTTATTGCTTGCAAGGTAGCTGGTGGGATTTTGTGTCCCGCAGAAGTAGGCTGTGTGGTTACAGTATTGGTTGAGGAAGGTGAGGTGGAGGAAGATAGCCTTCTACTTGCTAAGGAAGGAACAACCTTTCTGAGAGCATTGAGGTCATTGGATTTGATGTGGCAGCACATGGAGTTGGTCCCGTAGGAGTACTGTCCGGGGAGTCTGCAACTCATTTCACTTTTGCAGCTTTAGCCTTTGGTACATTCCCAACAGTGGTAAAGAACTGCCACCCAAATGATTCTCTCTGGGTGCTAGAGGTAGGGACTGCCTCTACCTCATCTTCTTGGTCCTCTTCATTGTCTTTGGAAGTACTGCCCTTTTTCTGTTGTGAAGGCCATCCAGCTGGTGGTGGTGGTGGCTCTTGGGGAAGAGGGATGGCAATAGGTGATGCAATTTTTAAGATAAATAGCAGTTTTGCTAAAATGATTCCAAGTATGTACAGTGTACTAGATTGTTAATGGATAATGAGTAAGAATAGATGTAGGAGCTGTGCAAGGAACATTTTGAAGTTGAAAGTTCCTAGATTAGTAGAAAATTCAGTTCCAAACTGTCCGCGAAGCACAGATCTGATCGTGAAGTGCAGACGCGTTCTCGGACATGTCATCATGCCGCGCGCCAGCATATGGTCACGTGGCACTGTATGTAATGTCCACAATGAAGTCAGATGTTCGTGGACGTCTATGGACGCAGAATCAGTATAAAAAGCAGCAAAAAGTGTATAGAAGCGTTAAAAATGATGCTAGAAGTTGGGAAATGGCAGAGTTTTAAGGTGAAACTTTGTAAATTGCACACAAATGTTGCTATATTGGGTAAGTATGATATTAGTAAGTTGTAGGAAAATAGCATGCATGATTATGGTACTTATTATATGCTAGAGAAAAGTATTTGGGACATAAAACTGTTTCTGCCATTTCATACAAAAGTACATTAGCACTCTCAGCAGAGGAGCCAGCCAATGAGGTGGCTAGGAACATGGGCTTAAACTGCTGGTACAAGCCCACGCTCGAAGCCGCCTTATGGGCGGCTCTCCCCGCCACCATCTTGCTCCCCACCCTCCGTTCCATTTTTTATTTATTTTTTAAATCCCTACACCCTCTTCTTAGTTTATTTAAACAGCGGTGATGGGGCCGCCGCTGCATTCGCTCCTTCTCTTTGCCTCCCGCAGGCCGCCATGAAACAGGAAGAGGGGTTTCGTACGCTTTCCATGGATGTGAAAACAATGGGAAAAGTTGCAGAAAATGTATAGAAGTGTTCAAAATTGAGTTAGAAGGTGGGAAATGGCAGAGTTGTAAGGTGAAACTTTGCAAATTGGACAAAAATGTTGCTCTTTTGGGGTAAGTATGATATTACTAAGTTGTAGGAAATTCGAGTGCACTGGTAAAAACCCATGAAATTCACTGAAAAAATGTTGTTAAAGGGATGTTATGGTTAAGTTGCCCTAATAAAAACTTATGAAATTTACTGACAAAGTGTTGTTAAAGGGACGTTATGGTTAAGTTGCAGTAATAAAAACCTATAAAATTCACTGAAAAACTTTATTAAAGGGATGTTATGGTTGAGTTGCACTAATAAAAACCCATGAAATTCCCTGAAAAAATTTCGTTAAAGGGACATTATGGTTAAGTTGCCCAAATAAAAACCTAGGAAATTTAATTACATTTGTGATGTCATCTTTGATGTCCTGGGTGTTAGTGTTAGCAGTGAATGGTGGTGCCGCAAGTTATGGTTGCTTAGCTTACCATAACTATAGCGAATTTCTGACATCCCTATAACCGCGTTTTTTCACTGAATTTCATAGGTTTTTGTTACTGCAAACGTCCCTTTAACAATTTTATTGCACTGAATATAAATACATATAAAAATATATATATATATATATACTTGTCCTGCCATGAAGATTGCCAAATTGGCTGATTCCTATACATGGATTATGTTTGCAAAAGCCTTTCGAACAATTTCCACATGCATTTGGAGCTGATGCTCCCTATGCTAAGCATTGAGATTGTCATTTATTTTTTTATTTTGCATTTACTGCATATTTATAAGGCACCTATACACAAGTGTTTCCAGGCGTCACAAGACAAAATGGGGGTGGGGGTAGCAAGGGGATTAAAAACAATAACAACCTACTAGGCCTTGTGACATTTGGATTGTGCAAGTGCAGCAGCAAGAAGTGCAGGGGGAGAGTGGAAGGAAAGTGCCGGGGCAGGGGCAGAAGGACCCAGGGTTAGGCAAGTGCTATGGGAAGCCCAAGAGGGCAAGTGCCAGGGGATGATGGGGAACACCGACTAGTGCAGGGAAGGGGGCGGAGACCAGACTCCGGGGGGGGTGCCAACCCTCCAGGCTGGTCAGGGGACTCCCGGAAGGGCAGTGCTAGGGTAGGCAGGTGCTGAGGCAGACTGGATGAGGGGGGCCTGATACCCTGTAAGAACTCATTAGGGACCAGGCCGCCAGTCACAGCAGACAGACGGGGACCTAGTATGGGAGGGTGAGGGGTAAGGAAGAAGAGAAGAGCAGGATCTTGATCCACTTCCGGAAACTTAAGGAGATCCGGCTCAAGTATGAGAGAGGTAGGGATGCTATTCCAGAGGGAGGCTCCTGCAAAATATAGAGATCTACCCCCACTCTATGCTTGGAGAAACGATGGATCTGGAGCTGGAGTTGGAGCTAGAGGACCGAAGTGCTCCATCCGGGAGGTAATTAGGGAGAGAGAGCTGAATGCAGCGGGGTCCAGGTCTCAGAAGGCCTTGTGGATGATGCAGAGGGTCTTGAATTTGATCCTTGCCGCCACCAGGATCCAGTGGAGAGATATTAGGGCTGGAGAGATGCGGTCCCTGGGCTTGAAGTCTTGCTTGCCGTCCTATTCTGGATTAGTTGGATGGGGCAAAGAGAGGAAAGAGGCGGATTGAGGAAGAGGCTGTTGCAGTAGTCCAGCCTAGAGAGGACCAGAGCCCTGGAGACATTGAGCTTCTGGGGGAAGGTGAGGAAATGGAGAATGCCTCCGAGGAGGTGGAGCTGAAAGTTGGCCTTCTTGGCAAGGGCCATGATGTGAGGGGCGAAGGAGGGAGAAGAGTCAAAGATGACCCCAAGGTTTTTAGCCTCACTAGAGGGTGAGGGGAGGGGACCCAAGGAGGGTGGCCAGAGAGTGGGAGGGAAAGAGGAAGCAGGCATCCTAATGAGAAGGATCTCTGTCTTACTGGCATTAAGACAGGGATCATTGGCCAAACGCCATGCCAGAATAGCAGCCAGGCAATCACGTATGAGAGAAGAAGGGGAGGAAGAGAGGGAAGCTTGAAAGAGAGCTGTGTGTCATTAGCATAACATTAGAAGTGAGCAGAGAAGGTAGAGATCAAGTGGGCTAAAGGGTCAAGGTAGATGTTGAAAAGCCACAGTGATATAGAGAGCCCTGAGGGACGCCGCAGGTAGAGTGAGAGGTGGAGGAGAGGAAAGGGCCCAGTTGCACCTGGGAATGTCGGTTTTGTAGGAAGGAGGTTAGCCAAGCCAGAGCCAAGTGCGTGATACCAAGTGTATCATGGAGACAATTTATGAGGGTGGCATGATTGACCGCGTCAAAGGCAGAGGAAATATTGTGGAGGATGAGAACGGAGGGGGAGTTGTTATCAAGATTTGAGAGCAAATCTTCATTAAGTATGGAAAATGAAGTAGTGGAAAGACATCACCAATGGAGGCAAGCTTTCCTTGGCTGAGAACCAGAACACAAGTCATATAGATGCTAGTCACCAAATCAGGTCCTTTTATGTGTAGCGGAAAGATCTGCTAGAGGTGGAGGTTGTATCATGAGGATAGGCCGAGCAGAATTGTAAGGTCTTGCATGGTGATGTAAAGCTACACTCCTCAAGGCTGAAGAATGTTCTGTTAGGAAGTTACATTTTAAATGTAACCAATTAAGTATTTCTTAGTGACTTTACTGTATGAACCCTGTTGTGGAAAACCCTATGAACCCCCCCTGGTTTGTGAGCCTGGGGGAGGAGGCATACTATTTTGATGGGATACTCTTTATTTCTGCACTGCTGTCTGGAAATAAAACCTGACTCTACCTTTGATGCCTGGTTTGCTGTTTGGATTTTTATTGCTGGTTTCTACACCCCCAACCCAACCCAAAGAGACCAGAGTTCTATGCTATTCACACCCAACTGCTGAAAATAAACTAAAGAACTAACCCACCACTATGTGCATCTAGCAGAGTTAATCATCATTAAGAAAATATATCCAAAATGTGCAGACTGCAAATGCTACCAGTCTGCAGGCCAATTAAATAGAAGGGCAGTCTTGGTTAGTCATTCGCATTTTTCAGCCCTTATATAGAAATGTAATCTAGTGAGGGGTACCAGATTGGGATCTCAAACTCATTTCAAAGGGTGTTAGTTCCCTTACAGCTGCACATTTATGAAAAAAAAGGTTGTAAAACCCAGTGTCTAATTTGTAAACGAAGGAGTCAATTTCTCGAACAGCAAGGTCTTCCTTACATGTATGAAACGATTTGATCTTGCCCTGTGGAAGCATGTCAAACACTAATGAATCCCCAGCCACCTTCCATCCTGCAATCAAAGCCATCACCATTCAGAGCGTGTGGGAAGTCGAGGTGTTAAGGGTGAGTGAAAAGAAGCTACATTCAGCTTCATCGAGAGAGGGTAGCACGTTGTGCCAGTGTGGCCATTACCTCACTGCAATGTAAATGTTCACAGGTATGCAGCCTTTATCTATCCTGAGGACTTAAGACAAATGAGCATCAGTCACTGCACATTTCTTCCAGGCTCACCTTTTATCAGAGGAGCTTTTAGACAATTCAAAAAATAATTCATAATTGAGCAGCCTCGAAGTATCTCCTTAAATCCTGAAGAGCAAGGCTGCCCTTTTTCCAGGGTATTATAATAAGAGGTTGATTGAATATCCTTGGATCTCTACAGTCCAGTGGAGGTGGAAATTCTCTCAAGCTAAGAGAATAAAGAGGCTTGGGGGGGGGCTTATCGATAAAGGTTGGAAGAAATACAGCAGGTGAGGCAGAACATTCAGCTTAAGACAATCCCCACACCCGAGCCATGAAATTACTAGTGGGGCCCATTTAACCATGTCACTTCTTTAATGTATTTGCAACGTGAGATAATGAACTTGGTACAAAGAGAATATTGCAGGTGTAACACTAAATATGTAATATTACCCTGCACCCAGTAGAACACGGCCAGGTCTTTAGCAGACAACAGAGATTGTTTATACAATGTTAAAATCAACATTTCAGATTTGTGGAAGTTTATTTTAAGGCCTGCCACCTGCTGAAAGCTTTCAAGTTCCCCAAACAAACTGTGAGAAAGAGAGAGGGATCCAGCAATGCAAATAAAATATAATTGCCAGAAATCTTAAGTTTATGTATATTATCCCTGAGCTTAACTCCCTGAATCTCTCTGTGGTTCAGGATTTTAATGGCTAAGGGCGTCATGCTTAAGGCAAATAAAAAGGGGTACTGAGGGCCCCCTGGCTTGCGCCCATTGTCAGGTTTTTATCTCCCAGAACATTCACCATTAATGAATAATTTAGATCAGGGACTAGTATAAAAAGCTCCTAGCATTGAGATACAAATGTTCACTGATGCCTATGATGTGCATTTCTGAGAATAAAGATGTCTGTTCCACCAGGTTGAATGCCTTCTCAGCACTGAGAGACAACAAAAAAGATGGATGGATGTTTTCTTGGCATTTCACAATTAGATGCTTCACCCTATGTTTATTATTAAAAGTTTGTCTGATCTTAATACATCCCAATTGGTCGGCATTTATTATTTGTGGCATACTTTTGTCTAGTCAAGAGTCTGAGGGATCTTTTCCTAGTTTAGCAATCAGGATAATCTTGGATTCTAACACAGTATTGGTTATCTAATCTACTAATTAAATGAGTTAAATAAGGAGGATAACTTGGGGGCCAGGAGAACAGCAATTAATATGTACTCCAGTGTAGCCAACAGGTCAATGGGCTTTACTTGGTTTGAGAGATCTAGTTGCACGCATGGCCTCATTGTAGGATTTTGGGCAGTCAATCAGGTCTCTTTGTGGCTGGGTCAGAGGGGGATTCAAGTCTTGCAGATGACAATAAGTCCTCAGATGGCAAGCCAGATTTATAAATGGCAATGCAGAAATGGTTCTATGTGATTTTATCGAATACAATTCATTGGATTTTTTCTTTTACTGATCGATCTTTCTGCAATTATATGCAGGGGGACCCCCCTGCAGCTGTCCCCCTTAACTCACCTACATTATTGTTTTCCTTTATTTGTTTTAGTTGTTAGAAATACAACTTTTCATATATAAACCGAATACATTACAAAAAAAATTAAAAATACCATTCTTAAGAAGCATTTTTGTGCATAATTACATAATTACAGTTAAAAACAATTGACAATTCATCAATACAAATCATAATAAAAATCCATTACTCATAGTTGTTAAGCCAAGACCTTTTTTTCCTAGATCCTAAGTATCTAGAGAGTATGAGAGAATTACGATGTTCAATATTTACTATACACAGACTTTCGGATCAGGTACACTTTTGGAACAAATATGTGAACTTCATGCATTAAAACCAATTCCAAACAGTTCATGTGCGAAAAGTTTCAGTGCGAGATTGGTATCCCTACATGGATATTACAAAAAAAAGCATGGGTGGGCAGGCCATTCAGGCATAACGATACCTGAAACCAGAGGATTCGTAAATGTAGCGATGTTCAATTCTTGATTTACTGAACCTCTCGGGTCATCTATATTATCATGACACGTAGTTAAAAATTCTCAAATTAAAACCATTTCACTATAGCTCCTTTCCCAAAATTTTCCAGTGCAGAATTAGCCTCCCGGCAAAGCAAAAAAGAGCATTAATAAACAAGCAGTTCAGGATATCCAAAATGAGCAATGAGAACCTGCATTTGGGCCTAGCCTGGTGGAAACAGAAACTTCCCGGGATTATTCCATACTACATTTCCTTTTCTGGAATTTTAGATCTTAGCGTCATTAGGCCGCACACTTCCGATAGATATCGCATCAGAGCCAACTTTAGTGCCACTGAGTTGCCATGAAGCATATTCCACCAGATTATATCCAGAATGACTCTCTCAGTATTAGAGACAAATTTGCCAAAGCTGCTCAACTGTTTCGTTCTAATGGACTCACACTCCAATAGCAGATGTTTAAGGATGTCCTTCTCTTTAGTGCTATGACAAAAACGGCACGGCACCTGGCCCAAACCACCAGGATTCCTAATCTCGATTATTTCGTCAGATAGCAGTACATTGAATCAAAATCTCATGTATGCATTTCTCCAGTCTGGATCTGGAAATCACACTGAGTACAATTCAGCAGTCCCCAGGTGCTTCCAATTCGACACCAGTTGATGGTGAAGTGCCGAGTTTTTGACACGCTCTATTGTACATGACCAGTCTAAGTTTTGTAGCAAATGCTTCACACGTACTGTATTTACCAACACCTCATCTAATGATACTCCTATTTTTCCCAGGGTGGTTGAGCAGGCTACCTGCATAGATGACAACCACTGAGAGATTGGGTGTCCATCTCTTAATTTATTCCCCAATTCGAAATATAGACTTTGACCCGTTTACATAATTAATTTCCTTTATATGGTAAGTCTTCTCCATTCCACCAGGCTAGCTACAGATTGCAGCCCCAATGTATATCTTATGGTGTCTAATGGAATGCATTTAAGTAAACAAAACAGGAGTGCTCTCCATATTTTTGCCTCAATCTTACAAAGATATGTTATGATATGATATGGCATTTATAACACACCTATACACAAGTGTTTGAAGGCGCGACGTGGCAAGGGAGGGACGAGAGAGACAGCAATCCTACTAGCCTAAGTGTCATTCAGATCGCGCAAGTGCAGGGGAAGATGGAAGACGAAAAGTGCAGAGTGGGAGGGGGTGGGGACAGTGCAGTACATGGGAAAAAAGAATAAATAAACAATATGAGAAGTAGGGCCAGCTGTTGGCAAGTGCAAGGGTAAGTGCAGACATCTGCTGTTAAATGCTGGTGGGGGACTGTAGGGATACAGAAAAACAATCCCCAAGTACAGGGTTTGCCAGGGAGGCAGTGCAGGTGTGTAACTGGCGGGTGAGGGGACCTGGGCCCGAGATCAGCGGGTGGCCAGGTAACCAGTACAGTTCAGCCAGGAATTCAGCAGGGGAGAGGATAAGAGAAAGCAGAAGCAAAGAAGAAGGTTTTGAGGTGCTTCCGGAACCAGTGATGGTTCTCCTCAAGCTTCAGGGAGGCTTTTCCAGAGGGAGGCCCCAGTCAAAGAAAGAGATCTACCACCAACTCGTTACTTGGAAAAGCGACTGACTGAGGGAGTTGGAGGTGGATGAGCGAAGACCTAGCCTGGTGACCTTCTGTGACCTTCCAGATCCATCTGTGACCTTATCGGAGATAGTTCTAACCCATAACATAAATTGGGTATCACTTTTAGTTTATAAAAACGTAGCAGTGGGAGCAACGAAAACGTACAGAATTTTTGTTGTCCTTTTTTCATTTGAGATATCATCTGGCCAGTTTGTTCCAATACACAGTTCCAATAAATTCTTTTAGTTCAGCAGTTGGAAACTGCAAAGCCCAGATACCGCAGTGACCTCTGTATTTCCAATTTCTTTTTGTTAAGGAACCATCTGAGGCTTTTTCCGGTTGCTCAAATGCATAATAACAGATTTCTTTTCATTTACAATCAAGCCGTTCCTAGTCAAGTAAAAGGCAAAAGCTTTAATTTTACGTTGTAAACCTATTGGAGTGCTATCCATTAATAGAAAGTCATCACAGTACGCACACCAATTTATATTTAAGCCCTCAACCTTCGGGGAGATAAGAGAGGCGGCATCTAACATTTTTCCAGCATCCGATACATATAAATTAAAAAGTGTAGGAGCAAATATACATCCTTGACGAAGCCTGTGCCTAGTTTTGATCGGTGGGAGAGTTGGCCCTCACTATTAAATGGAATTGGCACAAGTGATCCCTCATGCAATTTTATTAGTATGGCCAAAACTCCCCAAGGCATCCCTAAAGAGAGCAGTTTGGACCAGAAAAGTACTCAGTCAACAAGATCAAAAGCAAGAGAAAGATCCATTGCTGCCTTATATACAGGCCCAGCCTCTTTTTTCCAGGCCTTTCCTTGTAACCAACTTACCAATCGGCCCCTATTTCTGTTCCCATCGCCTTTTGGAAGCCAAACTGTCTATTTGACAGGATAGAGTTGGATTCCGGCCATTCCACCACTTGCTTTAAAATCAGACCTGAAAAGATCTTGGAGTCAGCGTCTATTAGGACGATCGGACGATAGTTTGTTGGAAGACTTCTGTCTCCTTTCTTATCAATAGGAATGATGTATGACAAATGCCATGACACTGGAATGTGCTTATTTAAAATTATATCAGAGAACAGCCTCATCAGTGCCTTTGCCCAGATCTCAGGATTCGTTTTGAAGATCACATTTTCTAGTGCATTAGGACCCATGGCTCTGGAGGAGCTTGAATTTTGGATTTGCCTTGTGATGTCTGATATCGTGAAATTGCACTCCGATGGATGATACTTTAATGCAGCGATTTCAGAAGGCATATAGAATGTATCTGCATATAGTCTACCAAAGTGTCCTGCCCATATGTCCTGAGATATATATTTAGTTTGTGCCGATACTTGAGAGGATTCAAGAGTGTTTAGCGGATGCCAAAATTGCCACGCATGACCATATTTCAGGGCAATTAGCATGGCTTCATTGTCCGACTGTAACATTTGGGCCTTATGGTTCTTTAACCAATTTTGCAACTGCTCTTTTAAACAACGAATACCAGACATCTTCGATTCCCATGCTATAGAACTATTCATCAAGATTTGTATCTCCTTTTTACAGAAATCTTTACGGGAATTGACCAGTGGATCATACGCATTAGGGCGATTGGCTCTGGAAGCAACCCTGCACCTTGATTTAGTTGATTTAGCAATCAGATTGTCTATATAAGATGGAAATTTGCTGTGCATCAAAATTGAACATCTTCTGTCCAACGAGTTAGTATGTAAGTCTGCCACAAACACCATGTTTAATTTTTCTACATTCCCTGCATGCCATTTAATTCTATTTTTTGATCTATTTACTACCAGGCTTACAGGAATGCGCTCTACTACAGCAAAGTCAACATCACCCACATGGCACGCATACCTGGTGTGTGACACCTCTTTCAGTGAACTTACTCAAGATATCCCATTTCAAAAAATTGATTTGAATCACAGTGGACTATAACTAGGGACCCACACCTCTCTACCTCCTATTTTGATAGGTAATGTCTTTGTGAAAGGAACCAATTGAACTTCCCCAGAGAAGCCCTGCGTTTCCATGACCATGCATGATTTAGTCACACATGTATCTACCATGAAAATGGTTTATTTGCTATCTCCACGCCTACTAAGGGTTCCTCTTCCAGTGACTGATAAAACTGGACACACTAAGGGTCTCTGTGAGCTGTTCTAATCCGTATCACTGTTTGTCCCCAGGAAGACAAATGGGTTTCCTCTGACCACAGTGGCTCCCTGATTGTGCATCACTGTATTGTTTGAAACAGTGTTGTTGCCTGGGATAGGGGGGCCTTGTTGCTGTCCCTGATGTACAGCGTATGATGGCACATTACTAGCTCCCTGGGTGGGTAATTGCAGAAAGGTTTGGGGGAACAGCTGAGGCCACGGGCATTGGTACACCATAGGAGGCTGTCGGAGGCATCTGTCTGTATGACTAGGGGTATGGACCTGGACCTCCCTGTGGATAAGGATATATCTATTGTTGAGGATATGCATATGCCTGTCTACTTCTACGTTCCCTTGAAAAATGACACATATGTCTGCATGTCCAACACTGACCTGCTCCTCCTCCTTGTGGTCCCACTCCTCTGACCACCCCCCACCCGCCCTTCCATAACCCCCAAAAATCCCCTTTTTCCCCATTGAAAGCCCCCTGGGAATCCCCTTTGATACTGAGTTTGGTATTCACCTGTCCACCCCTTCTCTCCTCCTCAGCCTGGTGCTGCGTGTACGTCTGCCTGAATTGCTCTGAAGTCAGCCTATCCTTCTATCTGCACTGCAGCTGCAACCCCCTCCAATGCAACATTTGCTAACTTCTTTTGAACCGGTTTTGCTTCCTCTGCTTGCTCTCGATGTGCTGTTTCCTTCTCTTTTTCTTTCAACCATTTACAATGGTGGATAATAATAGACTGAATTTCCACCCAACCCTTTGCCTCACTCCCCACTATCTTGTCAAGTACCTTCTTTACTTCTTTCAGGAGTCCTCTTTTATCCAAGAAATAGAAAAAAGGAATCGCTCGATCCCATGAATCTCCTGTCTCCGCCCATCACATTTCTTGTAAATGTAATATGTATTGAGCCGGATCCTTGTTGTCATGCATTGTTCATTGCATACTCGAGTGAAGATCGGGGATGTCTGGATATGCACACGGCAATGTCGCCCATACCTGGGGGCAGATATCATTCAAATGTGCTCTGTCATGGCTGTCAGCACCCAATTTTACACCTGATACCATGCTTTAATCCATATATCATCGGCCTGGTCTCACAGGATCGATGCAAACAAACTTTTCAAGTCACCTTCAGCTTAAGTATCCCCATTTTTGTGCTTTTCGAATACGTATATCCATTTGCTCATCTCCTTATGAGGTTATTTTTTTTCATTTGTGCCCAAGGGATATACTGTGCTTTCCCTTGGCCGTTGTGCAACAATGGAAAATGTGCCCCTACTGCCTTCCCCACTTGTTTATTTCCCACCACCGATCTCTTAGCTACTGCCATTTGTCCATACCTGCTACGTAACCTAGGTCTTCACAAACTTTCTACTTGTGGGGATATTACAGGTGGCTACTCTGTTTTTTTCCAGTTTGCCTTCCGTATCCCACTTCTCTTCCCCTTCTTGTGTATAGTTGTTTACCTCCTCCGACCTTGCCATCATATAATCCCCACCCCCTTCCTGCCTCCTTCTATCTTCACGTTCCTTTTCTATATGAGCATCTTTTGACAGCTGTACTATATATACACATAACAAAATGCCCCCTGCTCTCAATTCATCCACCCCTAAAGGCGTCTGTTGTCCCTCATGTCGTTCCAGTTTTAATCGTGCTAATTCACCTTCCACCTTCCTTAATGCATCTACCAGCTCTTTGTGTGGTTTAGCATCGTCTCCCTCTCGCCCTTTACCCCAGGCCAGCAACTAACGCTGTGAGGTTGGGAAGATTCTGATAATGTGCCAATGTGGATGGCGGGGGTGTCATAATAGGCAATGGGTCATACATAGGAATTGTATATGCTGACACAGCACATGTAGAGTGACATCCTAATGGTGGACACCTGTCTGTTTGCATAGGGGCTGCAGGGGCGCTCTGGACAGTAACCGTGGTTGTAATAGTATCACACAAGGTAGTCATCTCACATGCTGCCTTACAATTATCGGTGAGGAAATCTTCCACCATTTTCCACAATTCCAATACCTCCTTACTGTTTTTTAATGTTCTTTCCACATATTTAGCTTTTAAAAACGTATACATGGGACTCAGTATCTCTCTAGTGTTTGGGCCCTGGTCCGGCTATGGCTTAAACATCCCTCCCTTTGTTTCTGCACACCATTCCCTATGATATTTAATAATCTTTTCTCCATACAATGGAAGGGCCTTACACATGTAGTCCAACGGGGTTGTTGGCTCCATAATAACTCTGCGTTCTCATCAATATTTTTACAATGTTATCAATACACTTGTCCCACCCCAACAAACCTGTATCCCTTCCCTTTACTCCATTCTCACATCCCGCACACAAACCCTCTTCACCCACCAACACAAATGTACACACATCTTTCACCCCTTCCCACATCAGACTTCGATCAACTCTGCTTTGACCACTACTAACCACACCACAAAAAGGAAAAAAACAAATTAAAATCACAACAAATTCTACTCTCTCGTTCCAACAGCCCGCTATATCGGGTGAGGACATCTCAGGCCACTACGGCCTCTCCCGCATCTACTTTTTTGTTCCCACGCCCTCCCTATATAACGGATGGTTCTGTCTCATTCTTGCTCATCTTCACCACACATGGGTAGCATTCTCGTCCATCATGAAATGCAGTAAAGCAATTGCTTAACATCAATTGGCACCACACTACCTTTGATCCTGACCATGTGACATGTTATCAACATGAACTCAGTGGGACTCTTTGAGGTCAGTCTGGTCCCTGCGGTCAAAGCAGCCCTTTTCTCATCCCTGAAACACTGGCGTCCCCAGCACGCCCTCCCCACTGTAAGGGCATCATTCTTAGCTCTCCCTGGCACAAAACATAGATCATGTTGTTCTCTGTTTTCTCCTTTATCAGTTTCCCCTCCCCAATGGTGAATTTAGTGTCCCAGTAATCAATCCAGTCCACAAAGGATTAGAGCCCATTTGCCTGCACATTGGCAGTTCTAAACGAATTACCATTGTTCTGGGCGGCGCTAGTGCTCTAAATCCAACTTCATGTTTTGGCATCTCAAGATTTCTGCCTTCACGCCCAGGAATACGACCTTGCTACTAAGCTGCAGCCCTTCACGTCTTCGGCTGCACACATTCCAACCTAATTAGTTCAAAGACCTATCTGATGTGGGGGCATATGTATGTTATTTTGCTGTGCCTGGGAATCGGAATGCAATAATAAGACAAGAAGTAAGGCCTTGTTGCTATGTGTTGTTTAGGAGAACAGGGCTTGCGAGGATTCAGGCCTACTCGTAAATGCGATGTTAGTTCGTGCTATGTCTGTCGTTTATATAAGCATGCTATATTCTACATAAGTGAATTGCATGAATGCTGATTAACTTTTCTCTTAGTGGGTTTCTACTCCACCAATTATCCCTACCAATGACACACTTCCCGCCCCCCTACGCCGTCCTGTGTTCATTCTACTATATTTTCCACAATCTAAATCGTCTAGGTTGGGTGGTGGTCTGAACCTGCATCCCAACACATTCTTTCCCTAGGGCTTGTGAAGTGGTGGAATTTTTGTGCTTTTTGTAATTATTGTCTAGGCAGTTTCACATTTCTTCTGATGTGAATTGGACCCCACTGTCTGTCAGTAAGAGCTTGGGGTTTTCTTATCTATGAAACACGTTGCCAACGAATTTGATCCTTTTGGTTGTAATTTTCCTTACAAAGATAAATTCAATCCATTTCAATGAACAGTATACCATGATTATCGCATGCTTCTGCTCTTCAGGCATGCAGATTATTGGGTGATTAAGTCAACTCTTACTTGAGCCGAATGTTCATCTTGAAGGGCTACATTAAAAAGTGGAGTTGATCTTGCTGTTACGCGTGTCTCCTTTTTTCCTTACTGTGCAAGTATTGACTATTCTTTCTATCTCTGAATCCATGAAAGGCCATCTCTCATATGATATGTTTCATTAGGGTGGCACCAGTGTGTCCTTGATTCTTTTTTTTTTAGTGTAGTGGGAGGTATCATCACATCTCCTCTTATTACAGGGCCATCCTGAAAATATTGTTACACTTTCCTGTATTTCTGCAGTTCTTGGGGAAGCGGCCTTTCTTGAGGACATGAACTCTCTCAGTGTTTGCAATACCATGTCCTCTTTAAACTCTTTGTGCCAGTCTTCAAAAGTACTGTCTTGTAGATTACCTGTGTCAATCAATTTATGGGTTTTAACCCCGCTGTCGGGGGTGGACATGGCTGGTAACAGCCTGCCAACAGAAGTCTAGGTAGGCCTGAGCGAAGAGAGGGCCTCGGCAAGGGCTGGGGGCCGTTTCCAGCATGTCTGCCCACCACAGGGGGGGTGAAAGCCTTTCGCACTGCAGAGTTTATCCGAGGTGCAAATGGTTTCTTTTTTTTCCTCTGGTGATTGGCTGTGCAAGCAATGCCAATCTCCTAAGAGAAGAAAAAAAACATATGCCCGCCGCATAGGGAAAAGGGAGAAAGTCCCTTTTCTCTATGGTGGCGGGCATCTTTGTTTTCTATTTCTATGGTGGTAGTCGGGAGCAGGAGGAGCGCCAGGACCAGAGCACAAAGGGCTGCAACCAGGGTACAAAGCCCCTCTGGTCAAGCAGGTAAGTGGGGAGGGAGGAAAGGGGTGGGGCAAGGGTATGGCTTGTCTTGGAGGCATTGGGGGTGGGAAAGCAACAGGGTGAGGCTCCCGGTTGCCTACCCAAATAAGAAAATTAACAAGATGGCGCCACCCAGGGAAGGCCACCTGATTAGTTGAGTACCCTTCCCAGGCTATGAATGGCCAATATCCACTCTTGTTTCAAATAGGTATCTTTGGCATCTTTCTTTACCAGTCTGCTTGGCGGGTACGTGTTCCGTTTTGAAACTGTGCTCTTGCATTTTGATACTAGTCTTCCTTGCATGGGTGCTTGATTCTCTCTACTTGTTGGTCATAATATGTTTACCAACAGTTTGTGATCCACCCATAGTTTGAATCTATTTTATTCCCCACACATAGGAACCGAATTGATTGACTGCCCGTGTACACGACAGCATCTCCCTCTCCATGGCAGAGTAGTGCTGTTCTGTTTCTGTCAACACCTTTGATGCAAATGCTACTGTGCACATTGCTTCTTACCCAATCTGCATCAACATCGCCTGTAATCTGCATGCGCTGGCATCTACTGCTCTCATGGTTTTCGTGATTTGTATTGAAGGGCTTTGACAATGTCTCCTTTTATCCCTTTTAATACTTCCTTGCGCTGATCAGGACATTTGAATGATTCCTCTATTCTAAACAGTTTCCTCAGGCATTCACATTTTGTTAAGAATCCATCTGCAAACTTGGCATACTATTCCTCCATGAACAATGTTAGCTGAAATGTATTCATTGGTTCTGTTGCTTTTTATATGTCATTCACCCGGCTCTATTCCTTTGGCTGAGGTTGAATACCCCCAAGAGCTCTCATCCTTCTTTGTTGAACTTGTGCTTATCTTTTTTTAAGTGAAATCCACCTCCTTTCTGTCTATTCAGTGCCTCCTTTAAGGCTGCGTTGCTTTCTTCTTTGGAAGGATCATCAATTAGCATGTTGTCTTAGAAGTATTTTACTTTTTTAAAGCCTGGTAATGTCTACATTATGATTCTTTGGGAAACTGAAGTGGTAGAGCATAGTCCACAGGACATCTCGGTGCAGTGGTACATGGTGGAGGGCCTGATGAAGGCTTTGACTTGCTTTGGAAAAAAGGATGCAGTTTCGCTAAGTGGTATGCGCCCGTGATATCTGGTTTAGAAAACACTTTAGCTGTTCTCAGTTACAAAGTAATTTTGGTGATGTTCGGTAATGGGAAGTTTCTGTTTAGTGCTTCTGAGTTCAGTGTTCTGATGTTGATGTACATTCTTAATTTGCTCAGTCCATTCCTTCATGTAAATACGGTGGGGCTCAGCCACTCCTTTGACTGGCTCTATTATCAGCCCTTGATACTCTTCCCTCGCCATTTTAAGAATCGGTTTCTTTGCTTAACTGGTATCGCTGTGTCTTTTATTCTTATGTCGTGCATGTACCTGTATTATGTCCCCATGGAGGTGGTAAACACTTTGGACTGTTTTTAAATATGCTCCAGTTCTCTCACTGTTACTGCCATGATTGGTTCATTTCCATTTGGATGACGTTTAATGTCCAGATCGGTGTGGTGTTGCCAGTGCCACCCTAGCAGGAATTCACAGTTTTCAGCAACACACATTTTGCCTTTCAATTTTCTGTCTTTAAATTGTATGCAGCTCTTCATGTAGCAGAGCAGTAGGACAGTATATAGTGGATAGATATGGGGCAAAGGTATATGTGGTAATGCAAGATTACTAATTCATTGCTGTAATTTTAGCACACACTTTGACAGCATTAACCCAATGCCTCATTCATACTGCTGTCACAGAACACCACAATCACAGCATTCAAAACATTAATATCTCTTCACAAACTGAGTTTGAGTGCCAAATTTTCCTGTAACACCACACGATTCTATTGTAAATAAACCAGTTTTCCAACAATTATTCTAGAGTACGTTTTTTATAGCAAGTTAGGCTTTATAGGTCTATCCTGCAATAGCAGTTCCCCTTATAAAACATCTCTGCGTGCACTCTTCATGGCCTTCTAATATTGCCTGCGCTTTATAAATGTTTTTACCATCATGGCAGAGTTAATTCCCTAAATGGGACTGATTGCTCCTAATCAAAGCCCCCAGAGAGAATTCCAGTGTCTTTCAGGAGACTTCCTGCTTCGAGGCCCAAATTCTGTGGCTTGAGGAATTGGGTCCAGAAGTGCACCTCTATGTTTTCCAAAGTCTGCTTACTTGATATGACGGCGCTAAATGAAATTTGAAAAACACGTTTGACGGTGCTAAATAAATTTGAAAAACACGTTGAATCAAATTCTCTTTGTACTTGGAATCAAGCGATATTCATACATTCATGCATAAAAGAAGACATACATTTTTTTTAAACAAAAATAAAGTATGTCATCGTGGTTTTAAATTAGAATATTCCGGAAACATAACCTGTTCTAAAATTGAAGCAGTAAAGATATAGAGGAAACATAATTTATTTTTTGTTATACAGAGAGTGACGTAGAGGCGGGAGACAAGAGCATAGTAGTAGTCATTTGTATAGTGCCTTTATCCCATTAGTACGGCCTCAATGCTCTTGTGGTGGGAACACCACCTGGGGACCGAAGTCCAATGTGTGGGAAGTAGTGTGAAGGCTAGAATGCGTGTAAGTATTTGGCCTAGATAAGGAGTTAAGCGGGCTGGCGGGGATCCAGGAAAGCTACCCATGAAGTTAGACACAAGGATGGCTGGTGAGTGGGGGGAATATGTGTGGTAGAAAGAAATAATTGTTAAATGTCCAGCCAGGCCAAATTCTGCCGTAGGTCATTACTGCATTCTGATGGTAAAGATGTGTTGTGAGCAGTGTTTAAGCCTGTGGGAGTGGTATGTGACCGGCAAGACCACATTTTTGTCATAATCTTTGTTGAATTTCTACTGTGTGTGGGAGGGTAGCCATGCCGGTGGCCGAGGTGCAATTCAGAGGTGCGTGCATACATACCTTGAGGCTCGGAAGGAGCCTTGTCTTTGAAGTATTGGGTGCTTAGGTCATCTGTAAAAGCTGTGTTATCTCTAGTTGGAACAGAACATGCTGGTCTAATACATCTTCTAATCGTAATAGACAGGTTCTCATCCTTGAACTTATGATTCCAATTTCAAGTACACTCTGAGTGCTTTATCAGCAATCCAATACATCTTTTGACAGCAGATAGGCTAACAGTATGGGTCTGCTAGGTGTGTAGCCAAGACGGGGTGTAATGTCAACACAGTACTTATTTTGTGATCTGGGTTGCTATCCTAATACATTTCTTTGGTAATGTACCGTCTTTCCTCAAACTGTCAGGAACTGTATACAGGAAGCATGAGAGCGCCAGGCTGAGAGAAAGTGGGCCAGGTGGACTGTTGTGTGTTGGTGTACATAGAGGAAGAGGAGAGAGAAATGAGAGTGGAGGCAGAGGAGGGAGAAGTGAGAGAGAGGGCGAAGAAAGTAAAGTAAAAGCAAAGGAGGAGGAGGTAACAATTGAGATGAAATTAAGAGTGGAGGTGAAGAAATTGAAAGTTGAACCAGAGAAAAGGCAAAGCAGCTAAAATCTGAGTAGAGCAGGAGGGAGAAGAACAGATGAGTGGTATGTCAGACCAGAGAATGGTGGAGCATCAAGGGGGAAAGAAGGAGAACATGAGAGGGAGAGAAGGAAGTGAAAAGTAGCCCAAGTATAATGGCAGAAAGACAGGGGACTGGGTGACAGTTACCTATCTTGTAAAAACCTATTGAGTTGTGGCGAAGCGGTTTCAGGTAAGCCCCTAAAAGCCTCACAAGTGGCTTAGGCCGAAGAATCTCAACATCCAAAGCAGCATTGGGAGCCTGACACCTCACCAACATACAGACAACCCATGGCACCAGCGGTAAGGGTGCCAGCTGTTTCACAATGCCAGGACATTCACAACATCCTAACTAGTCAGATGAAAGACAAGGAAGGGTTTTCTTTAAGCCAAGGAAGAAGTGTAGGGCAACTTAAAAACCCAAGTACTGTGAATGACATTTTCCGTCGCCATGAGGGCAGCACCTTTGAGGAGAGAAGGAAGGACTGAGAACCATGGTTTTGAGAAAGTGTTGTTAGGTTTATAATTGTATGTTTTGGATACTCACTCCATCGCCTCAGTGAACCCAATCCCCTATTTTGGGCTGCTGGAAATAAGCCAATTGAACTATATTCTGTAATGAAGTGACCTCCAGACTTCTTAGGATTACTTGAGAATTTATTACAAGTACTTAAGTTATCTTTCCGGTAAGTTACATAGGATAAAGCTAGACAAGTAGGACAGGACAAACACTGGCAACCATCACCCAGGCAGGGGGCCTTCCAACTGCCTGGGCTAGGAACAGTCACTCAAGCATTCCATGGTTCACAAGGCAACATTCCAACATGACATCACAGACAATCTATCATACCAAAGCAAGCCCATCATACCAAAGCAAGCACAACACAACAAGTCTTCTTCCCTTATACCAACTATACACACACACACACACACACACACACACACACACACGCACGCACGCACGCACGCACACACACACACACACACACACACACACACACACACACACACCTCATCTCCTTCCCTTATACATCACACCACACACTCACAAAAAACACATCTCAACACACATCTCCTTTCTCACACACCAAAGCACACATACACCGACTCTATATAAAGAAGCGCATACACGACACATCGTGCCCTTCCACTCACTCACGAACTCGACCTGCTGGCCAGGCACACTGAAACACATCTCATACAAAAATTGATCACCATCCTGTGCACACATTTTAGGTGAATAAGAGTTGTATACAGATCACATGGAATCTACAACACCAATGATAGACAAAACAATATTTGGTGTGAATCTCACACCACTTAGGCTGACCATACTGTTACCATGTGTGACTTACATGCCACAGTCACACCCAAAACTAAAACCGGGGGCGCACCCACTGATAGATTAATGGCCGCCTCATCCAAATCACTTGCCATGCATGACTTACACCACAGTCACACACATATCACCGGGGGCGCTACCACCCAGACATCATAGGCCGCATTATCCGAACCATTGCGTTTACCATGAGTGACTTACACCACAGTCACACCCAATACCAAATCAGGAACTATAGCCTTCTTATCCAAACCACTCACCACTCACAGTCACACCTGTACCAAACCGGGGGCGTTACCACCCATACATCAATGGCCACATTTTCTGAATCATTTACCATGCGTGAATTACACCACAGTCACACCATACCAAACCGGGGGCGCTACCACCGATATATGGCTCAAACACCATTTAGAACGACCCTAATGTAAAACCGCTGTGCCCATGCACTATGAACATAGGTCTCCCATACCACCTCTGCTGTCATGGCATACCCACGTACTAGTCACATTACCATGCTTTTAATATAGCTTACAGGAACCCTCACGCTCCAGATCTACTGATTTGCCTCACATCATACAAATCTTATCACAGCATCTTTAAAGTACACATAACCTTGCATACTAAACTGAATTTCGACACGAACTTTCGTGCTCTGGATTGCCTCACTCAATTCCAATTTTAGCAATATACCTTTAGAGTACAAATAACAATTGCATACTATGCTGACTTTTGACACGAATTTCCGTCCCCTGCACCAACCATCTATTAAATAATGACAAATTTGAGATGTCACATTGACCTAAAAGTCCATAACCTCTTTCAGTTCTAACTTTTCCTAACTTTGTTTCCATACCACCTAAAAGTCCTTGTTGCTTTACAGCAACCTAAACGCTGCAAATCCTCAAAAGGTTATTTTTATCCTTCACACATGACCTACTTAACCCTACACTATCCATCACACTTAATCCAGGCAGCTATCCATTCACAATTGACGCATTACTAATGTGACATTTAGTTATATCATTATCACCCCATCGTCACAGACACTCAAAGTCCACTGTTCCTATAAATTCTGAATATTGTTAATCCCTACAGCTTTGCCATATGCCAAGCTTACTTATACCCATGCACCATGCAGAAAGGATACAACATTCCATGCTTCATATTTCACCAACATAATGAGGGCGTTGTTGTCCTGCTCGCCGCTCATAATAACTTCTCCAATGAGCACCTATGAACATAGGCGGATCTGTCCCATGTCGGACACAGGCGTCTTAACAGTTCAGAAGGCGCCTCTTACCATCCAGCCTCACCAGGCACCTATTTCCGACTCAAACCTGACGCGAGCGGCAAACTTTGTAAATGAGGGCCACATCTCCATACAGGCACTGATCATCTCTCACCCCTTTCTTTTGCTCCCGCTTTATTCACTATGATACGCCGCCCCTCCTCGCAGGCAGAGCCTGCCTCTGAACCTTTACCAAAACACCGACTTTACTTTTGCTACACGGCGCCTCAGCTGCTCCT
The DNA here is from genome assembly GCF_040938575.1 of Ambystoma mexicanum. Taxonomy (NCBI): domain Eukaryota; kingdom Metazoa; phylum Chordata; class Amphibia; order Caudata; family Ambystomatidae; genus Ambystoma; species Ambystoma mexicanum. Next base: position 867,495,679 of record NC_090924.1, on the reverse strand, counting down.
GCGCTCAACCGGCTCCACCAGTAACACAGGACCTCGTCGACTGTCAGTTACGCCGTGATCGTGTTATCCACGCAGTGAGGTTCTTTCCTCCATGGTAAGCCGCTCCTCCAACTCTAACCATCACGTACTGCAGCGAGTACGTAATACACGAGAGACGAACTCTTCCAATTATTTGAACAACAGTGAAGTTCCAATTATTTGAACAACAATGAAGTTCCAAAGTATCGCCAACTCCCTTCACGGCACCAGTTGCATCATCAGTCCCATGCTAGATGCTGTGGAGTCAACATCACTCCGTGCCCAACCGTCAAATCGTACCAACCAGTCTTTGCTCACATTGCCATTTGTTTGTGCTGCAATGAACGCACATATTTCACAGGCCAAATCCAGCTTCCACCGCTACTTCATACATTTATAGATCCATTTAGTCCTGGAAGCTGCCCAACACGCCAACATCTTTTCTTCTGCCCCTCCAGTGCCCACCTGGTCTGAGATGTACTCTTCTCCAGCTTACAGGAACACTCCTTTTTCCTTATTATGGGCACTCCCTTCTCCAGCTTATAAGAACAGTTCATTTACCCTCCTCCAGTTTACAGGATCACTCCTTTTTCTTGTTATGGGCACTCCCTTCTCCAGCTTATAAGAACAGTTCCTTGTCCTTATTGAGGGCACTTCCTTCTCCACTATGAAAGCTGTTCCTTTAATTAATTAAAGGGGCTTTAATCCTTCCCCTTGCCCCCCCCCCCCCCGGGTGATGATTCTTACTTGTCCTTGGGGGCAGTGTGTCCTCTTGC